>NC_041384.1:218353829-218538056 GCF_002162155.2 Triticum dicoccoides
TCATAAACTTCATTGAAATCTAACAAACTATAATCTCAGTCATTGAAGCAATTGCAATTTATCATAACATCGGAAAGAGTCAATATAAGAGCTTTTCAGCAAGTCCACATACTCAACTATCATTTAGTCTTTCACAATTTCTAACACTCGCGTAATATTTATGGGTATGAAGTTTTAATCGAACACAGAGAAAGATAGGGGCTTATAGTTTTGCCTCCCAACCTTTTACCTCAAGGGTAACGTCAACAATAATGCTTTATGAAAACCCACATCCAATTATATATATATATATATATATATCAGGATCTTTCCAACACATAGTGCTTGCCAAAGGATAAAGTGTAAAAAAGGAAAGGTGAAGATCACCATGACTTCTGTATAAGGTGTAAGACAAAAATAAAAGATAGGCCCTTCGCAGAGGGAAGCAGAGGTTGTCATGTGCTTTTATGGTTGGATGCACAAAATCTTAATGCGAAAGAATGTGACTTTATATTGCCACTTGTGATATGGACCTTTATTATGCAGTCCGTCGCTTTTATTTCTTCCATATCACAAGATTGTACAAAGCTTATTTTCTCCACACTAATAAGTCATACATATTTAGAGAGCAATTTTTATTGCTTGCAACGATGACAACTTACTTGAAGGATCTTACTCAATCCATAGGTAGGTATGGTGGACTCTCATGGCAAAACTAGGTTTAGGGATATTTTGAATCACAAGTAGTATCTCTACTTGGTGCAAAGAATTTGGCTAGCATGAGAGGGAAAGGCAAGCTCAACATGTTGGATGATCCATGACAATATAATTTATTTCAGATGTAAGAAAACATAACCCACTACGTTGTCTTCCTTGTCCAACATAAACTCTTTAGCATGTCATATTTTAATGAGTGCTCACAATCATAAAAGATGTCCAAGATAGTATATTTATATGTGAAAACCTCTCTTTCTTTATTACTTCCTATTAATTGCAACGATGACCAAAACTATGCTTGTCGACTTTCAACAACTTTTATTCATCATACTCTTTATATGTGAAGTCATTACTCTCCATAAGATCCATATGATCTCTTTAGTTGTTTTTATTCTTTCTCTTTTATTTTTTCCCTCAAGATCATAGCAAGATAATCAAGCCCTTGACTCAACACTAATCTTTATTATATATAACTCACAGACTCGATTACATAGAAGGATCATAAAGCAAAACTCAAAACTAGATCATACTAAAACTTTATTCTACTAGATCAAGATATTACCAAAAGGATCGAATTAAGAAAAATGGTAAAGATAAAAGTGTGATGATACGATATCGGGGCACTCCCCCAAGCTTGGCAGTTGCCAAGGGGAGTGCCCATACCCATGTGTTTATGTCTCCTTCCTCGGAGGTGGTGATGATGGAGTTGTTGATGATGTAGGCTTGTCGTCCATCTTCCAAGGCATAGGCTCACCATCATAGAAGGATGATCGAGTCTCCGGGATCCTCAAATCTGTAGCAAACTCATCCTCTTGAATCTATATTCATACTCACAGTTTTGGTTTTACAGGTCATAGATCTGGGCTTGGAGGCGCTCAATTTTCTCATGAAGCTTGAAGATGGCCTCCCCAATGTTCTTGTCATCCAGCTTGTGGTTGTTGGTGAACTCTGTGATCATTATGTGATTGGAGTCGAGTCCATGCTCCACCATCTCCTGGCACTCGAAAACTTGTTGCTCCATTGCTTCGAGTCTTGTATCCATGCTTCCGGTCCTCCTTGGTCCCTCAACATCGTGGATGTGCAGCAACCCCTCACGCATCTCAATGGTTTGAGGGTGTTGCAGGACCTCTGCAAGGTAGGGGTTGATGACCTTCTAAAAGAACTTGTCCTTGGGGGCACTTGAAGACGCCATGCCGATCTAGATCTGTCAGAAAAATAGCTCGAAACAAAGAAAGAGGATATTTGCGTGATATGGTGGTCAAAACCTTCGGGAGATTATATAATGCTTTTTTACCAACCAAAAGAAGTATCATGCAAGAAAACGGAGTCCGGAGAGCACATGAGGTGCCCACGAGGCAGGGGGCACGCCCAGGGGGTAGGGCGCGCCCTCCACCCTTGTGGAAGCCTCGTGTCCTTCCCGGACTGCTTCTTATTTTCCTAATTTCTTAAATATTCCAAAACAGAGAAAAATTGCTATTACAATTGTTTTGGAGTCAGTTTACTTACTATACCACGTAGCTATTCCTTTTCAGAGGCTGAAACGTTTTGGAAAGTGTCCTTTATGTATTCCTCCGGGGTTATGGTTTCGATGACATTAGTTTCAACATTTATAGGATTACCTGAGATATAATGTTTGATTCTTTGACCGTTAACCACCCTCGGATTTATGCCTTCGAAGTTGTTGATTTTTATGGCACCGGAACGATAGACCTCCTCGATAATGTAAGGACCTTCCCATTTTTAGAGGAGTTTGCCTGCAAAAAATCTTAAACTAGAGTTGTATAACAATACATAATCACCTACATTAAACTCACGTTTTTGTATCCTTTTGTCATGCCATCTTTTAACTTTTTCTTTGAACAGTTTGGCATTCTCATAAGCCTGGGTTCTCCATTCATCAAGTGAGCTAATGTCAAAAAGCCTCTTCTCACCGGCAAGTTTGAAATCATAATTGAGCTCTTTAATGGCTCAATATGCCTTATGTTCTAGTTCGTGAGGTAGTGACATGCTTTTCCATAAACCATTTTATACAGAGACATACCCATAGGATTTTTATATGCAGTTCTATAAGCCCATAATGCATCATCAAGTTTCTTGGACCAATTCTTTCTAGATCCATTAACAGTATTTTGCAAAATTAATTTAAGCTCTCTATTACTCAATTTTACTTGACCACTAGATTGTGGATGATAGGGAGATGCAATTCTATGATTAACATCATACTTAGCAAGCATTTTACGAAAGGCACCATGAATAAAATGTGAACCGCCATCAGTCATTAAGTATCTAGGGACTCCAAACCTCGGAAAAATAACTTCATTAAGCATCTTAATAGACCCACTTAGTAACGTAATCAACAACAACTAAAATATGTGTATACCCATTAGAGGAAGGAAACGGTCCCATATAATCAAAGCCCCAGACATCAACTGGTTCAATAACAAGTGAATAATTCATAGGAATTTCTTGACGTCTACTAATATTATCTCTTCTTTGACATTCATCAGAAGACAAGACAAACTTACGAGAATCTTTGAAGAGACTAGGCTAATAAAAACCGGATTGCAATACCTTATGTGTAGTTCTATCTCTAGCATGGTGTCCTCCATAAGCCTCAGAGTGACACTTGCATAGGATATGTTCCTGTTCATGCTCAGGTACACAACGTCTAATAACACCATCTACTCCTTCTTTATAAAGGTGTGGATCATCCCTAAATTAATGCCTTAAATCATAGAAAAACCTTTTCTTTTGTTGGTATGTGAAACTCGGTGGTATAAATTTAGTAACAATGTAATTAGCATAATCAACATACCATGGAATAGTATGAGAAGCATTTATGACAGCTAGTTGTTCATCAGGAAAGCTATCATCAATAGGTAGTGGGTCATCAAGAACATTCTCTAATCTAGACAAGTTGTCTACAACGGGGTTCTCAGCTCCCTTTCTATCAATAATATGCAAATCAAATTCTTGAAGTAATAGAACCCATCTAATAAGTCTAGGTTTAGCATCTTTCTTTTCCATAAGATATTTAATAGCAGCATGATCAGTGTGAACAGTTACTTTAGAATCAACAATATAAGGTCTGAACTTATCACAAGCAAATACAACTGCTAAAAATTCTTTTTCAATAGTAGCATAATTTCTTTGAGCATTGTCTAGAGTTTTACTAGCATATTGGATAACATTTAATTTCTTATCAACTCTTTGTCCTAGAACAGCCCCTACAACATAATCACTAGCATCACACATAATTTCAAAGGGTAAATTCCAATCAGGTGGCTGAACAATAGGTGCAGAAATCAAGTCTTTCTTAAGTATTTCAAATGCTTCTACACAATCATCATCAAAGACAAATGGAACATCTTTTTGTAAGAGATTAGTCAGAGGCCTAGAAATTTTATAGAAGTCCTTAATGAACCTCCTATAAAAACCGGCATGACCAACGAAACTTCTTATACCTTTGATGTCCTTAGGAAACGACATCTTTTCAATAGCATCAACCTTAGCTTTATCAATCTCAATACCTCTTTCAGAAATCTTATGCCCCAAGACAACACCTTCATTAACCATAAAGTGGCACTTCTCCCAATTCTAGACTAATGCCCTTAAGATTGTCAAGAGTATATCCAATAGCAGCACGATGCTTCTTCAGATATTTCAATAATTTCTTTTCTTCATGCTCTGAAAGTAGCACTAATAATAACAGGATATATCTCTTTCTCATCAAGATAAGCATATTTAAGAGTATCAGGCAATGGTTTAAGCTCAAACACGGGATCACCCTTGGGTGGAGGAGGATCCCCTGTGATTTCAACAGGCTAGTTGTGTTAAAAATAGGTCCATGTTTAATCTATTTCCCTTCTTTCATTCATAAACATAACATTTCATGGTCTAGCAAATATTGTTCTAAAGGATCATTAGGAGGCACGACAATAGAAGCAAGACCAATAATTTCATCCTTACTAGGCAATTCTTTATCATGGGGTTGTCTATGAAATTTAGCAAAGTTAAATTCATGAAACATATCCCCTAAACCAACAGAAACAATATCCTTATTGCAGTCTATCTTAGCATTAACAGTATTCAAGAAGGGTCTAGCAAGTATAATGGGACAAATGTTATCTTGTGGACCAAGAACAAGAAAATCAGCAGGATATTGAATTTTCCCACACAAGACTTCAACGTCTCTAACAATCCCAACTGGTGAAATAGTGTCTATATTGGCAATTTTAATCGTAACATCAATTTCCTCTATATCAGCAGGTGCAATATCATGCATAATTTCTTTATATAAGGAGTAAGGTATTGCACTTGCACTAGCAACCATATCACATAAGCCATGATAGCAATGATCTCCTATTTTAACAGAAATAATAGGCATACCTACAACAGGTCTATGTTATTTTTAGTATCAGCTCTAGCAATTCTAGCAGCTTCATCACAGAAGTAAATAACATGCCCATCAATATTATCAGCCAAGAGATCTTTAACCATAGCAACACTAGGTTCAACTTTAATTTGCTTAGAGGATGCATGTGTTCTAGTATTACTCTTACGAACAACAGTTGAAGCTTTAGCATGATCCTTTATTCTAACAGGGAAAGGTGGTTTCTCAATATAAGCAGTAGGAACAATAGGATCATTATAAGTGATAATCTTTTCTTCAACTTTAATAGGTGCAACTACTTTTACTTCAATGGGAGGATTATATTTAAACCACTTCTCCTTAGGGAGATCAACATGAGTAGCAAAGGATTCACAAAATGAAGCTACTATCTCAGAGTCAAGTCCATATTTAGTGCTAAATTCACGGAAATCATTGGTATCCATAAAAGATTTAACACAATAAAACTTAGGTATTATACCTGACTCCTTACCTTTGTCGAGATCCCAATCTTCATAGTTGCGTTTAATTCTTTCCAATAAATCCCATTTGAATTCAATAGTCTTCATCATAAAGGAGCTAGTACAAGAAGTATTGAGCATGGAGCGATTATCGAGAGAAAGTCGGGCATAAAATTTTTGAATAATAATTTCTCTTGAGAGCTCATGATTGGGGCATGAATATGACATTGACTTAAGCCTCCCCCAAGCTTGAGTGATGCTTTCTCCTTCGTGAGGCCAAAAATTATATATATAATTATGATCACGATGAACAAGATGCATAGGATAAAACTTCTGATGAAATTCCAATTTCAATCAGTTGTAGTTCCATGATCCCATATCATCACATAGCCTAAACCATGTCAATGCCTTTCCCTTCAAAGATAAAGGGAAGAACTTCTTCTTGATAACATCCTCGGGCATACCTGCAAGCTTAAATAATCCACAAACTTCATCCACATAGATTAGGTGCAAATCGGGATGTAATGTTCCATCACCTGTGAAAGGATTAGCTAGCAGTTTCTCTATCATACCCGAAGGAATTTCAAAGTAAACATTTTCAGTAGGTTCAGTAGGTTGAGGAGCAACTCTTTGCTCTACTGGTCGGGATGAAGATACCACGAACAAGCCCCTTAAAGGATTATGTTCCATAGTAACAAGTGACAATAAATTTCAGCACACTATATAAATTTTTCCTTACAAAATTCCACCTACCAAAGGCGCTTCACTCCTCGGCAACAGTGCCAAAAAAGAGTCTTGGTGACCCACAAGTGTAGGGGATCTATCGTAGTCTTTTCGATAAGTAAGAGTGTCGAACCCAATGAGGAGCAGAAGGAAATGATAAGCAGTTTTCAGTAAGGTATTCTCTGCAAGCGCTGAAATTATCGGTAACAGATAGTTTTGTGATAAGGTAATTTGTAATGAGTAACAAGTAATAAAAGTAAATAAGGTGCATCAAGATGGCCCGATCCTTTTTGTAGCAAAGGACAAGCTTGGACAAACTCTTATATAAAGGAAAACGCTCCCGAGGACACATGGGAATTATCATCAAGCTAGTTTTCATCACTTCATATGATTTGCGTTCGGTACTTTGCTAATTTGATATGTGGGTGGACAGGTGCTTGGATACTGCCCTTCCTTGGACAAGCATCCCACTTATGATTAACCCCTATTCCAAGCATCGCAACTAAAACAAAAGTATTGAGGTAAACCTAACCATAGCATGAAACATATGGATCCAAATCAGCCCCTTACGAAGCAACTCATAAACTATGGTTTAAGCTTCTGTCACTCTAGCAACCCATCGTCTACTTATTAATTCCCAATGCCTTCCCCTAGGCCCAAACAATGGTGAAGTGTCATGTAGTCGACGTTCACATGACACCACTAGAGGAGAGACAACATACATCTCATCAAAATATCGAACGAATACCAAATTCACATGACTACTTATAGGAAGACTTCTCCCATGTCCTCAGGAACAAACGTGACTACTCACAAATCATATTCATGTTCATAATCAGAGGGCTATTAATGTGCATAAAGGACATGAACATATGATCTTCCACCGAATAAACCAACTAGCATCAACTACAATGAGTAATCAACACTACTAGCAACCCACAGGTACTAATCTGAGGTTTTGGGACAAAGATTGGATACAAGAGATGAACTAGGGTTTGAGATGAGATGGTGTTGGTGAAGATGTTGATGGAGATTGACCCCCTCCCGATGAGAGGATGGATGGTGATGACGATGGTGATGATTTCCTCCTCCCAGAGGGAAGTTTCCCCTACAGAACAGCTCCGCCGGAGCCCTAGATTGGTTTCGCTAAGGTTCCGCCTCATGGCAACGGAGTTTCGTCCCATGAGCTAGCTTATCATTTTTTCCTCCACAAAAGACCTCATATAGCAGAAGATGAGAATCAAAGGGTTGCCAGAGGGCCCACGAGGCAGGGGGCGCGCCCAGGGGGTAGGGTGCGCCCCCACCCTCGTGGACGGTGGGTGGCCCCTCTGGTACTTCTTTCACCCAATATTTTATATATATTCTGAAACATGCTCTCGTGAAGTTTCAGGACTTTTGGAGCTATGCAGAATAGGTATCTAATATTTGCTCCTTTTCCAGCCCAGAATTCCAGCTACCGACATTTCCCTCTTCATGTAAACCTTGTAAAATAAGAGAGAAAAGGCATAAGTATTGTGACATAACATGCAATGATAGCCAATAATGCAATAAATATCGATATAAAAGCATGATGCAAAATGGATGTATCAGCGGCCATCCCGCCAACTAGGCGAGCGTCTGCGTGGCAGCATGCAGCTTCTAGGCCAATCAGCCAAGCACCTATGTGGTGGCATATAGATCTTCGTGAAGACCCTGCCACCGCACCAGCTCAGCAGCCAGCCAGCCAGCATGGTGCTGCATGCCTCGTCAGCTTGGACGCGCATCGAAGCAAGGCGAGGCGGCGACGTATGGGACGAGCTTCGTTGCCGTCCCTGATAAAGCAAGAGGGCACGTCGGCAACGCATTAAATGCGTTTGTCCTATGGTGCCAGGCGATAGACTTGTACATTGTACATACTTTTCACCTCCTGTGTGCCACTGTGGCAACCCCTTTGACATATAAAAGGAGGCCCGAGGCATACTGAGGAAGGATTCAGACTTTTTGGACTGGGCATGCACCACAGCTAGTTCAAGAGCTCAAGAACACTAAATATACGCAAAGCAAGACTAAGGTTTTACGCATTGTTTGCGGCACGAACCTGGGTAAAAATCCCCATGCGTTGATCTTCTAGACCCGATCTTTGCGCAGCCCCACGCCCCGCCAACCATAGAAGGGACTCCCCGAGGGATCCCATAGGTGTCGTTCCTGAGCCCCGACACCTTGACATTTAGTGAGGGATCATCTTATAATGCTGCCGTCGTACTATGCAAAATAAGATGCATAAAGGATAAACATCACATGCAATCAAAATATGTGACATGATATGGCCATCATCATCTTGTGCCTTTGATCTCCATCTCCAAAGCACTGTCATGATCTCCATCGTCACCGGCTTGACACCTTGATATCCATCATAGCATCGTTGTTGTCTCGCCAACTATTTCTTCTATGACTATCGCTACCGCTTAGTGATAAAGTAAAGCAATTACATGGCGATTTCATTTCATACAATAAAGCGACAACCATAAGGCTCCTGGCAGTTGCCGATAACTTTTACAAAACATGATCATCTCCTAGAACAATTTATATCTCCTCATATCTTGACCATATCACATCACAACATGCCCTGCAAAAACAAGTCAGGCGTCCTCTACTTTGTTGTTGCAAGTTTTACGTGGCTCCTACGGGCTTCTAGCAAGAACCGTTCTTAGCTACACATCAAAACCACAATGATTTTTTGTCAAGTGTGTTGTTTTAACCTTTAACAAGGACCGACCGTAGTCAAACTCGATTCAACTAAAGTTGGAGAAACAGACACCCGCCAGCCACCTGTGTGTGAAGCATGTCAGTAGAACCAGTCTTCCTAGGCCGCTTCATCCAACAATACCGCCGAATCAAAGTAAGAAGTTGGTGGTAAGCAGTATGACTATTATTGCCCACAACTCTTTGTGTTCTACTCGTGCATATATCATCTACGCATAGACATGGCTCGGATGCCACTGTTGGGGAACGTAGTAATTCAAAAAAATCCTACGATCATGCAAGATCTATCTAGGACATGCATAGCAACGAGACGAGAGAGTGTTTCCACGTACCCTCACAGACTAAAAGCGGAAGTGTTTAGTAACGCGGTTGATGTAGTCGAACATCTTCACGATCCAACTGATCCAAGTATCGAACGTACGGCACCTCCGTGTTCAGCACACGTTCAGCACGATGACGTCCCTCGGGCTCTTGATCCAGTAGAGGGTTGAGGGAGAGTTCCGTCAGCACGACGGCGTGGCGACGGTGTTGGTGATGTGATCCGCGAAGGGCTTCGCCTAAGCACTACGACAATATGACCGAGGTGGTAAACTATGGAGGGGGCACCGCACACGGCTAAGAAACAACTGTTGTGCCTTTGGGGTGCCCCCTGGCCACGTATATAAAGGAGGGGGAGGAGGAGGCCGGCAGCCAAGGAGGGCCCGCCAAGGGGGGAGTCCAACTAGGATTCCCAATCCTAGTTGGATTCCCTTTCCTATTCCAAGAGGGGGAAGGAGGGAAGGAGAGGGAGAGGGAAAGGAAAGAGGGGGCCGCACCCCCTCCCCCTTGCCCAATTCGAACTGCCCTTGGGGGGTGCCACCCTGTGGGCTGCCCTCTCCTACTCCCTTATGGCCCATTAGGGCCCATAACTTTCCCGGGGGGTTCCGGTAACCCGTCGGTTCCCCGATAAATATCTGAAACGTCCCAAAACCTTTCCGGTGTCCGAATACCTTTGTCCAATATATCAATCTTTACCTCTCGACCATTTCGAGACTCCCCGTCATGTCTGTGATCTCATCCGGGGCTCCAAACAAACTTCGGTCACCAAAACACATAACTCATAATACAAATTGTCATTGAATGTTAAGCGTGCGGACCCTACGGGTTCAAGAACTATGTAGACATGACTTAGACACATCTCCGGTCAATAACCAATAGCGGAACCTAGATGCTCATATTGGCTCCTACATATTCTACGAAGATCTTTATCGGTCAAACCGCATAACAACATACATTATTCTCTTTGTTATCAGTATGTTACTTGCCCGAGATTCGATCGTCGGTATCATCATACCTAGTTCAATCTCATTACCGGCAAGTCCCTTTACTCGTTCCGTGATGCATCACCCCGCAACTAACTCATTAGGTACATTGCTTGCAAGGCTTATAGTGACGTGCATTACTGAGAGGGCCCAGAGATACCTCTCCGATACACGGAGTGACAAATCCTAATCTTGATCTATGCCAACTCAACGAACACCTTCGGAGACACCTGTAGAGCATCTTTATAATCACCCAGTTACATTGTGACGTTTGATAGCACATAAGGTGTTCCTCCGGTATTCGGGAGTTGCATAATCTCATAGTCAGAGGAATATGTATAAGTCATGAAGAAAGCAATAGCAATAAAACTAAACGATCATTATGCTAAGCTAATGGATGGGTCTTATCCATCACATCATTCTCTAATGATGTGATCCCGTTCATCAAATGACAACACATGTCCATGGTCAGGAAACTTAACCATCTTTGATTAACGACCTAGTCAAGTAGAGGCATACTAGGGACACTCTGTTTGTCTATGTATTCACACATGTACTATGTTTCCGGTTAATACAATTCTAGCATGAATAATAAACATTTATCATGATATAAGGAAATATAAATAACAATTTTATTATTGCCTCTAGGGCATATTTCCTTCAATTGGTGTTGTTCTAGGACAAAGAGTTGGTAAGAAACTGAATGTTATTCATTATGATAGTAAGACTCTGGACAATGCTCAAAGAAATTATGCTACTATTGAGAAAAAAATTTAGTAGTTGTGTTGGCATTTGATAAGTTTAGACCTTATGTTGTTGATTCCAAAGTTACTATTCACACTGATCATGCTGCTATTAAATACCTTATGGAACATATCATTAGTCCTTTTAAGGTATTTCAGGATGTTCTTAACCACTGTCCAGTGATCCACTCTTGGATTACTTTGGTACCTCCCTGCTAAACTTATAGCATGGCACACATCAGGACAGGTACACAGAATTGCATACGTGATAGAACCTATGGCCGAGGCATAGGGGATGACTTTCATTTTCTCTCTATCTTCTGCAGTGGTCGGGCATTGAGTCTGACCCAACTTCACACCTTGTAACACAGGAAAGAACCCTTTCTTTGACTGATCCATTTTGAACTTCTTCAAGACTTTATCAAGGTACGTGCTTTATAGATCTTGATGCCCAATATGTAAGCATCTTCACCGAGGTCTTTCATTGAAAAAATCTTATTCAAGTATCCTTTTATGCTATCCAGAATTTCTGTATTATTTCCAATCAATAATATGTCATCCACGTATAATATTAGAAACGCTACAGAGCTCCTACTCACTTTCTTGTAAATACATACTTCTCCAAAAGTCTGTATAAAACCATTCGCTTTGATCACACTATCAAAGCGTATATTCCAACTCCGGGAGGCTTGCACTAGTCCATAAATGGATCGCTGGAGCTTGCACACTTTGTTAGCACCTTTAGGATTGAAAAAACCTTCTGGTTGCATCATATACAACTCTTCTTAAGATATCCATTAAGGAATGCAGTTTTGACATCCATTTGCCAAATTTCATAATCATAAAATGCGGCAATTGCTAACATGATTCGGACAGACTTAAGCATCACTACAGGTGAGAAGGTCTCATCGTAGTCAACTCCTTGAACTTGTCGAAAACCTTTCACAACAAGTCGAGCTTTGTAGACAGTAACATTACCGTCAATGTCAGTCTTCTTCTTGAAGATCCATTTATTTTCTATGGCTTGCCGATCATCGGGCAAGTCAACCAAAGTCCACACTTTGTTCTCATACATGGATCCCGTCTCAGATTTCATGGCCTCAAGCCATTTCGCAGAATCTGGACTCATCATCACTTCCTCATACTTCATAGGTTCGTCATGGTCAAGTAACATGACCTCCAGAACTGGATTACCGTACCACTCTGGTGCAGATCATACTCTGGTTGACCTACGAGGTTCGGTAGTAACTTGATCTGAAGTTTCATGATCATCATCATTAGCTTCCTCACTAATTGGTGTGGGAATCGCTGGACCTGATTTCTGTGATGAACTACTTGCCAATTCGGGAGAAGGTACAATTACCTCATCAAGTGCTAATTTCCTCCCACTCACTTCTTTCAAGAGAAACTCCTTCTCTAGAAAGGATCCATTCTTAGCAACGAATATATTGCCTTTGGATCTATGATAGAAGGTGTACCCAATAGTTTCCTTTGGGTATCCTATGAAGACACATTTCGAGAGAAACTCCTTCTCTAGAAAGGATCCATTCTCATAAGCATCACAGCCCCAAACTTTAAGAAACGATATCTTAGGTTTCTTGCCAAACCACAGTTCATATGGTGTTGTCGCAACGGATTTATATGGTGCCCTATTTAACATGAATGTAGTCGTCTCTAAAGCATAACCCCAAAATTATATCGGTAAATCGATAAGATACATCATAGATCACACCATATATAATAAAGTACGGTTACAATGTTCGGACACACCATTATGGTGTGGTGTTCCAGGTGGCGTGAGTTGCGAAACTATTCCACATTGTTTTAAATGAAGACCAAACTCATAACTCAAATATTCACCCCCATGATCATCTGTGAAGGTTAGAAAATAACGATACCAGTCGGGAGCCTCAACACTCATCGGACCGCATACATCAGTACATGTTATTTCCAATAAGTCAGTGGCTCGCTCCATTGTTACGAAGAACAGAGTCTTAGTCATCTTGCCCATGAGGCATGGTTCGCAAGCATCAAGTGATTCCAAAAGCCCATCGGCATGGAGTTTCTTCATGAGCTTTACACCAATATGACCTAAACGGCAATGCCACAAATAAGTTGCACTATCATTATTAACTTTGCATCTTTTGGCTTCAATATTATGAATATGTGTATCACTAAGATTGAGACTCAACAAAAATATACCACTCATCAAGGGTGTGTGACCATAAAAGATATTACTCATATAAATAGAACAACCATTATTCTCTGATTTAAATGAATAACCGTCTCGCATCAAACAATATCCAGATATAATGTTCATACTCAATGTTGGCACCAAATAACAATCATTTAGGTCTAAAACTAATCCCGATGGTATATGTAGAGGTAGCGTGTGGACGACGATCACATCGACTTTGGAACCATTTCCCATGCACATCGTCACCTCATCCTTAGCCAATCTTCGTTTAATCCATAGCCCCTGTTTCGAGTTGCAAATATGAGCAATAGAACCAGTATCAAATACCCAGGCGCTACTATGAGCATTAGTAAGGTACACATCAATAACATGTATATCGAATATACCTTTCACTTTTCGAGCCTTCTTATCCGCCAAATACTTGGGGCTGTTCCGCTTCCAGTGACCAGTCCCTTTGCAGTAGAAGCACTCAGGCTTAGGTCCAGACTTGGGTTTCTTCCCTTGAGCAGAAACTTGCTTGTTGTTCTTCTTGAAGTTCCCCTTCTTCTCTTTGCCCTTTTTTCTTGAAACTAGTAGTCTTGTTAACCATCAACACTTGATGCTCCTTCTTGATTTCTACCTCCGCGGCCTTTAGCATTCCGAAGAGCTCGGGAATTGCCTTTTCCATCCCTTGAATGTTATTTTTCATCACTAAGCCTTTCTAGCTTGGTGGCAGTGATTGAAGAACTCTGTCAATGACACTATCATCAGGAAGATTAACTCCCGGCTGAGTCAAGTGGTTATGGTACCCAGACATTCTGAGTATGTGTTCACTGACAGAACTATTCTCCTCCATCTTGCAGCTATAGAACTTGTTGGGGACTTCATATCTCTCAACTCGGGCATTTGCTTGAAATATTAACTTCAACTCCTGGAACATCTCATATTCTGCATGACGTTCAAAACGTCTTTGAAGTCCCGATTCTAAGCCGTAAAGCATGGCACACTGAACTATCGGGTAGTCATCAGCTTTGCTCTGCCAGACGTTCATAACGTCTGGAGTTGCTCCTGCAGCGGGTCTTGCACCTAGCGGTGCTTCCAGGATGTAATTCTTCTGTGTAGCAATGAGGATAATCCTCAAGTTACGGACCCAGTCCGTGTAGTAGCTACTTTCAACTTAGCTTTCTCTAGGAACGCATTAAAATTCAAGGGAACGGTAGCACGGGCCATTGATCTACAACAACATAGATATGCAAAAACTATCAGGTAATAAGTTTGTGATAAATTAAAGTTCAATTAATCATATTACTTAAGAACTCCAACTTAGATAGACATCCTTCTATTCATCTAAATGATCATGTGATCCATACCAACTAAACCATGTCTAATCATCACGTGAGATGGAGTAGTTTTCAATGGTGAACATCTCTATGTTGATCATATCTACTATATGATTCACGTTCGACCTTTCGGTCTCAGTGTTTCGAGGACATATTTGCATATGCTAGGGTCGTCAAGTTTAACCCGAGCATTATGCACATGCAAAACTGGCTTGCACCCGTTGTATGTGAACGTATAGCTTATCACACTCGATCAACATGTCGTGTCTCGGCATGACGAACTGTAGCAATGATGCATACTCAGGGAGAACACTTATGCCTTGAAATTTAGTGAGGGATCATCTTAGAATGCTACCGTCGTACTAAGAAAAATAAGATGCATAAAGGATAAACATCACATGCAATCAAAATATGTGGCATGACATGGCCATCATCATCTTGTGCCTTTGATCTCCATCTCCAAAGCACCGTCATGATCTCCATCATCACCGGCTTGACACCTTAATCTCCATCGTAGCATCGTTGTCGTCTCGCCATCTATTGCTTCTACGACTATCGCTACCGCTTAGTGATAAATTAAAGCAATTACATGGCGATTTCATTTCATACAATAAAGCGACAACCATAAGGACTTCGTGGCCATCACGATCCAACCGATCCAAGTACCGAACGTACGGCACCTCCGTGTTCAGCACACGTTCAGCATGATGACGTCCCTCGAGCTCTTGATCCAGTACAGGGTTGAGGGAGAGTTCCGTCAGCACGACAGCGTGGCGATGGTGTTGGTGATGTGATTCATGCAGGGCTTCGCCTAAGCACTACGACAATATGACCGAGGTGGTAAACTGTGGAGGGGGCACCGCACACGGCTAAGAAACAAATGTTGTGCCTTTGGGGTGCCCCCTGGCCACGTATATAAAGGAGGGGGAGGAGGAGGCCGGCGGCCAAGGAGGGCGCGCCAAGGGGGGAGTCCAACTAGGATTCCCAATCCTAGTTGGATTCCCTTTCCTATTCCAAGAGGGGGAAGGAGGGAAGGAGAGGGAGAGGAAAGAGGGGGCCGCCCCCCCCCCCTCCGCCTAGTCCAATTCGGACTGCCCTTGGGGGGGCGGCACCCTCTGGACTGCCCTCTCCTACTCCCTTATGGCCCATTAGGGCTCCTAACTTCCCCGGGGGGTTCCGGTAACCCCTCGGTTCCCTGATAAATATCCGAACCGTCCCGAAACCTTTCCGGTGTCTGAATACCTTCATCCAATATATCAATGTTGACCTCCCGACCATTTTCAGACTCCTTGTCATGTCCGTGATCTCATCCGGGACTCCGAACAAATTTCGGTCACCAAAACACATAACTCATAATACAAATCATCATCGAACGTTAAGCGTGCGGACCCTACGGGTTCGAGAACTATGTAGACATGACCGAGACACATCTCCGGTCAATAACCAATAGCGGAACCTGAATTCTCATATTGACTCCTACATATTCTACGAAGATATTTATCAGTCAAACCACATAACAACATATGTTATTCCGTTTGTTATGGTATGTTACTTACCCGAGATTCGATCGTCGGTATCATCATACCTAGTTTAATATCGTTACCGGCAAGTCTCTTTACTCGTTTTGTAATGCATCATCCCACAACTAACTCATTAGTCACATTGCTTGCAAGGCTTATAGTGATGTGCATTACCGAGAGGGCTCATAGATACCTCTCCGATACACGGAGTGACAAATCCTAATCTTGCTCTATGCCAACTCAACAAACACCTTTGGAGACACCTGTAGATCATCTTTATAATCACCTAGGTACGTTGTGATGTTTGATAGCACACAAGGTGTTCCTCCAATATTCAGGAGTTGCATAATCTCATAGTCAGAGGAATATATATAAGTCATGAAGAAAGAAATAGCAATAAAACTAAACGATCATTATGCTAAGCTAACGGATGGGTCTTGTCCATCACATCATTCTCTAATGATGTGATCCCGTTCATCAAATGACAACACATGTTCATGGTCAGGAAACTTAACCATCTTTGGTTAAGGAGCTAGTCAAGTAGAGGCATACTAGGGACACTCTGTTTGTCTATGTATTCACAGATGTACTAAATTTTCGGTTAATACAATTATAGCATGAATAATAAACATTTATCATGATATAAGGAAATATAATAACAATTTTATTATTGCCTCTTGGGCATATTTCCTTCAAGTGGTGTTGTTCTAGGACAAAGAGTTGGTAAGAAACTGAATGTTATTCATTATGCTAGTAAGACTCTGTACAATTAATGCTCAAAGAAATTATGCTACCACCGAGAAAGAATTTTTAGTAGTTGTGTTGGCATGTGATAAGTTTAGACCTTATGTTGTTGATTCCAAAGTTACTATGCACACTGATCATGCGGCTATTAAATACCTTATGGAAAAGAAAGATGCTAAACCTAGACTAATTAGGTGGGTTCTTTTCCTTCAAGAATTTGACTTGCATATTATTCATAGGAAATGAGCTGACAATCTTGTAGCAGATAACTTTTCTATGATGGAAAATGTTCTTGATGACCCACTGCGTATTGATGATAGTTTTCCTGATGAGCAACTAGTTGTTATATATGCTTCTTGTAATAATCCTTTGTATGTAGACTATGCTAATTACATTGTTGTTAAATATATAGCACCTAGTTTCACATACCAAGAAAAGAAAAAAGTTCTTCATGGATTTAGGACATTACTTTTGGGATGACCCACATATATATAAATAAGGAGTAGATGGGGATGGCACCACACTGGAGACAGAACCGCACATAAGGTATTACAATCTGGCTTTTATTGGCCTACTCTCTTCAAAGATGCTCGTAAGTTTATCCTTTCTTGCGATGAATGTCAAAGAATTTGTAATATTGGTAGACGTTAGGAAATGCCTATGAATTATTCACTTGTTATTGAACCATTTGATGTTTGGGGATTTGATTATATGGGACATTTTCCTTCCTCTAATTGATACTCATATTTTGGTTGTTGTTGATTATGTTACTAAGTGGATAGAAGATATTCCAACTAGTAGTGCTGATCATAAAACTTCTATTAAAATGCCTAAAGAAGTTATTTTCCTAAGGTTTGGAGTCCCTAGATATTTAATGACCGATGGTGGTTCATATTTTATTCATGGTGCATATCGTAAAGTTCTTGATAAATATGATGTTAATCATAGAATTGCATCACATTATCATCCTTAGTCTAGTGGTAAAGAATTGAGCAATAGAGAAATAAAATTAATTTTGCAAAAGACTATTAATAGATCCAGAAAGAATTGGTCCAAGAAACTA
This sequence comes from Triticum dicoccoides, assembly GCF_002162155.2. Taxonomy (NCBI): domain Eukaryota; kingdom Viridiplantae; phylum Streptophyta; class Magnoliopsida; order Poales; family Poaceae; genus Triticum; species Triticum dicoccoides. The sequence goes on from NC_041384.1 coordinate 218,371,729, forward strand.
GACGATGCACTATGGGCTTATAAAACTGCTTATAAAAACCCTATGGGAATGTCTCGATATAAAATGGTCTATGGAAAATATACCTCTTGAGTTAGAACATAAATCTTATTGGGAAATAAAAGAACTTAACTGTGATTTCAAGCTTGTTGGTGAAAATATGTTATTTCATATTAGCTCATTAGATGAATGGAGGACACAAGCTTATGAAAATGCCAAATTGTTTAAAGAAAAGTTAAAGGATGGCATGACAAAAGAATCCAAAAATGGGAATTTAAAGTTGGGGATCAAGTTCTTTTGTACAACTCTCGTTTCATATTCTTCGCAGGAAAACTTCTCTGTAAATGGGAAAGACCATATATCGTCGAAGAAGTTTATCGCTCAGCAGCTATTAAGATCAACAACGCCGAAGGCACTAATCCGGGAGTGGTTAATGGGAAAAGAATTAAACATTATATCTAATGTACGCCCATTAATGTTGAAAGTAATATTATTCAATTGATGACACTGGAGGAGCATATAGAAGCACAACTGCGGGATGCTGCTAATGCGACACTGCGATTAGAGACCCTTTGACGAAACTATGTGTGATGCATTAATCGCAAATGGTGATGTAAAAAACCGTTAAAAATAAGCAAAGCATTTGTGATGGCGGAAACATCAAACATGGTTTCGATTTTAATTGCGTGTGCAATACAAAGCACACAGTTGATCCATCTGAATTGTCTGCGATGAGATAGAACAACAGAAATGGGCGGCCATATCAAGGTGTGTGCGATATATGCCATACAGTTCACTTAGATGAACTGTTTGCTATTAGGGAGTGCAACAGAAATGGTTAGCCAGATCAAGGTGTGTGTGATATATGGCATACGATTCACTCGGATGAACTGTTTTCGATTAGGGAACACAACAGAAATGGTTCAACTTAACAAGATGTGTGTGATACGCGGCATATAGTTCACATAGTTGAACTGTTTGTGATGAGCCAAAAGAATACAAACGAGTCATGTAAACAAGATGTGTGTGATACACGGCAAACATCCGACTTGGATGAACTATTTGCGATGAGAAACTACAACACATACAGTTACTACATTTATTTTGTGTGTGATTCTGTGTGTACAAAGAACTTTAAAAATTGCGAACTAGTTGCTTGCGATAGCTAGGAGTATCGCACATGATGGCTCTGCGAGTACTCGTGTGAGATGATTAGTAAGTTACACATATGTTTCCTTATGTTAACACGTGTGTGAATTTGCAATATGGACAGTTAATATGCAAATGCCTTCTGGACATCGGGCACATGCTTAAACTCAATGAACTGTGTACGATACTAATCCTTTCCATGAAAATTTAAGAACTTGGTTAACAACACTTGAGTAACATATATATAGTGGTTACACTATTCGACAAAAGGAGGATCTTCGTAACACGGTTCTGAAAACCATATGGTCCATATCTACATACTTAACATAGTAACAACTATATCACATTTTAAGAGGTTGAGGGCCAACAACCATATGGTCCATACCTACATACTTAAGATAGTAATAGATACCACATTTTAAGAGGCTAAGGACCAACAACCACAACTATCCGCTGGAAGCAGCTTGATCACGGCGACTAGGGATCTCGTCAATAAAAGGAAGAGCCCTCCTGTGCCTTGGTAGAGCATGAGTAGAACAGTGTCTCCAATTTTCCAATATGGATGCATTGCCACGACAAGCGAGAACTTGTTAATTTGAATGGTTCCATTTCTACGGGAAATGCAGTACCTTGCAATCACTTTGGCGTTATTAGCAGGCACAAGTGTAATTCGACCACGCTGCGAAATCGATCCAGGAACCGCTACAATGGGCAATTTCTGTTGAAATTTAGAATAAAAACCAATTATAACATATCGTTGAAGATATATATAGTTTATGAGCATCAACATAAAAATAAGACTTTGTACCAACGTTTTGTGCACACAATTGGTCTTGTTCAATGTGTGCACCATAGGTATAATTAATCTCATCCAAAATCCAGCGTTCATACATTGCGCTATCTCTGTCAGATTATCAACAAAGTTTGTGACATGCTTCAAGTCCTTCTAGTGAAATTTGGTATGCTTAGTAACATACAGATCGTTCACTATGCATCCAACATATCCTGCTTAAAAGGTGGAAAGGTATTATTTATTCAGAACATGGCAGAAGAATATATATTGTGCTTAAATTGGTAAATATAATTTGTTACTAACTAGGAACGGAGTCAGAAAATGAAATCGGAATTGGTTTCTTAAATAGTGATCAATTAGTCAGAACAAATACCCTGATTTTGCTAAGTAATATTCCAGCATGGAGAAAGTTGAAAGGACACTAACCTCGATCATACTTTGATCGCCTGATGACGTTGGGGAATTAAACATCCATGTTAATTAGACCAGGCTGTGCTGCACGTACTAGAATTTTATTGCCAGCTTTCAGTTCATAACACTTAGACATTTTTCTCCAAAGGTCCGCATCAAAATAGGAGTGACCATCTTTATCAAGTTTTACGCTAGTAAATCCATGTTGCATTGTCAATATGACATCCATGGAGTCATCAACAAAGTAAAGCCCAAGATTTCCTTCTACTCCTGTTCTTGCAAAGCAAGGGATGTACTGCTTGAAATGAAAATTAAGATCGTAAATTAGATATATTGAAATAACAGAGCAAGATGCAAATATGGGAGTAACCGATAGAATATATCAATATATAGATGAAAGCGAAGTACAAAAGTATATAATTAAAAATAGATAATGTAACAAAGATTTGATGCAAAATGAGAGTAACTGAACGAACAATACATCATATATTTGCCTAATATAGGGGGGAGGAAACGGCTTCGACATCTAGGCTGCACGTGGCACTGTACCTTTTATCCAAATGTACCAACATACGATATATGTTCACAAATTTAGGACATGCGGACTATGGTAGGTTAAGATTTCACATACTAAGCGCTCCCTGAAGTCATCCAGAATGATGAGATAGAACTTCGTTTCCGACTGGCCGCGACCACACTTGCTTGATTTGTGCTCACACTATGGACACATGAATGAAAACCCTCGAATCAGCTAGAAGAAAAATGAATCCATGGCGATTTCCGCCGGTTGATTAACAGCGACAGATGGACTACGATAAGAGATGAGTGAATATTTTGCTAACTTGATTACCTTCTCCATGAGGAAAATTCCCGGCCCAATCCCGCAGAAAACCCAAATCGACCGGAGTCTAGAACGTCAGTGCAGATAGGCGGCGGAAAGCGGTAGGGGTGAAATCCCGTGTTATTTCGAGCGCGACCTCCACCCGCCGACGACAGCCGTTGAGCTTAGGGTGGCTGCCACGATAGAAGTTGATGAGGTGTAGAGTTGCGGAGGAGTCCGCGGCGAGTGGGCGGGGACGAAGTGGGCGATGGTTTTGTTTTTCCTTTTGCATGTGTGGGTGAACACAGACGGTTCACAGAGGTGACGGAGATGAATCATGTGCGATAGTAAATCACCAAGATTGAAGGGGAATCCAAATTTCCTTTGTCCTTTGTCCATGAGTTCTTTTCTATGATGAACATACACCCTGCAAATCACCGTGTCCAAATTTGGCACTTTTCCGGGTTCATTTACCATATTTAGGGGATTATGCGCATTTTCTAGGCATTAATGCACATAATTCAAATTCAAACAATCGGTCCACGAAAAGATGCATGAGAATGGTCTGGAAAACCATGATCATGCTATTTAGTAAATTCTCATGCCTTTTATAAGGAATGGGAAGATATTTCACGAAAATGTGTGGCAATACAAACACGTCTTTTATTGGTTTTTCAATTGTAGAAAAATGAAATACATGCTTGAAAAACATGAAGGCTGGCATGGTGCCATGGTATGGCCTCACCATGCCCTAGTACAAATTTGAGAAGGTTTGGCTTATGTCGTCCTCCACACCATTCATAAATCGAACCATCACCGAGGAATTTTCATGGTTTCGAGGGGGAAATCAACAAGATTGAAGGGGCCAGGAATCCAAATTCCCTTCCTAGCTTGTCATTCAGTTTTTTCTACAATCAACATACCCCCTCGAATGCAACCTGTTCAAATTTGGCATTTTTTGGGCTCATTTACCATATTTAGGGGATTATGTGCATTTTTTAGGCATTAATCCACATAATTGAAATTTGAACAATCGGTGCATGAAAAGGTGCACAAGAACGGTCTGGAAAAACCATACTCGTGGTATTTAGTAAATCCGCATGCCTTTTACAAGGAATGAGCAGAGATTTCAAGGGAATATGTGGCAATAGTCAACCACAGACGCGTCATTTACTGGGTTATCAACTATAGAAAAATGAAATACGTGCTTGAAAAACATGACGCTTGGCATGGTGCCATGGTATGTGCTACTTCTTGAGCTTGTTTTGGTTTTTCCCTCGAAGAAGAAAGGGTGATGCAGCACAGTAGAGATAAGTATTTCCCTCAGTTAAGAACCAAGGTATCAATTCCGTAGGAGAAACGTGCAAGTCCCTAATAGATGCACCTGCAAAAACAATCAAACACTTGCACCCAACGCAATAAAGGGGTTGTCAATCCCTTCATGGTCACTTGCAAAGGTGAGATCTGATAGAGATAGGTTGAACTAAACAAAAGATCAAATATTATTGGTTTTTTTTATTTATAGATGTAAAAATAAAATATTGCAAAATAGTAGATCGGAAACTAATATGATGGAAAATAGACCTGGGGGCCATAGGTTTCACTAGAGGCTTCTCTCGTGAAGGCAAATAATATGATGGGTAAACAAATTACTGTCGAGCAATTGATAAAAAAGCACAAAATTATGACGATATCCAAGGCAATGATTATGCAATATAGGCATCATGTCCATGTCAAGTAGACCGACTCCTGCGTGCATCTACTACTATTACTCCACAGATCGACCGCTATCCATCATGCATCTAGAGTATTACATTCATAAAGAGTGGAGTAATGCCTTAAGTAAGATGTAGAGGAATGAACTCAAGCAATATGATGAAAACCCCGTGTTTTTTATCCCGCTGGCAACAATTGAATACGTGTCTCGCTACCCCTACTTTTTCACTGGGTGAAATCATGCAAGATTGAACCCAAAGCTAAGCACCTCTCTCATTGCAAGAAAAACCAATCTAGGTGGCCAAACCAAACCAATAATTCGAAGAGAAATACAAAGATATCAAATCATGCATATAAGAATTCAGAGAAGATTCAAATAATATTCATAGATAAGCTGATCATATTTAAATCCACAATTCATCGGATCTTGACAAACACACTGCAAAAGAAGATTACATTGGATGGATCTCCAAGAACATCAAGGAGAACATGGTATTGAGAATTAAAGAGAGAGAAGAAGTCATCTAGCTACTAGCTATGGACCCGTAGGTCTATGGTAAACTACTCACGCTTCATCGGAAGGGCAATATAGTTTACGTAGATGCCCTCCGTGATCAAATCCCCCTCTGGCAGGATGCCAGAAAAGGCCTCAAGATGGGATCTCACGGGAACAGAAGGTTGCGGCGGTGGAAAGTGTTTTCCTGTATGCTTCTGGTGGTTCTGGAATATATGTGAATATATAGGAGGAAGAGCTAGGTCAGGGGAGTCCCGAAGGGCCCACAAGGTAGGGCGGCGCCCCCCTAGGGCGCGCCCTCCACCCTTGCCGCCGCCTCGTGGCTCTTCTGGCTTGGACTCCAAGTCCCCTGGGTGTCTTCTGGTCCAAGAAAAATCATCATGAAGTTTTATTCCGTTTGGACTCCGTTTAGTATTCCTTTTCTGTGAAGCTCAAAAATAAGGAAAAACATAAACTGGTACTGGGCTCTAGGTTAATAGGTTAGTCCCAAAAATAATATAAAATAGCATATTAATGCATACTAGCAAAAGGGCCCGTGCGTTACAGCGGGTCCATCTCTCTTTCAACATCAATATATTGAGTAGAAACAGATCATCATGGCTCATAAACTTGGTGCAAATCTCTTACATCCTAAATGTTAGTAGAACATTCTCATATGGATGCATTTTGTAGCTTACACTATTACACAATGTATAATACATCCTAGATTATGTGACCGAGCCATGTAATTTTCTTTTATGACCGGTTGTGGTCCATTCTCTTTAATGCACTATTCCAGTTGCGATTTTGATGTATTTTCTTTTATTACAACTTTCAATTATTTTGATTTAATTTGCAACCATACAACTCCGACGAAATAAAAATGTCATATTATGTCAAATCTGATCATATATAGTGATGGATTATGCATTTTAGTGGAATCCATCGCTAAGGATACAAATCAGTTTTTACTTAAAATACTATTTAATTTAAGTAGGGTATATTACTTTGTATTAATTTTCTTTTATTCTGAAAACGCTTCTGCATGCAAGTTTGGTCGATTATGATTTGTTTTTATCAGTATAACATTTTTTATTTTGTAACTATATGTGTTGAATTGTTGATTATGGCACATATCTTCTACTCTTTACCAATTATCTAGGGATTTTATTACTTAATATGCAGAAATAGATGGAGAAATAAAAAAACATAGCTGTCATGTGGCAGTACAGGTTTGAGCTGTGAGCCAAGAATGCTTGTAGCTATCCTTGTAGCATGTCTCCATACTCCCAAATGTGTCAAGGAGGCGGCTGTTGTCGATTGACGGAGACGACGATCTTGATGCCATCTGTGCGTGTGGTTGAGCCCTTGCCTCGTCGAGTCATACCATAATTTTTCTGGCCCCTCCCTTTTCATTTTTAATAACCGACCGTCTCTTTGCGGCAATGCATGTGCGTGTTTTACGTAACGTGTGCATGTCCTACTCCATCAATGTCTCAGGATATTCCTTCATCACAGCAACGTGATCCCTCCCTCTTCGCACCTTCATTTTTTCTAATTAATTAGCCACTATATTAGGTCTCTCTTCCTTGGCTTCATCATTGTCCCTCGTTATCTCTCTCTGAGATCTAATTTTGAAATAGTTTTGATTCCCCAGTCGCTCCTTGAGACCCTGAAACCTAAAAGACATATATAAATTAGAAGAATTTAATTTAAGATAGCAAGGTGGGACTATTTATAAATAGGCAAATTAATGGATTGGTGGGCTAATTTTGTGTGCGCACATAGGCCCACCAGGGGCGCCAGATTGGACCAGCCGGGGACAGACGACGTCGGACTATTTCCTTATGTATCTAATAATCCTCAACATTTACGCAATTGTGGAGTAGAGCAGCTAGATGCTGCCTTTGCGATGGAGAGGAATGCAGTGGGTACGATCCCCCATGCTGCTGACACTATTTTTTTGCCCCCTGAGTTGAAGGAAAATAAAAGTGGACCAGGCCCAGCACGGCGGGCGTGCGGCCCAACAGTTGTCGGACTTAAGGTGGCAAATTAAAGTGGCATATGTCCTTGAATTAGTACCACCTTGTATATATATCTTCTTATTAAAAGGCAAAAATCACCGCTCGAACTGAAAGCATAAATTCATGGGAAGAAGCGTATTGTGACGGTGAATCCATGGAGTCAATCCCATAACAGATTGAAGGGGAAACTTAATGGGACATATGCTATGCATCTAGGAGACTTCATCTGCCCATGTGTTTGTCTTCCCTCAGTCTTCTGATCAAAATCGAACACGCAACATCATAACATAAATAATTAACATTTAGGCGCTCGCTTTGCCACTTAAGTCATTGCATCTTTGTGATGACCTCCTTTGACTAATATAGCGGCGGCTTCATCTCCTATTCTGAGGAGATAGGAGGTGAATTAAGTCTAACGGACTATCACAAGAGGCTCTTGCAAGCAAGAAAATCTAGGTTTCACAAGCATGCACACTCAAAAAAAAGATCACAAGATGACAAAAATATGGCAATTCGATTAGAAGGCATATATCGGATCGCATAAGTGCTAGTTATGATTAGCGTGTACGTGAGGTTGCATGCACACAGGTCTTATAGAAAAGTTGTAGGTCCTCGTTGCTCTATAGTTTTAGCAGCTCATAAAATCTCTCCGTCCAATTCTTTTAGCTGCCATCTGCATGTTTAATCATGCTGTTCAATCAATATACAGGTTTTTCTCACCTGCCATTTGACAAACGCATGCGTTCGGAGATTATAATTAGAGAGCTTTCATTCCTTATTTCTATGATCTGACTGATTTCCATCCTTATATTCCTTAACACCCTCTTCCTTATTTTGTCTCATTTTCTTCTTTTTTCCTTGCACGTATTCCTTATTCGAAGGATTTCCATCCTTATATTCCTTATTGTTTGTCTCCTTCCTCTCCTTTCCTTATTTCTTGGTCTTAATCCTTTCATTCCTCCTTTGCATATTAATTCCTAAGACCACTCCTTGATAACAGGAATCTTAAAAACATATATAAATTGGAAGAAATTTATGTAATGGGGCGATGTGGGATTTTGTGTAGGGTCGAAGCTGTGCAACGTTGATGGGCCAGCCCATAGTCTTTTATTTGGTATAAGGGGTGATGTGGAACTAATAGAGAAGCAATCCTATTTGAATACACAAGGTGACTTAGTCTAGTAGGCCAGGACCTATAGGTAGCAAACGTGAGGTCGCGTGTGAAAGATCGTGGATGTCGCCTAGAGGGGGGTGAATAGGCGTTTTGAAATATTTACGGTTGAGGCTTGAACAAATGCGGAATAAACCTAGCAGTTAATTTGTCAAGCACAAAACCTACAACAACTAGGCTCACCTATGTGCACCAACAACTTATGCTAAGCAAGATAAACTACTAAGTGATAGCAAGATATATGACAAGAAACAATATGGCTATCACAAAGTAAAGTGCATAAGTAAAGGGCTCGGGTAAGAGATAACCGAGGCACGCGTAGACGATGATGTATCCCGAAGTTCACACCCTTGCAGATGCTAATCTCTGTTTGGAGCGGTGTGGAGGCACAATGCTCCCCGAGAAGCCACTGGGTCCACCATAATCTCCTCACGCCCTCGCATAATGCAAGATGCTGTGATTCCACTAAGGGACCCTTGAGGACGGTCACCGAACCCGTACAAATGGCAACCCTTGGGGGCGGTCACCGAACCCGTACACTTTGGCAACCCTTCGGGGCGGTCACCGGTACCCGTCAAATTGCTCGGGGCGATCTCCACAACCTAATTGGAGACCCCGACGCTTGCCCGGAGCTTTACACCACAATGATTGAGCTCCGAACACCACCAATTGTCTAGGGCGCCAAGGCACCCAAGAGGAACAAGCTCTAGGGTGCCCAAACACCCAAGAGTAATAAGCTTCTCAAACTTCACTTCCACGTATCACCGTGGAGAACTCAAACCGATGCACCAAATGCAATGGCAAGGGCACACGTAGTGCCCAAGTCCTTCTCTCTCAAATCCCACCGAAGCAACTAATGCTAGGGAGGAAAATGAGAGGAAGAACAAGAAGGAGAACACCAAGAACTCCAAGATCTAGATCCAAGGGGTTCCCCTCACACAGAGGAGAAAGTGATTGGTGGAAATGTGGATCTAGATCTCCTCTCTCTTTTCCCTCAAAAACTAGCAAGAAACCATGGAGGGATTGAGAGTTAGCAAGCTCGAAGAAGGTCAACAATGGGGGAAGAACACGAGCTTAAAGGATAAGGTTCATTGGGAAGAAGACCCCCTTTTATAGGAGGGGGAAAATCCAACCGTTATGTGCTCAGCCCGCAAACGAGCGGTACTACCGCTCCACGAGCGGTACTACCGCTCAGGCGGAAGAACACAGGAAAAAGGAGCAACAAAACATGAACCTTGGGGCGGTAGTACCGCATATAAGCGGTACTACCGCTCACCCCAGCGGTACTACCGCTGGAGGAGCAGAACACGGGACCAAAAGAGGCAGGCAGAGCAGAGTATGGCGGCAGTGAAGCAGAAACGGTACTACCACCCGACCGGAGCAGTACTACCGCTTAGGCGGTACTACCATGCCTTACTGCCGTGCAACTACTGCTAAAACCGACACGAAAAGAGCAGAACCCAAAATCGATGCGGTAGAAGAGCGGCACTGCAGCGGTACTATGGCTGAGAGCTCCAAGCGGGACTACCGCTTGGGCTCGCGGTACTACCGTTGGGACCAGACAAAAACCACACTCAAGAGAACAAGAACTGCCATAACTTCTGCATATGAGCTCTGAATTGAGCAAACTCAAGCTTGTTGGAAACAAGACGATGAGTAGCATCAAAACAGCGACTGATTATAGTAAGAAGAGGCAGGGGAGGTATGCTTAACAAATGGAGGAGTGAGACCTCCAACAGAGAAGAACGAGCATAACCTCCAACATTGAAAACATCATAGAAGATGCATGTGAACTCCGTTTTCGATGAACTCGAGCTGTCATCAAGATGACCATAAGCTCTAAGATTCACAAAGAGAACCAAACAAGAACCAAGAAAGATGATGCAAGGATGCAATGGTTTGAGCTCTCAACGAACGATACGATCAAGCTACTCATCGAGAGCCTCCCTTGATAGTACGGCAATCGATCCTATAACCCGGTCTCCCAACTACCATCATGAGACCGGTAAAATAGAAAACCTATCAAGGGCAAACCTTTGCCTTTCACATGGTCCACTTGACCTAGATGATGATGATCTTCACTCCCTCAAGTTGGACCACCTTTCTTGATTGTGTTGACTCGATGAAGACTAGTTGATTGCTCCCCCATACTCCACTATGGGTGAGCCACTCTTCCGCACATCTTCACAAGTCCATTGTCACCACAAAGGATGGCAAGCTTCAAGCATTTGATCTCTTCGTGATGCTCCATTTGAACCTGCACACCGCAACCTTTCTTGATTGTGTTGACTCGATGAAGACTAGTTGATTGCTCCCCCATACTCCACTATGGGTGAGCCACTCTTTCGCACATCTTCACAAGTCCATTGTAACCACAAAGGACGGCAAGCTTCAAGCAGTTGATCTCTTCGTGATGCTCCACTTGAACTTGCACACCGCAACCTTACCCCACCAAGAACCCTGACGAAGACCATGGGTTAGTACACAAAGCGTAATTGACAATGCTTACCATACCATGGGATCACTTGATCCCTCTCGGTACATCTTCTACACTTTGTGGGTTGATCAACTTGATTCACTCTTTGACTTAGTCTTAATCAACCTCTCACAAGTCCAATCTTTAGGTAATTCCTTGAATAGCACCTTGGTCGACACAAACTCTCCTTGAAACCAACACATGTACTCCAAGAAAAGCCTATGGACAAAACCTTCAAATATAACTCAAGGCAACCATTAGTCCATAGAGATTGTCATCAATTACCAAAACCAAACATGGGGGCACCACATGTTCTTTTAGCGTGTTCAAATCCCACATCAACAATATTTTTTTGTCGCGTACGGGCATGCGAATCAGCGCGTCGCGGGAGGCCCAGGTGGGTGCGTGGGCTGGGCCAGATGTTGAAAAGCAGACTGCAGCAGGGCTTTATATTACGATTTTGTCTATACGAATCGTAAAAGCGTATTACGACTAGGCGGAAGCGTGTGGTGACGGTGAACCCACAGAGTCAATCCATGCTTTATTATTAGGGAAAGATAAAACATCCAAAATAGATAATATAATAGCATGGAACCATAAAAAATATAGATACGTTGGAGACGTATCAAGCATCCCCAAGCCTAATTTCTGCTCTTCCTCGAGTAGGTAAATGATAAAAACAGAATTTTTGATATGGAATGCTACCTAACATATTTATCCATGTAATTTTCTTTATTGTGGCATGAATGTTCATATCCATAAGATTCAAAACACAAGTTTAATATTGCCATAAAAAGATTATACTTCAAGCATACTAATAAAGTAATCATGTCTTCTCAAAATAATATGGCCAAAGAAAGTTATCCCTACAAAATCATATAGTCTGGCTATGCTCCATCTTCATCACACAAAGTATTTAAATCATGCACAACCCCGATGATAAGCCAAGAAATTGTTTCATACTTTTGATGTTCTCAAACCTTTTCAACTTTCACGCAATACATGAGCGTGGGCCATGGATATAGCACTATAGGTGGAATAGAATATGGTGGCTGTGGAGAAGACAAAAAGAAGGAGATAGCCTCACATCAACTAGGCGTATCAATGGGCTATGGAGATGCCCATCAATAGATATCAATGTGAGTGAGTAGGGATTGCCATGCAATGGATGCACTAGAGCTATAAGTTGATGAAAGATCAAAAAGAAACTAAGTGGGTGTGCATCCAACTCGCTTTCTCACGAAGACCTAGGGCAATTTGAGTAAGCCCATCATTGGAGTTTACAAGCAAAGTTCTATAATGAAAAATTCCCACTAGTATATGAAAGTGACAACATAGGAGACTCTCTATCATGAAGACCACGGTACTACTTTGAAGCACAAGTGTGGAAAAAGGATAGTAACATTGCCCCTTCTATTTTTCTCTCATTTTTTCTTTTCTCACTCTTTTTTCGTTCGGGGTCTCATCCCGACTTGTGGGGGAATCATAGTCTCCATCATCCTTTCCTCACATGGGGCAATGCTCTAATAATGATGATCATCACACTTTGATTTACTTACAACTCAAGAATAACAACTCGATACTAGAACAAGATATGGCTCTATATGAATGCCTCCGACGGTTGTGACAGACTGATTTTTGGCCCTTTCTTTTTCTTTTGTTTTTGAGGTTTTTGCTTGAGTTTTCTTTTTCCGTGGCTTTGTGGTCTGGAAACTGAAGAAGATGCCCTCTTCTTTGCTTCCAGAGTGGCTTGTCATTCCCAAATCCTTCCCTAGACCCTATCATTTTCATCCTAGCCCAAATCCCAATATTCTTTTTATTGGGAATATTCCTTTTTTATTAAAGGAATAACCCAATTTGCCCTAGGTTGTGAAGCAACCTTTATTTCCATCACTCCTAAAATTCCCAAGTAATTCTCATAAACTGTTTGGGTCACATTTTTCTCAAATATGGCAAAATATTTCATTTGCCATGTTCCCCATCATGCTCAATTAATTCATTTCCTATTCTGTCCTGAATGGCAGAATGCGAAGCATGTGCTATTTTCCTTTTCCCAATTGACCTCAAACTCCTTGGACACCTTTTTCCTGTCCATATCATTGCCACATGCCAAAGTGCAACCTCATTTGCCTAGTAATTATTTAATTATGATTTTCCAAAGTTCCTGTCTAGGGAACTAGTTGTGAAGGAAGTACAAGCTAGGCATATCCAAATGAGTTGAAATTTTGCATGGCCCTTCATATAACCAAACCATCACTCTCCTCAAAAGTAGAGCTCATGTCATGCATCCATATGAGCTCACCTTCAATTCTTTGATTCTGTCCAAAATTTCAGATTGTGAAGCAAGTATATTTTATCTTGCTCCATTATGGCTGCCAATTTTTCTAGGCCTTCTGTTACCCATATAACTTACCTCCACCCATTTTGGGCATGTTTCATCAAGCCATTTGCCCTCTAGAATTTTTGCAAGTTTCTAGTCAGTGGAAATGTTTGTGAAGGAAGTACCATTTTGGTTTATCCAATTGGTATGAAACCTTTTGCAGCATCTTCATATGGCCAAATAAGCCTTCCTTGCCAAAGTTCATCTCAAGTGGCTCCTCCATTTGAGAGCATCATCATGATCTTCATTCTGGACCAGATTACTTAGTTGTAAAGCAACTATATTAATTAGTGGTCCAATTCTTCTCAAAATTACCAGGATGTAAGTCCTTCTTTACCTCAATCTACCAGACAACTCCATTGACCTCAATCAAGTCTCTGTGGATCAGCAGTGCTTGATCAAGTTTACTGCAGTAAACTTCAGAGCTTGATTACCTTTAACCAGAGTGATTTTAACCAAACTACCACCGCAGTTGCAACCTCCCCAGGAAGGACTCCACCGCAGACATCGTTTGGCATCGCTTGTGGCACGATGTGCACCAGTGCACGCGGTGACCACCGCTTTGGCATGCAGTGTGCGCGGCCAGAACGTCGTTTGTGCTTGGGCCCCTTCCCCTCTTGTTGGCTTCGTGCGTGTGAGCATGTCCTTTGTCTTCCTCTCATCGTCGCCGATCACCTGGACCCCGCTCCCCCTTCGGCAGCATCCTCACCGACGCAAACCGCCGCGTGCCCACGGACGTACAGTGGCGTTTTGGCTTGGTTCTTCGCCGTCTTCTTCCTCTCTGCGCCCTCTTGGCCTCTTCTGCCCCGTGAGAGCCTCCACTGCTCCTCCTACATCGTCTACCTCCGAGCTCGTGAGCAAGGGCACGCGTCCGCAGCGCCGGACATGCGTCCGCGGTGACGACAGCGCGGCACCTCGCCCCGCGGCTATATAAGCCCACCCCGAGCGCCTCCAAGCTCACCACCCGCCTCACAACCCTCCTCTAGTCTTGCCTAGTCACTTCCCCAAGCTCGAGGAGCTCTCGTTGCCCTCCCATGGCCGAAGCTTCGCCTCGGTGCTGCGCTGAAATTCGGCCGACCCGAGCCACCCCTCCACTCCCTACCCTCACCCACTTCTTCCCCATGCTCCGGCGACCCTCTCCAGCCCCTATGTTCTTCACCGGAGTGCCTTAGGCCGCAGTTCCCAAGATCGGCCACCACCTCCCCTGCTCCCTGTTGCCGCGGGCACGGCCACCCTGTTTTTTACCCTGCGCTGCTGCTGCACCAGGCGGGTGCAGCCCTCCATCCCGTGGCCACCGGTGCATCCAGTTCGGCCGGAGACGCCCGGAGTCGCCAGGGCTCATCGCCGGCGCATCTCGGCCTCGCCTCGCCTCTGTCTTCGTCGGGCGCTAGAGGAGAACGAAGAAGGAGACGAGCTAGGCAGACCCCACCTCCCACGCGCCCCCACCAGTCAGCCACTCGGGCGTTGACCCGCCCGGTCCAGCTAGATAAGTGACGGGCCCCACAGCCCGTGGGACCCGCACGTCAGCGACCCGCGTGCCTGGCCCTGCCTCTGCCCGCGTGGCAAGTGGAAGCGTCAACCCCGTAGTACGTGTTCGCTTTCAGAAAGCGTATTTCCATCTCCTTTTGCTCAAAATACGTTTTCTTATTCTGAAAGCGCATTTCCTCTCTGTTTCAGCCCAGAATACGTTTTCTTAAACAGAAAGCGTATTCCTAACTTTGCGACTGCCTTATCCACTCAGGGACTTGTTTGTGATGATATTTTTGCAGAAAAGTCCCTAAACTTCAAACCTTCATATCTTTTTAACCACAACTCCAAATGAGGTGATTCCAAAGCCCATTTCTTCGTCTCGTCGAGCCCGTTCTGTCAGTTTCATTTTCACTATGGTTTGATACTGTGAAAATGACCTTTTTGCCCTTGCACGTAAAGAGCCCCTCTGAGAGAGGACTGTTTCCGGCAAATCTTTCTGCGGCTTCACCGCACTTCTCCCCAGTGCCTTCTTCATCCCCAGGCAAGCCACAATACCCACTTGAATGATAGTCATGCAGTAGCCATGGTTTTCATTGAATATTTATTAAATGATTGCTTGTTTGAAATATGGTTATCATTGTTTCAGAAATGCTTCGGGGATTGTGCTTACTTGTTTGCTATGTTGTTATGCACCTGGTTATCATGCCCTGCTAGTTGCTAGTATTACTTTCATATTGCCATGCTTGATAGTAGTACATGTTGGGTTGGTCATGCTCTTCGGTGCATGACCAACGTCGGTTACCGAGTAATGTTAATAGGCATTGTTCCGTTGCTGTTAGTTGGTTAAGTGTTACTCGATGATGTTATTGATAAGTTCTTGCATGTTATTTATGGTTGATGCTAGTGGTCATGTTATGTTATACTATGAGTAGTGTTGCACTTGTAATATTTATGCTCGTCATTATGCCATGTTCAGTTGGAGATTATTTCATAGTGATATGATGGACAATTATGTTGCATCCCGTGCTTATGTTGATATTATGCTCATGCATTGTCATTGCATCATGTTATTTAATCATGGCTTAGCATTTTGCATTGAAGTTTAACCAAATTTAATTGAACTTGAACAACTGTTGGCTGAATCATGGTGCCGCCAGATCCAAACTGACCAGTGCAACCACGCTTACCGTATGGGTAAGGTCCTAACTGGGTCTATTGTCATGCATCTCGCTTGTGCCTCCCACGAGGGAAGGTTATGGGCGTGCTTACCCTGATCAGGTAGGCGTACATAACCTTGTGTGCCCGTTGCTTTTATTTTTATGGATCCGGTCCCCGTGAGGGAGTTTTGACCACGACGGTGGTCGGGGTGTCTTTGGTAGACACGGGGCCACCCAGGACTAGCCCAGTTGGGAGTGGGTCGGAGTGGCCGGGAGAGTGTCATGACAATAGATCGGTTTTGTCGGAACGTCGTTGGTCCACCCGAATGGGAGTGCGAGGCCATGGGTTCCGTGGTGTGGGTACAGTGTGCTACCTCTGCAGAGTGTATATAAAGTCTATCGATAGCAACCCAGTTCATGTCGGTCCCACCGTGAGTGAACAGTATTAATAATAACTTGATTAATGACAACCCCGGTTCGATGAGGAGTTAAGTTGGTTGTGATTGCCAGAATGATCACCGTATGAGACCAAGTGTTGGTCATGGTTGTGATCGCCGGAATGATCACCGTTTGAGACAAAGTGTTGGTCATGGTTGTGATCGCCGGAATGATCACCGTTTAAGACCAAGTGTTGGTCATGGTTGTGATCATCGGAATGATCATCTTTTAAGACCAAGTGTTGGTCATGGTTGTGATCGCCGGAATTATCACCGTTTAAGATCAAGTGTTGGTCATGGTTGTGATCGCCGGAATGATCACTATGGTATCGAGGATACCGAGTTGTTGGATATTCGTGATGTTGTGCGAGAATCATGGGTAAAGATCAAGCTCCTTGTGGTCATTTAATGTTTACTACGGTATTGTTTATACCAAGCTTGATTTGATCCTGAGATGATCGTGTGATGTCCGAGGTTGGTAAGTGCTGCGTGTGATGGTTGTGAGATAACCCGAGCAGAATAATTGGTGCATGTAGTGTTATCATGTTGCATGTTAGTATCGACAGATTCATATGTTCATGCCATGCTCATATTGTTGTGGCAGTATTATGTTCATGTTGTTCATGCCATGCTATCCTGATGATCTCATGTTAATTCCTGCTTAACCTGTAATTGCCATGCTGATGTTTGTATTGAATGCTTCTGGTTTATTGTGATCTTGCAAGTACATTCAATGTACTGACCTGGTGTGTCATGCCAGTTTGCAGGTCGTGCCTGGATTGCTTGCTTGTTTGGTGTTGTTCCTGTGTTCGCGAGCTAGGATAAGCGTTCCAGCCAGAGTCCTTGCGGATTGGAGTCCTCCACCGTCGTCGTTGATCCGCTGCCAATAGTTTTTCCGCTGCTAGAGTTATTCCGCTGCTTCGAGTTGTTCTGCTGCTTGCAAAGAGCAACTGAGGATGGCGTAGTGTCGTCGTGCCGATGTTATTCATTGTAATATCGGAGACCTTGTAATCATATTCGTGTAATAATAGAATGCTAGTTTGTTCTATGCTAAGCAGTGCCGTATTCCAGAAGACTTCTCCTTGATCTCTGGGCTGGAATACGGGGTGTTCCGGTTTTCTCTGAGCCGGGGTGCCACAGCGGTGTACCCGGATGTGCAATGACTCAAGAGCGACATGTATAAACAAATATGAATGGTGGCTTTGCCACAAATACGATCTTAACAACATGATCATGCAAAGCAATATGACAATGGTGGAGCGTGTCATAATAAGACGAAACGGTGGAAGTTGCATGGCAATATATCTTGGCTATGGAAATGCCATAATTGGTCGGTATGGTGGCTGTTTTTAGAAAGGTAAAAGGTGGGTGTAAGGCACCGGCGAAAGTTGCGCAGTACTAGAGAGGCTAGCAATGGTGGAAGGGTGAGATTGCGTATAATCCATGAACTCAACATTAGTCATAAAGAACTCACATACTTATTGAAGAAGGCTATTAGTCACCGAAACATAGTAATACGCGCATGCTCCTAGGGGGATAGATTGGTAGGAAAAGACCCTCGCTCATCCCCGATCGCCACTCATAAGGAAGACAATCAATAAATAAATCATGCTCCAACTTCGTTACATAACGGTTCACCATACGTGCATGCTACAGGAATCACAAACTTTAACACAAGTATTTCTACAATCCACAATTACTCACTAGCATGACTCTAATATCACCATCTTTATATCTCAAAACAATCATAAGGAATCAAACTTTCTCATAGTATTCAATTCACTTTATATGAATTTTTTTATTATATCCCTCTTGGATACCCATCATATTAGGACTAAATTCATAACCAAAGCAAATTACCATGCTGTTTAGAGAGACTCTCAAAATAATATAAGTGCAGTATGAGAGTTCAACAATTTCTATAAAATAAAGCCACCGTTGTGCTCCAAAAAGATATAAGTGAAGCACAGAGCAAGATTGCCTAGCTCAAAAGATATAAGTGAAGCACATAGAGTATTCTAATAAATCACGATTCATGCGTGTCCCTCTCTAAAGGTGTGTACAACAAGGATGATTGTGGCAAACTAAAAAGCAAAGACTCATATCATACAAGATGCTCCAAGCAAAACACATATCATGTGGTGAATAAAAATATAGCCTCAAGTAAATTTACCGATAGACGAAGACGAAAGATGGGATGCCTTTCGGGCATCCCCAAGCTTAGGCTCTTGGTTGTCCTCGAATATTACCTTGGGGTGCCTTGGGCATCCCCAAGCTTAGGCTCTTGCCACTCCTTATTCCATAGTCCATCAAATCTTTACCCAAAACTTGAAAACTTCACAACACAAAACTCAACAGAAAACTCATGAGATCCATTAGTATAAGAAAATAAAATCACCACTTATGGTACTGTTGTGAACTCATTATTTATTTATATTGGTGTAATATCTACTGTATTCCAACTTCTACATGGTTCATACCCCCTGATACTACCCATAGATTCATCAAAATAAGCAAACAACACATAGAAAACAGAATCTGTCAAAAACAGAACAGTTATTGTAATATGTAAGTCTCGAATACTTATGTAACTCCAAAAATTCTGAAAAATTAGGACAACATAAGAAATTTGTATCTTTATCAACTGCAAAATGAATCAGTATTTTTGTCACACCTCTGTTAAAAATGATAATTATTTTTCTGGTCATAAAAATTTCTAGTTTTCAGCAAGATCAAACTAACTATCACCGTAAGCCATCCCAAAGGTCTTACTTGGCACAAACACTAATTCAAACATGAAAACACATCTAACCAGAGGCAAGGTGATTTTTTTATTCAAAAATAGAAAAGGAAAATATTGGGTTGTCTCCCAACAATTGCTTTTCTTTAAAGTCTTTTAGCTAGGCATTGATAATTTTAATGATACTAACATGAAAGATAGCAATTGAAACACAAAGAGAGCATCATAAAACATGTGAAAAACAAGTTTAAGTCTAACATGCTTCCTATTAACAGGGATTTTATAAGTAAACAACTTATCAAGACAAGCAAAAACCACCATATGCAAGGAAGAAGAAAAAACAATAACAATCTCAACATAACGAGAGGTAATTTTGTAACATGAAAATTTCTACAACCATATTTTCCTCTCTCATAATAATTACGTGTGGGATCATATTCAAATTCAACAATATAACTATCACATAAAATATTCTCAACATGATCCACATGAATGCAAAGTTGATACTCTTCCAAAATAGTGGGATTATCATCAAATAAAGTCATGACCTCCCTGAACCCTCTTTTATCAAAAACTTCATAAGGTTGATCGTTATCCAAATATGTGGGATTTAAAGTTGACACTCTTCCAAACCCACTTTCAGTATTATTGCAAACATTATTATCAATCTCATATTCATTATGGGGCTTAAATAATTTTTCAAGATTGTAAGAACAATCACCCCAATCATGATCATTGCAACAAGTAGAGGACATAGCAAAACTAACATCCCCAAGCTTAGGGTTTTGCATATCATTAACACAATTATTATTAATAGAATTTATATTAATATCATTGCAATCATGATTTTCATTCAAGGAGCTATCATGAGTCACTTCATATATTTCTTCTTTCAACACTTCATCACAATTTCCAGATTCACGAATTTCAAGCAAAACCTCATAAAGATAATCTAGTGCACTCAATTCACTAGCAATTGGTTCATAAAAATTGGATCTTTTAAAAATATTAGCAAGTGGATGAGGATCCATAACAATGGATTTTTAGCAAGCGAAGATGCAAGCAAATAGAAGGCACATGGAAACACAAGCAACCAAAAAGCAAACGGAAAGACGAACGAAGAAGGGCGAATAAAAAGCAAATCTTTTGTATTTTTTCTTCTTCTGAAAATCACCTTAGAAGTGGGGACAGGAAAATGAGAGGCAAATGGAAAATAATGCAATGCAAGAGATGAGAGTTTTATGATGGGTACTTGGTAGGCTTGACATAGATCTCCCCGACAAGGGCGCCAGAAATTCTTCCTACTACTTCTTGAGCTTGCATTGGTTTTTTCCTTGAAGAGGAAAGGGTGATGCAACATAGTAGAGATAAGTATTTCCCTCAGTTAAGAACCAAGGTATCAATCCAGTAGGAGAAACGTGCAAGTCCCCAATAGATTCACCTACACAAACAATTAAACACTTGCACCCAATGCAAGAAAGGGGTTGTCAATCCCTTCATGGTCACTTGCAAAGGTGATATCTGATAGAGATAGATAGAACTAATCAAAAGATAAAATATTTTTGGGTTTTTTGGGTTTATAGATGTGAAAATAAAAGATTGCAAAATAGTAGATCAGAAACTAATATGATGGAGAATAGACCTGGGGTCCATAGGTTTCACTAGAGGCTTCTCTCATGAAGGTAAATAATACGGTGGGTAAAGAAATTACCATCGAGCAATTGATAGAAAAGCGCAAAGTTATGATGATATCCAAGGCAATGATTATGCAATATAAGCATCATGTCCGTATCAAGTAGACCGACTCCTGCCTGCATCTACTACTATTACTCCACACATGGACCGCTATCCAACATGCATCTAGAGTATTAAGTTCATAAAGAACGGAGTAGCGCCTTAAGTAAGATGACATGATGTAGAGGAATAAACTCAAGCAATATGATGAAAACCCCATATTTTTATCCTCGATGGCAACAATTCAATACGTGTCCCGCTACCCCTACTTTGTCATTGGGTGAAATCACGCAAGATTGAACCCAAAACTAAGCACCTCTCCCATTGCAACAAAAACCAATCTAGTCGGCCAAACCAAACCGATAATTCGAAGAGAAAAACAATGATATCAAATCATGCATATAAGAATTTAGAGAAGACTGAAATAATATTCATAGATAAGCTGATCATAAATCCACAATTCATCGGATCTCGACAAACACACCACAAAAGAAGATTACCTCGGATAGATCTCCAGGAACACTAAGGACAACATGGTATTGAGAATCAAAGAGAGAGAAGAAGCCATCTAGCTACTAGCTATGGACCCGTAGGTCTGTGGTAAACTACTCACGCTTCATCAGAAGGGCAATAGAGTTGATGTAGATGCCCTCCGTGATCGAATCCCCCTCCGGCAGGATGCCGGAAAAGGCCCCAAGATGGGATCTCACTGGAACAGAAGGTTGCGGTGCTGGAAAAGTGTTTTCATGGATGCTTCTGGTGGTTCTGGAATATATGTGAATATATAGGAGGAAGATCTAGGCCAGTGGAATCCCGAGGGGCCCACAAGGTAGGGCCCCCACGATGGCGCGCCCTCCACCCTTGTCGTCGTCTCGTGGCTCTTCTAGCTTGGACTCCAAGTCCCCTGGGTGTCTTCTGGTCCAAGAAAAATCATCGTGAAGTTTTATTTCATTTGGACTCCGTTTAGTATTCCTTTTCTGCGAAGCTCAAAAACAAGGAAAAAATAGAAACTGACACTAGGCTCCAGGTTAATAGGTTAATCCCAAAAATAATATAAAATAACATATTAATTCATATAAAACATCTAAATAGATAATATAATAGCATGGAGCAATTAAAAATTGTAGATACATTGGAAGCATATCAGTATGGCCTCATCGTGTCCTGGTAAAAAGCTGAGAAGGTTTGGTTTATGTCGTCATGCACGCCCTTCATAAATCGAACCATCACCGAGGAAGTTCCATGCTTTCGAGAGGGAAATCACCAAGATTGAAGGGGAATCCAAATTTCCATCCTAGTTTGTCATTTAGTTTTTTTCCAATGATCAGCATACCCCCTCCAATGCAACGTGTTCAAATTTGACATTGTTTCGAGCTCACTTACCATATTTAGGGGATTATGTGCATTTTATAGGCACTAATGCACATAATTCAGATTCAAACAATCGGTGCATGAAAATGTGCACAAGAAGGGTCTGGAAAACCATGCTCATGCTATTTAGTAAATTCTCATGCCTTTTACAAGGAATGGGCAGAGATTTCAAGGAAATGTGTGGCAATAGTCAACCACAAACTTGTCATTTACTGGGTTAACAACTATACAAAAATGAAATACATGCTTGGAAAACATGAAGCCTAACGTGGTGCCATGGTATGGCCTCACCGTGCCCTGGTAATTTTTTGGAATGTTTGCCTTATGTCGTCATGCACGCCTTTCATAAATCAAACCATCACCGAGCAAGTTTCATGGTTTCGAGGGGGAAATCACCAAGATTGAAGGGGGATCCAAATTTCCTTTGTCCTTTATCCATGAGGTTTTTTTCTATGATGAACGTTCACCCTGCAAATCACCATGTTCAAATTTGGCAGTTTTCCGGGTTCATTTACCATATTTAGGGGATTATGTGCATTTTCTAGGCATTAATGCACATAATTCAAGTTCAAACAATCAGTGCATGAAAGGGTGCACAAGAATGGCCTAGAAAACCATGCTCATGCCATTTAGTAAATTCTCATGCCTTTTACAAGGAATGGGCAGATATTTCGATGAAATGTGTGGCAATAGTGAACCACAAACATTTGTTTATTAGGTTTTCAACTATAGAAAAAATGAAATAAGTGCTTGAAAAACATGATGCGTGGCATGGTGCCATGGTATGGCTTCACCATGCCCTGGTAAAAAATTGAGAAGGTTTGGCTTATGTCGTCATGCACGCCCTTCATAAATCGAACCATCACCGAGGAAGTCCCATGCTTTTGAGAGGGAAATCACCAAAGTGAAGGGGAATCCAAATTTTCTTCATTCTTTGCCTTGGAATTTTTTTCTACGACAAACATACACCCTGAAAATCACCCTGTTCAAATTTGGCATTTTTTCGGGCTCATTTACCATATTTAGGGGATTACGTGCATTTTCTAGGCATTTAGTGCATATAAATCCAATCCAGGTACAACTGCACGGGTGTGATGTGAGGAACATGGATTGCCGTCCGATCGCGGCACATCCTATGATGCACACGTGCGATCTGAGTGGCTGGGGTTCTAGCCAATCATAACGCAACACACATTAGGCTCAGCGCACACTGTTTCCGGAGGCGACGGAGATGAACCATGTGCGATAATGAACAAGGAAATTGTAAGGAAGCCAAATTTCCTTCGTCGTTTGTCGTTGAGCTCTTAAAAACCACCGCACAACATGGCTGGCCGGCTGCTCCATCCCAGAGCTCTCTCCAAGCGTCATTCATGACACCGTGACACATAGTAACTGGTAAGGAAGCGATAGCATCCCGCCGCGCCATGTTCCTCATCGCCCGCGACCGCACACATGGTAAGGAAGCGATGGCATATTGCCGTGCCGAGTTCATCGCCGCTGCCGGCCAGATAGTTAGGTGGGCGGACTTTGAGGCTGTCATGGCCGAATGGGTAGTGGATCTAGAGGCGGCCAAAGCCACACAGAAGGAGCAGAAAAGGCAGAAAGCAGTCAAAAAAGAAAGTCCCGCCGTCGCAAGAAAGAAGAGGCCACATGCCGTGCCGAGGAGAGCTTGGAGGAGATCAAAGCACGGTGGGCTGGTGTTTGTCCAGTATGCCCCGATGGCAACATGTGAGAAGTAGCTAGTGCGTGGGCCGCCCGTAAGTTTGTATAATTAATTATGAGCATCTACCATTACTACATACGTACTAGTCTTAGAGCAAATTACCAGTAGTACTTTAAGTTGGTACTATCTATTATTAATGTACAATGTCGTTAAGCGCATCCTTTGAGGGCTTTGAGCGTTGATTAGGATATGTTCAATGAAATTTTGTAGCCGCACCCCAGCCCCAAATAGTACCGAAACATCTGCCCATAGCCACGGGAGGAGACTAGAGCTGGCCCTAGCTAGTTTTTAGTCCTACCTAGCCGCGCGAGTTGGCAGCACACCGGCTTAAATTGCCGTGTCAGCGGATGGCAGCAAGATTCTCTCTTGTTGCATAGGATCAAATCTGGCTACGCGAGCGAGGCAGGTTGACACTTGATAGCATTTCATAAACCGATGATTGCTCATCGGGTGTCACCTTGCCTCGTTCATATACATTGAATAATCCTGATACAATGAAAGAGATTTTTGAAATTAGGTGTGGTTGGAGATGCTGATAGATATAAGAATTATTAGAAGATCACAAAACACACGGGTATGCCAACACACGATTGCTATGGCATACCCGTGTGCTTTTTTGCGTCAATGATCCATAAGTTAGTTAGCTGTGCGATGTTTCCTAATAAACCAGGCATACCATTGACCGGAAAAATCAACTACACGTGTACATTTTTTTGGAGACAAGATCTGCCAATTTTCTGTTTTCTCGCACATGAGTATTTTGCGCGCTTCATCTGCGTTGTGTGTTTCCCCCGCCCAAGTTTCAAGTTTCACAGCAAAATTTTCATTAGGCACGCGATTTCAGAATTTATTCCTCCCACCACATCCTCACCCGTCAAATTTCCTCAGCATCTCCCCCTCCCCCTCCCCCTACCGGCAGCTCAAACCACCGCCGCCCACTAGTACAGCGAGGTGCTATAAAATGGTTTTAACCCCTTTCTGCGATGGTGTTCTGAACCGTCGCCTAGTGAGTGATTGCGATAGGGGGTCCTTCCCAAACGACCCAGAAACCGTCGGGGATAGGCTCTCCTGGCACACACGCTCGGCAAATTAAGGTCATGTGCGACGGGCGAGCGATCAAATACGATTATACATGCCCAACCAGTTCCGGTCGTAAGTACATCCCACACAGTCAGTCCCAAACAAACGTTTTTGTTTGTTATTTACATTCCACATAGTCAATCCAAGGAATACGTTTTCGTTCTTATGTACATCCCACATAGTCAATCCAGGGAAAACGTTTTCGTTCGTATGTACATCCCACATAGTCAATCCAAGGAAAACGTTTTCGTTTGTATGTACACCCCACACAGTTTTATGTATAGGCTCATGGGTGATAGGTGTAACTATCACACATGCTCTGCCTTGGTTAACCATTTGCTTTTATTCAACTACATCACACACGATTTGATGAAGAAAATTGTGTGGCATTGGGCTATCCATCACAAGCGCTTTTACTGCTAGAACTGTTTGCAAAGTTCCATGACCCATTTAGCAGGTTTATTAGTTTACAATTAATAATTCTAGTATTACGCAAATTCACATTTCATAACGAACATCTGCTTGCCAATTTCATATTAGGCACATAAATATATTTTAACATCATAGTACGGTAGCTACCTGAAAACAGCATAGTACAACATATAGCTAGTTCAGCTTCATAAGAACAATATTAAAACAATATATTCATTTCCCTAATCGAGATCATCCAGGCTCGTCTTATCCACATGTGCTTTTAGTTCAGTAAGAACCTGTTTGCATCGACCAACTGGGAAATGCCTCCTCCTTCGCCAACACCATCTTAGCAAAGTCTGATTTAAAAAATCTAAGCTCATTCTCCACCTTCCTATTTTTATCCCACATCTTCAAATATTATTTAGCGTTGACAACACTTTCTCTAAGCTTACCTCTGTTCTCTTCCTCATACATGCTCTAGAGCTTTGCTAGGCACATCTTCAAAGATTGCGGTCACTCTTGATCAACCCACTACAGGTAAGAACACTTCCGTTCATCCTATAATATTTAAAACTAGATCAGTAATAATTTTAGGGGAAATGGATTTATAGCAACATAGAAAATCACCAATACTTATTTTTTAAAACTGAAGAAACATGTTAATTATGACATATCTTCTCAAAAAGATCAATGTGCAAATGAATTAATTGCTACTGAGACAACAACCAAATTCTGAAACATTAGAAGCTATAATTAACTAGAACAATGCTACAAGTTTTTACTCATGTACTATAAATAACAAATTGAACATTTTAGGAGGAAGCTAAATATAGCTGCAACAGCATAGCGATAGTGTTTGGATGACAACAAATTGATACTAACACGTGTGTACATGCACAAATTTAGTAACATAGAACTAATAGCACTAAGGTCATCCACTATGTATGCCAAAACCGGTGTAAAGACAACTGTTGCTACATCTCGCACCAGTGCCCTGCACCGGCGAGCCGATGCAGTGGGAAAAAAATCAGGGACCCGGACTCCGGAGCACCTAGTTGCTCCGATTCCTAGTTCCTTCGTGCGATAGAGATTTAGTATTTTACTGGTTGGCGCTCGGATGTGTGGACCAAAGTTGGCTGCACAAACTGTTGAAGCGGTGCCAGATAATTGTCTAATGGCACTGCTGATGAGATGACAACATTTTTAGATACTAGGTACAAACTATGACACTGTCGTTTGGTTCAAGGTGTGGTATGAATGGTTTGGGACCATGACAGTGTCTGAATCACATCTAACAAATGATCTGTAACAATGAAAGAGGGGCTAACCTTCTTTGCACATGCCAGAAACATTCAAACAAAACTAGCTTAAGCATGGAGATTGATGGTGACAACGAGCAGACAGATCTTCAGCCACCCCGCCCCATTCGTGGCAACTGATGGTCCTAGGGAGCTACAAGAGGAAGAAATGACTCAAATCGATCGTCGGGTTAAAATCCTCCATTCCAAGTCATAGCCCGAGAGAGAGAAGAGAGGCATACCCGGGTGGTGAAGGAGTCGAAGGAGAGGTCATTGAAGAAGACCATGGCGACCCCGGCGGTAGGATGCGAGACGGTGAGAGCGAGGAAGCAAGCAAGGAAGCGGCTATAGCTTAGGAAGGAAGGAAGGAGGAAATAGGGGAAATGTGACTTGTGGTTGATATGTCTCCAACGTATCTATGATTTTTTAGTGTTCCATGCTATTATATTATCCATTTTGGATCTTTTATATGCATTAATATGTTATTTTATATTATTTTTGGGACTAACTTATTAACCTAGAGCCCAGTGCCAGTTTCTAATTTTTCCTTGTTTTTGAGTTTCGCAGAAAAGGAATACCCAACGGAGTCCAAACGGAATGAAACCTTCGCGATGATTTTTCGTGGACCAAAAGACAACTAGGAGACTTGGAGATGAAGTCGGAGGAGCCACGAGGCGGGCACAAGGACGAAGAGCGTGCCCAGGAGGGTAGGGCACGCTCCCACCCTTCTAGGCCCCACGTGACCCTCCTGACCAAATTCTTTCGCCTATATATTCCCAAATATCCCCAAACCACCAGAAGCATCCACGAAAACACTTCTCCACTGCCGCAACCTTCTTTACCCGTGAGATCCCATCTAGGGACCTTTTCCGGCACCCCGTCGGAGGGGGATTCGATCACGGAGGGCTTCTACATCAATTCTATTGCCCTTCCGATGAAGCGTGAGTAGTTTACCTCAGACCTATGGGTCCATAGCTAGTAGCTACATGGATTCTTCTCTCTCTTTGATTCTCAATACCATGTTCTCCTCGATGTTCTTGAAGATCTATGCGATGTAATACTTTTTGCGGTGTGTTTGCCGAGATTCGATGAATTGTGGATTTATGATCAACTTATCTATGAGTATTATTTGAATATTCTCCAAATTCTTATATGCATGATTTGTATCTTTGTAATTCTCTTCGAACTATCGGTTCGGTTTGGCCAACTAGATTGGTTTTTCTTGCAATGGGAGAAGTTCTTAGCTTTGGGTTCAATCTTGTGGTGTCCTTTCCTAGTGACAGTAGGGGCATCAAGGCACGTATTGTATTGTTGCCATCGAGGATAAAAAGATGGGATTTTCATCATATTTATTGAGTTAATTCCTCTACATCAGGCCATCTTACTTAATGCGTTACTTCGTTCTTTATGAACTTAATACTCTAGATGCATGTTGGATAGCGGTCAATGTGTGTAGTAATAGTAGTAGGTGCAGAATCGTTTCGGTCTACTTGACATGGGCGTGATGCCTATATTCATGATCATTGCCTTAGATATCATCATAACTTTGCGCTTTTCTATCAATTGCTCGGCGGTAATATGTTCACCCACCATATTATTTGTTATCTTGAGAGAAGCCTCTAGTGAAACCTATGGCCCCCGGGTATATTTTTCATCATATTAGTTTCTGATCTACTATTTTGCAATCTTTTACTTTTCGATCTATAAACCAAAAACACTAAAAATATTTACTTTATGTTTTGTTTATTTTCATCTATCTCTATCAGATCTCACTTTTGCAAGTAACCGTGAAGGGATTGGCAACCCTTTTTATCGCGTTGGGTGCAAGTTGTTTGATTGTTTGTGCAGGTATTAGGTGATTTGTGCGTTATCTCCTACTTGATTGATACCTTGGTTCTCAAACTGAGGGAAATACTTATCTCTACTTTGCTGCATCACCCTTTCCTCTTCAAGGGAAAAACCAACGCAAGCTCAAGAAGTAGAAGTGGTCGGGGAGAGAAGGGGTGGGGAAGGGGGGCGGGGGTAGATATTTTGGTGGTAGGCCAAACATTTCGAAATGTGGAGGGAAACTTTGCGTGCGGTGCCTCCGGTCACCATTCACTTTGAACGATTGTGTGCATCACAAACGATTCTTCTGCTTTACGTGCATGGGATGAGTTTGATAATTCAAATTTTGGTGGAAAACTCCCCAGATACTGTCCTCATCCACTTCATTTCATAATTTAACATCGCTTGCTAATTTGGGCACACAAAAGAGCATACAACACACAGACCACACTTAATGAATCGAGTAATTTTAGTAATTAAATAGAGCCAGTTGACCTAAACATTGCTATAACAAAAGACTAGCATCAAAAACAAAGCCTAAGTACCCATAATTTTAACAAAGCCGATGCCACGCCAGCCTATGCATCGCCAGTGTGAGATGAGACGTTGATGACTTGTCTTGACGACATGCCGCCGTTGGTGGACTCCGCGTCCCCCTGCTGAAGTCGACCGCGTCCTTGTCCTCGTCCTCGGTGCCGCCCTTGAGGTTGTAGTACTCGTAGTAGTGGCTGCGCCAGAGCTTGCGTTGGTACTCCACCGTCGACTCCTTGACGGATAGACTCTTCTCTACATCGACCTCGGCCACGCGCAACTCCTCCTCCTGGAGCTCTTCAATCTTCGTCGCCTCCTGCATCTCCAGCTGCCGTTCGGCAATCTCATGAGGAAGAAGGTGCTCCATGGCCGCCGCCACCTTTTCAGACGTGGGTTGCATGCTGGATTCCGAGGTGGCCTGGAATATCTTGGCGTTTGCGTCCTTGATCTTGGCATGGATGGCCTCGACCCGGGCCATGGCGACATCGGCGGCACGGACGGCAGCTTGAGCACTCTTGGCGTTTGCAGCCGCCGTCACAGTAGTAGCTGCAGCCGTCTCGGCTGCTGTAGCTGCCCTGTCGGCAGCCGCAGACGCCTTCTCAGCAGATGCGGCCGCGCTCAATGCGGATGCGGCGGCACTCTCGGCATAGGAGGCCGTGCTCTCGGCGCAGGCGGTGGCGCTCGGGGAGGACGCGGCCACCGTACGTGCCTTCATGAAGTGTTTCCACGGCGTCATATTTGCACGAAAGGGTTGCAGGAATGGGGATAGGGATTCATGGATTCGGGGGTTGCCGATACTGGAGCAGACAAGCCGGCGAAGCTTAAGGAGGAAGACTTAAATAGACCCAGGAATTTTCATCGCAAACGGTTCCTACAAAAAACTGTGTGTGATGTTGTTGATATTTTTTATTAGCTATGAAAGACGAATTTGGAGTGTACAGTAACAACGGATGGTATTCTAAATGTACGAGAAAATTTGTAGTACTAATACAATTGTCATGTGAAAATTGGAAAATTCCAGGGGTTATTTGACCTTTAAAGACATTTAAGTGATTTTGTAGCTATTTAATGACCGTAATTCAAACTTGAACTACATGTACATGCAACAAATAACCATAATGGTTTGAAAAGTCATATTTTGTGTACTTGTGTGCAAGTTAATTCCATGTGCAGTAAATTGGAAGGAATTTTCAAACATATTGGTCTCACGACTATGACACAATTAAGCATGGAGTGTCATGGCATTTAAATTCCAAAAATTAAAAAAAGATCAGAAACACATGAAACCTTGCTTGATGTAATGTCATGCCACCAAGATGATGTGGTAAAAAAATTGTCATGTTTAACGAAAGTTTGGACACACACCCCTCACAAACCGAAGCAACTCACTAGAAGCTTCGTGGTTCCGAGAGGGAACAATGCATGTTTGATGACGAACGGGCAATAGCTTCCTCTTACGGGCTTCAAAAATATTCTATAGTTAACGTGCACTAATACAACTTTCGTGTCAAAATTTGGAAAATTTAAGGGGCCATTTGACCTTTTAAAGACGTTTAAGTGATTTTCTAGCCATTTAGTGACCGTAATCCAAATTTGAACTACATCTACATGCAACGGCTAACCAGAATGGTTTGAAAAATCATATTTGTGTACTTGTGTGCGTGTTAATTCCATGTGTAGTAAATTGGAAGGAGATTTCAAACATATTGGTCTCACGCCCTGGACACATGCATGGAGTGCCATGGCATTTAAATTCCAAACAAATAAAAAAAGATCAAAAACAAATGAAACCTTGCTTGATGTAATGTCATGCCACCAAGATGATGTGATAAAAATTAGCATGTTTGATGAAAGTTTGGACACACACCCCTCACAAACCGGAGCAACTCACTAGAAGGCTCGTGGTTCCGAGAGGGAACAATGCATGTTTGATGATGAACGGGAGATAGCTTCCTCTTACGGGCTTCAAAAAAATTTCTGCAGTTAACGTGCACTAATACAGCTGTCGTGTCAAAATTTGGAAAATTTCAGGGGTCATTTCACCTTTTAAGACATTTTAGTGATTTTCTAACCATTTAATGACCGTAATCCAAATTGGAACTACATCTACATGCAACAGCTAACCATAACGGTTTGAAAAATCATATTCATGTCTTTGTGTGTGAGTTAATTCCATGTGCAGTAAATTGGAAGGAATTTTCAAACATATTGGTCTCACGCCCTGGACACATGCATGGAGTGCCATGGCATTTAAATTCCAAAAAAAGAACAGAAACACATGAAACCGTGCTTGATGTAGTGTCATGCCACCAAGATGATGTGGTAAAAAATTAGCATGTTTGACGAAAGTTTGGACACACACCCCTCACAAACAGGAGCAACTCACTAGAAGGCTTGTGGTTCCGAGAGGGAACAATGCATGTTTGATGACGAACGGGAGATAGCTTCCTCTTACAGGCCTTCAAACTTTTTCTACATGTAACGTGCACTAATGCAATTTTCATGTGAAAAATTCGAAAAAATTAGGGGTCATTTGATCTTTTAAAGACATTTAAGTGATTTTCTAGTCATTTAATGACCATAATTCAAATTTGAACTACATCTACATGCAACGCCTAACCATAACGGTTTGAAAAATCATATTTGTGTACTTGTGTGTGAGTCAATTCCATGTGCAGTAAATTAGAAGGAATTTTCAAACATATTGGTCTCACGGCATGGACACATGCATGGAGTGTCATGGCATTTTAATTCCAAAAAATAATAAAATGATCAAAAAACATGAAACCTTGCTTGATGTAATGTCATGCCACCAACATGATGTGGTAAAAAATTGGCTTGTTCGACGAAACTTTGGACACACACCCCTCACAAACTAGAGCAACTCTCTAGAAGGCTTGTGGTTCCGTGAGGGAACAATGCATGTTTGATGACGAACGGTGGATAGCTTCCTCTTACGGCCTTTAAACTTTTTCTACATTTAACGTGCATTAATACAACTGTCATGTGAAAAATTGCAAAATTCTAGCGGTCATTTGACCTTTTAAAGACATTTAAGTGTTTTTCTAGCCATTTAATGACTGTAATTAAAATTTGAACTACATCTACATGCAATAGTTGACCATAACGGTCTGAAAAATCATATTTGTGTACTTGTGTGCGAGTTAATTCCATGTACGGTAAATTAGAAGGAATTTTCAAACATATTGGTGTCACGGCATGGACACATGCATGGAGTGCCATGGCATTTTAATTCCAAAAAATTAAAAATGATCAGAAAAACATGAAACCTTGCTTAATGTAGTGTCATGCCACCCAGATAATGTGGTAAATAAATTGTCCTGTTTGACAAAAGTTTGGACGCACACCCCTCACAAGCCGTAGCAACTCACTAGACGGCTTGTGTTTCCGAGAGGGAACAATGTATTGATGTTGCTTGAAGCTACGTCGGTATTTTCCAAAAGAGGAAGGGATGATGCAGCACAACGGCGGTAGGTATATCCCTCAGATATGAAACCAAGGTTATCGAACCAGTAGGAGAACCAAGCAACACAATGTAAACAACACCTGCCCACAAATAACAACTTCTCGCAACCCAACGTGTTAAAGGGGTTGTCAATCCCTTCCGGGGTACGGCACCTCAAGATAGGCAAACGGGCGTGAAGTAAAATTGGAGTAGATTGATAGATCGAACGTGAAACAAAATAAATAAGAATAAATTGCAGCAAGGTATTTTTGGTTTTTGGATTAATAGATCTGAAAATAAATGGCAAAGGAAAAGTAGACCACAAAGGCAAATATATGAGAAAGAGACCCGGGGGCGTAGGTTTCACTAGTGGCTTCTCCCGAGAAAAATAGCAAACGGTGGGTGAACAAATTACCGTTGGGCAATTGATAGAACTTCAAATAATCATGACGATATCCAGGCAATGCTCGTTACATAGGCATCCCGTCCAAGATTAGTAGACCAACTCTTGCCTGCATCTACTACTATTACTCCACACATCGACCGCTATCAAGCATGCATCTAGTGTATTAAGTTCATGGAGAAACGGAGTAATGCAATAAGAACGATGACATGATGTAGACAAAATCTATCTGTGTAGATATAGACCCCGTTGTTTTATCCTTAGTAGCAACTATACATACGTGTTGGTTCCCTTTCTGTCACTGGGATCAAGCACCGTAAGATCAAACCCACTACAAAGCACCTCTTCCCATTGCAAGATAAATAGATCAAGTTGGCTAGACAAAACCCAAATATCAGAGAAGAAATACGAGGCTATATGCAATCATGCATAAAATAGATCAAAGAAACTCAAATACTTTCATGGATATAAAATGATAGATCTAATCATAAAGTCAAAGTTCATAGATCCCAACAAACACATCGCAAAAAGAGTTACATCATATGGATATCCAAGAGACCATTGTATTGAGAATCAAGAGAGAGAGAGGAAGCCATCTATCTACTAACTACGGACCCGAAGGTCTACAAAGAACTACTCACGCATCATCGGAGAGACACCAATGGAGGTGGTGAACCCCATCCGAGATGGTGTCTTGATTGGATCTGGTGGTTCTAGACTCTACGGCGACTGGGTGAATATTTCGTCGACTCCCCTAGGGTTTTGGGAATATTGGGGTATTTATAGAGCAAAGAGGCGGTCTGGGGGCACCCGAGGTGAGCACAACCCACCAGGGCACGCCTAGGCTTCTTGGCACGCCCTGGCGTGTTGTGCTCCCCTCGGGGCACCCCCATGCGCTGCCAGGGCCCATTGTGTTCCTTCTGGACCATAAAATTTCTTCGTAAAGTTTCGTGGCATTTGGACTCCATTTGATATTGATTTTCTGTGATGTAAAAAAAGAAACTGGCACTTGGCACTATGTCAATAGGTTAGTACCAAAAATGGTATAAAATGATTATAAAACATCCAAGATTGATAATATAACAGCATGGAATAAGCAAAAGTTATAGATACGTTGGAGACGTATTAGCATACCCAAGCTTAACTCCTACTCGTCCTCGAGTAGGGACGTGATAAAACAGAATTTTTGATGTGGAATGCTGCCTATCATGTCATATCATATTCTTTCTTTATATCATGGACATTTGGACTTTTATATTGTTCAAAGCAATAGTCTAGTTTTCACATGATAATTTAGATACTCAAGCATATCAACAAGCAATCAAGTCTTTCAAAATATCAATGCTAAAAATAAGCTATCCCTAGACCATCATGCTCAATCATTGATCCATTCATGAAACACACTCGAATATTAGCTACACCCAATACTTAAGTACGATCATATTTCCTCCTAGTTTGTGCATTTATAAGAGAAGATGGAGACTCAAATTCAAAAATAAAAATTGCACAAAGTAAAAGAAAGGCCCGTCGCAGAGGGAAGTAGGGATTTGTAGAGGTGCCATATCTCAAAGCGAAAACCTTAGAGATAAAAATATTTTGGGAGGTGTATCCATCCCACCAACGAAAGCGACTTAGAGTTCCCAATACTTTCCATGCTTAGATATATCATAGGCGGTTCCCAAATAGAAAATAAAGTTCATTCCTTTTTCCACCATACTTTCACTTTCCATGGCTAGCCGTATCCACGGTTGTCCTCCATACCAACACTTTCCAAGGAATTTATTATTTGACAGCATAAACTAAATTCATTTTTCATTTTGGGACCGGGCATCCCTAATACCTTTGCCTTACTCTTGTGCAATGACAAGCGAATAAACACTCATCTTGAGAATAACACATCTAGCATGGAAAATATTAGCCACCCCACACCGCTCCGCGAGCGAAAGAACACACAAAAGAGAAGTTTTATTTTTTGAAAATTAGAGATGGCACATGCAAATTTGCTTAGAATGGCAAAAGAATACCGCATATAGGTAGATATAGTGGATTCATGTGGCAAAACTGGTTTAAAGGTTTTTGGATGCACAAGTAGAGATCATACTTAGTGCAGAATGAAGGCTAGCAAAAGATTGAGAAGCGACCAACCAAGAAACAAATAATCTCATAAGCAAGCTGTAAGCATAATTAACACCGAATGATGCACCACAAGTAGGATATAATTTCATTGCATGACTATTGACTTTTGTGCTTGCATAGGGAATCACAAACCTTAACACCAATATTCTTACTAAAGCATAATTACTCACCAACATAACTCACATATCGCATCATCATATCTCAAAACTATTATTATGAATCAAGTTTATTTTGTCCAATGATCTTCATGAAAGTTTTTATTATATCCTTCTTGGATATCTATCACTTTGGGACTAATTTTTATGTGTTGCTTTTGACAAGCTCAAACAAATATAAGTGAAGATCATGAGCATAATTTTTCTTTCTCTCAAAATAATTCAAGTGAAGCAAGAGAGAGTTTCTTGAAAATTTTACTAACTCTCAAATAAATCTAAGTGAAGCAAGAGAGCATTTCTTCAAAAATACTAAGCACATCGTGCTCAAAAAGATATAAGTGAAGCACTAGAGCAAGTCCATAGTTCATAAAAATTTAAGTGAAGCATAGAGAGCAATTCTAACAAGTCATGACATAATTTTGGTTCTCTCAAATAAGTGTGTCCAGCAAGGTATCAAGACTTAAAACACAAAAAAAGCAAAGACTCATATCATACAAGACGCTCCAAGCAAAACACATAGTATGTGACGAATAAAAATATAGCTTCGAGTAAAATACCAATGGTCGTTAGAAAAAAGAGGGGATGCCACTCGGGGGCATCCCCAAGCTTAGTTGGTTGCTCACCTTTGGATAATAGCTTGGGACGCCAGGGCATCCCCAAGCTTAGGCTCTTCTACTCCTTATTCCTTCATCCATCGTAATATAACCCAAAACTCGAAAACTTCAATCACACAAAACTCAACAAAACCTTCATGAGATCTGTTAGTATAAGAATAATAAATCACTACTATAAGTGCTATATCAAACCAATTCATATTTTATTTTTGCATTATATCTACTGTATTCCAACTTTTTATGGCAAAAACTCATCAAAGAAAACCATAGAGCCATCAAAATAAGCACACAACGCAAATAAAATAGAACCTGTCCAAACAGAACAGTTTGTAGAAATCTGACTATTCGGAAACTTCTGGAACTCCAAAAATTCTGAAAAATTTGGACGACCTGAGCAATTTGTATATTAATCTAATGCAATTGGACTAGGTATTTTATCGCTCTCTAGTAATAGAATGATAAATATTATCGTCAGCGCAAAAGTTTCTGTTTTTTCAGCAAGATCAGACAACTAATACCCAAGAAGATCCTAAAGGCTTTACTTGGCACAAACACTAATTAAAAAACAAAAACACAATCGTAGAACTAGCATAATTGTGCTAACACTCAAAAACAGGAAGCAAAAATCAAAAATATTTTTTATTCATTGGGTTACCTCCCAACAAGCGCTATAGTTTTATGCCCTTAGCTAGGCATAAAGCAAGGATCTAAGTTTTATCATCTCTGGTTCAAGATCCATAAGATGCCCTCATGATTGATTCATATGGTGGCCTAATTCTTGTTCTAGGAAAGTGTTCCGTACCCTTCCTCAAAGGAAATTGGAACTTAATATTGCCTTCTTTCATATCAATCACGGCACCGATAGTGCGTAAAAACGGTCTACCAAGAATAATTGGACAAGACGGATTGCAATCAATATCAAGAACAATAAAATCTATGGGCACATAATTTCTATCTACAAGAATAAGAACATCATTAATTCTTCACATAGGCTTTTTAATAGTAGAATCCGCCAAGTGCAAATTTAAAGAACATTCTTCAAGATCGGTAAGACCAAGCACATCACATAAAGATTTCAGAATTGTAGAAACACTAGCACCCAAGTCACACAAAGCAAAACATTCATAATTTTTAATCTTGACTTTGATAGTAGGCTCCCATTCATCATGCAATTTTCTAGGAATTGATACTTATGATAACCCACAAGTATAGGGGATCGCAACAGTTTTCGATAAGTAAGAGTGTCGAACCCAACGAGGTGCTAAAGGTAGAACAAATATTCCCTCAAGTTCTATCGACCACCGATACAACTCTACGCACACTTGACATTTGATTTACCTAGAACAAGTATGAAACTAGAAGTACTTTGTAGGTGTTGTTTGATAGGTTTGCAAGATAATAAAGAGTATGTAAATAAAAAAGTAGGGGCTGTTTAGATAAATAAACAATAAAGTAAATATAGCGAGTGTGGAAAAGTGGTGGTAGGAGTTGCGAAATTTCCCCTATGCAATTGACTACTTTACTAGACCGATAGCAAGTATTATGTGGGAGAGGCCACTGCTAGCATGTCATCCCTGACTTGGAATTCTATGCACTTATGATTGGAACTATTAGCAAGCATCCGCAACTACTAATGTTCATTAAGGTAAAACCCAACCATAGCATTAAGATATATTGGTCCCCCTTCGATCCCGTATGCATCAATTTCTATGCTAGGTTGAAGCTTCTATCACTCTTGCCCTCCAATACATAGTCCTATCAACACACAACTAACCCTAGGGTGTGATCCACGCGCCCAATCATATGATGGGCACCAAAGGACAACAACATAACCACAAGAAAATTAAATCAATCATAGCAATTCATCAACCACCGATAGGACAACGAAAATCTACTCAGACATCATAGGATGGAAACACATCATTGGATAATAATATGAAGCATAAAGTACCATGTTCAAGTAGAGGGTACAACAGGTTGCGGGAGAGTGGACCGCTATAGATAGAGGGGGGAAGGTGATGGAGATGTTGGTGAAGATGGCGGAGGTGTTGGTGAAGATTGCGGTGATGATGATGATGGCCACGGCGGCGTTCCGGTGCCACCGAAGGAGAGGGGGAGAGGGGCCCCCTTCTTCCTCTTCTTCCTTGACCTCCTCCCTAGATGGGAGAAGGGTTTCCCCTCTGGTCCTTGGCCTCCATGGCATTGGAGGGGCGAGAGCCCCTCCGAGATTGGATCTATCTCTCTATTTCTCTCTGGTTCTGCGTTCTGTTCTGGCTCTGTTTCACCGATTCGTATATATATGGAGATCCGTAACTCCGATTGGCCTGAAACCTTCGCCATGATTTTTTTCCGAATATTAGATTTCTTGCGGCAAAAGAAGAGCGTCAACCGCCTTACGGTGGGCTCACGAGGGTAGGGGGCGCGCCCTAGGGGGGGCCTGCCTCGTGACCACCTCGGGCACTAGTTCGCGTTGATTTTCCTTCCGAATTTTCCATATTTTCCAAAAATAAGCTCCGTCCATTTTTATCCCGTTTGGACTCCGTTTGATATGGATATTCTGCGAAACCAAAAACATGCAACAGACAGGAACTGGCACTGGGCACTGGATCAATATGTTAGTCCCAAAAATAATATAAAAAGTTGCCAAAAAGTATATGAAAGTTGAATAATATTGGCATGGAACAATAAAAAATTATAGATACGACGGAGACGTGTCAGCATCCCCAAGCTTAATTCCTGCTCGTCCTCGAGTAGGTAAATGATAAAAAAGATATTTTTTGATTTGGAATGCTACCTAGCATAATCTTGATCATATGTCTAATCATGGCATGAATATTAAGACACGAGTGATTCAAAGCAATAGTCTATCCTTTGACATTAAGACAATAATACTTCAAGCATACTAATAAAGCAATCATGTATTTTCAAAATAACATGTCCAAAGAAAGTTATCCCTACAAAATCATATAGTCTGGCTATGCTCCATCTTCACCACACAAAATATTCAAATCATGCACAACCCCGATGACAAGCCAAGCAATTGTTTCATACTTTTGACGTTCTCAAACCTTTTCAACTTTCACGCAGAACATGAGCGTGAGCCATGGACATAGCACTATAGGTGGAATTGAATATGATGGTGGAGGAGAGAAAAAGGAGAAGATAGTCTCACATCAACTAGGCGTATCAACGGGCTATGGAGATGCCCATCAATAGATATCAATGTGAGTGAGTAGGGATTGCCATGCAACGGATGCACTAGAGCTATAAGTGTATGGAAGCTCCAACTGAAACTAAGTGGGTGTGCATCCAACTTGCTTGCTCATGAAGACCTCGGGCATTTGAGGAAGCCCATCATCGGAATATACAAGCCAAGTTCTATAATGAAAATTCCCACTAGTATATGAAAGTGATAACTCAAGAGACTCTCTGTATGAAGAACATGGTGCTATTTTGAAGAACAAGTGTTGTAAAAGGATAGTAACATTGCCCCTTCTCTCTTTTTCTCTCTCTTTTTTGGTTGTTTTTTTATTTTTTTGGTGGGCTTCTTTGGCCTCTTTTTTTATTTGGGCTTCTTTGGCCTCTTTTATTTTTTTGTAAAGTCCGGAGTCTCATCCCGACTTATGGGGGAATCATAGTCTCCATCATACTTTCCTCACTAGGGCAATGCTATAATAATGATGATCATCACACTTTTATTTACTTACAACTCAATATTACAAATCGATACTAGAACAAAGATATGACTCTATATGAATGCCTCCGGCAGTGTACCGGGATGTGCAATGATCTAGCATAGCAATGACATCAAAAAACAGACAAGCCATGAAAACATCATGCTAGCTATCTTACGATCATGAAAAGCAATATGACAATAAATGCTCAAGTCATGTATATGATGATGATGGAAGTTGCATGGCAATATATCTCGGAATGGCTATGGAAATGCCATAATAGGTAGGTATGGTGGCTGTTTTGAGGAAGGTATATGGTGGGTTTATGGTACCGGCGAAAGTTGCACGGTACTAGAGAGGCTAGCAATGGTGGAAGGGTGAGAGTGCGTATAATCCATGGACTCAACATTAGTCATAAAGAACTCACATACTTATTGCAAAAATCTATTAGTCATCGAAACAAAGTACTACGCGCATGCTCCTAGGGGGATAGATTGGTAGGAAAAGACCATCGCTCGTCCCCGACCGCCACTCATAAGGAAGACAATCAATAAATAAATCATGCTCCGACTTCGTTACATAACGGTTCACCATACGTGCATGCTACAGGAATCACAAACCTCAACACAAGTATTTCTACAATCCACAACCACCCACTAGCATGACTCTAATATCACCATCTTTATATCGCAAAACTATTGCAAGGAATCAAACATATCATATTCAGTGATCTACAATTTTTATGTAGGATTTTATGACTAACCATGTGAATGACCAATTCCTGTCATCTCTCTAAATAGGTATAAGTGAAGTAAGAGAGTTTAATTATTTCTACAAAAGATATGCCCACACTCTAACAAATATAAGTGAAGCAAAAGAGCATTCTACAAATGGCGGTTGTCTAAGTGAGGAGAAACAGGCAATCCAGACTTCAAATGATATGAGTGAAGCACATGAAGCATTCTATAAATCCATACTCAAAGAATATAAGTGAAGTGCAAAGAGCATTCTATAAATCAACCAAGGACTATCTCATACCAGCATGGTGTAAAAAAAAGAAACATGAAAACTAAATCAAAGACGCTCCAAGATTGCACATATCGCATGAATGAAACGAATCCGAAAACATACCAATACTTGTTGAAGAAAGAGGGAATGCCTCCCCAGCATCCCCAAGCTTAGACGCTTGAGTCTCCTTGAATATTTACTTGGGGTGCCCCGGGCATACCCAAGCTTGAGCTCTTGCCTCTCTTCCTTCTTCTCACATCGAGACCTTCTCAATCATCGAACACTTCATCCACACAAAACTTCAACAGAAAACTCCGTAAGATCCGTTAGTATAATAAAGCAAATCACTACTCTAAGTACTGTTGCAAACCAATTCATATTTTGTTTTTGCATTGTGTCTACTGTAATATAACTTTTTCATGGCTTAATCCACTGATATAAATTGATAGTTTCATCAAAACAAGCAAACTATGCATCAAAAACAGAATCTGTCTAAAACAGAACAGTCTGTAATAATCTGAACATTCACCATACTTCTGATACTTGAAAAATTCTACCAAAATTAGGAAAATAAAAAATTTGTATAGGAAGACATTGCAAAAATAATCAGAACCATTTGACATTCCAGCTAAAAATGTAAAATCGCGCACTACAGCCAAAGTTTCTGTCCTGCACCGTACAAACCATCAAGCAAATGTAAACATCCTAAAGGCAAACATTGGCACATTATTTTTATAATACAATGGAATTGTACAAGGGGATAATCATTTTTATTGAAAAGTTTCTGTAATCAAGATTCACAAAGTTGCCGTGAGCATGAACAAAGTTCAAGGAGCTCTCCCACTTCAACAGTGCTTGTCTTTCTCACTTTCACTTTCCTTTTTGAAAAGTTTTGGGTTCCCCTCTTTATTTTTGTTGTTTTTAAACTATATGAAAGCACTCAACAGAAATAAATGACTCTCTAAAACTTCCGGGTTGTCTCGCTGGCAGCGCTTTCTTTAAAGCCATTAAGCTAGGCATATAGTGCTCAAGTAGTGAATCCACCCGGATCCCAAGGTATATCAAAGCCAATTTTAATTAACAATGATTTGTAATTTAGTAGTGAGCACAAGGTAACATATATCATGTAATGACGAAGTCTAACTCTCTTCCCATGCATCGGCATGTCATAAAAGAACAATTCATGCACACCTAGTAAAGGCCAATGCATAGTATAAACAGTTTCTTGCAATTTTATCATGTTGGAAACATAGAGAGGTGGAGATATAGTTCCTCTCTCATAATAATTTCAAGTAGGACCAGCAAGCACGTGCATATTATATTTATCGAAATCATCATGTGCAACGGTAAAAGGCAACCCATCAATATAATCCTTAATAAGTGCAAACTTCTCCGATATAGTATAATCGGGAGAATTCAAAAAGATAATAGGACTATCATGCGTGGGTGCAATAGCAACAATTTCATGTTTAACATAAGGAACTATAGCAAGTTCATCTCCATAAGCATAATTCATATTGGCATCTTGGCCATAAGCATAGCAAGCATCATCAAAAAGGGATATTTCAAAAGAATCATAGGGATCATAATAGTCATCATAGCAATCATCCTTCGGTAAGCACGAAGGGGAATTAAACAATGTATGAGTTGAAGAGTTACTCTCATTAGAAGGTGGGAACAGGTGATCGATCCGCTCTTCCTCCTTTTGTTCTTCGCTCTCCTCCTCATCTTTTTCATCCAATGAGCTCATAGTTTCATCAATTTCTTCTTCCATAGACTCCTGCAAAATATTAGTCTCTTCTTGGACAGCGGAGTAGTCCTCAATATATAGTTTAACATAAGCATTAGAAGCATAATTCTCATAACAATATTCAAGTATGGCAAAATTTTCAGATTTGTGAAGAGTAGCATCATACTTTTCGATCAAAGAAGCAATTTCAGAAGCACCCTTAAAAGCAACAAATTCTTCAATTTGTTGAACATCATAGTAATTATAAACACCCTTAGCATACGAAGATACGATTCCATTATTACTAAACTCACATTGATAGGGAAGGTGTTTCTTAGGGTTTCCAGAACAACAAGTAAAATCATATATTTCACATAAATTCCAAGCATAGCATTGCAAACGTTGAATTTGACCCCATAATAGTTTCCCTTTTTCAGATATACGGTGTCACATATAACAAGCATGCTCATCTAAGGATTTGCCCTCAACTAAGCTAGTTGGGGTTTTAGCACGAGCACATAGGGATCGAA
The DNA here is from genome assembly GCF_002162155.2 of Triticum dicoccoides. NCBI lineage: Eukaryota > Viridiplantae > Streptophyta > Magnoliopsida > Poales > Poaceae > Triticum > Triticum dicoccoides. The sequence continues at coordinate 218,414,656 of NC_041384.1, forward strand.
GATGATCCAAGTAATAAGCTTCAGCAGTGTGATAGATTTTGATTGGTTCTTCAACCATTGGTTCAGTAGGTACAACTAATTTTTTTGGTATTTTGCGTTTCCTACCCATAACTAAAAACAACTAAGAACAGCAAATAAAAATTACTTAGTGATAAAGCAAACAAGCACACACGAGAATATTCACCCCACGCTATTGCTCCCCGGCAATGGCGCCAGAAAAAGGTCTTGATAACCCACAAGTATAGGGGATCGCAACAGTTTTTGACAAGTAAGAGTGTCGAACCCAATGGGGAGCTAAAGGTAGAACAAATATTCCCTCAAGTTCTATCGACCACCGATACAACTCTACGCATGCTTGACGTTCGCTTTACCTAGAACAAGTATGAAACTAGAGGTACTTTGTAGGTGTTGTTGGATAGGTTTGCAAGATAATAAAGAGTACGTAAATAAAAAGTAGGGTCTATTTAGATAAATAAAAAATAAAGTAAATATAGCGAGTGTGGAAAAGTGGTGGTAGGAGTTGCGAAATTGCCCCTAAGCAATTGACTACTTTACTAGACCGATAGCAAGTATTATGTGGGAGAGGCCACTGCTAGCATGTCATCCCTGACTTGGAATTCTATGCACTTATGATTGGAACTATTAGCAAGCATCCGCAACTACTAATGTTCATTAAGGTAAAACCCAACCATAGCATTAAGATATATTGGTCCCCCTTCGATCCCGTATGCATCAATTTCTATGCTAGGTTGAAGCTTCTGTCACTCTTGCCCTCCAATACATAGTCCTATCAACACACAACTAACCCTAGGGTGTGATCCACGCGCCCAATCATATGATGGGCACCAAAGGACAGCAACATAACCGCAAGCAAATTAAATCAATCATAGCAATTCATCAACCACCGATAGGACAACGAAAATCTACTCAGACATCATAGGATGGCAACACATCATTGGATAATAATATGAAGCATAAAGCACCATGTTCAAGTAGAGGGTACAATGGCTTGCGGGAGAGTGGACCGCTGTAGATAGAGGAGGGAAGGTGATGGAGATGTTGGTGAATATGGCGGAGGCGTTGGTGAAGATTGCGGTGATGATGATGATGGCCATGGCGGAGTTCCGGCGCCACCGGAGGAGAGGGGGAGAGGGGCCCCCTTCTTCCTCTTCTTCCTTGACCTCCTCCCTAGATGTGAGAAGGGTTTCCCCTCTGGTCCTTGGCCTCCATGGCATGGGAGGGGTGAGAGCCCCTCTGAGATTGGATCTATCTCTCTGTTTCTCTCTGGTTCTGCGTTCTGTTCTGGCTCTGTTTCACTGTTTCGTATATATATGGACATCTGTAACTCCGATTGGCCTGAAACCTTCGCCATGATTTTTCCGAATATTAGCTTTCTTGCGGCAAAAGAAGAGCGACAACCGCCTTACGGTGGGCTCACGAGGGTAGGGGCGCGCCCTAGGGGGGGGGCGCCCCCTGCCTCGTGACCACCTCGGGCACTGGTTCGCGTTGATTTTCCTTCCGAATTTTCCATATTTTCCAAAAATAAGCTCCATCCGTTTTTATCCCGTTTGGACTCCGTTTGATATGGATATTCTGCGAAAACAAAAACATGCAACAGACAGGAACTGGCACTGGGCACTGGATCAATATGTTAGTCCCAAAAATAATATAAAAAGTTGCCAAAAAGTATATGAAAGTTGAATAATATTGGCATGGAACAATCAAAAATTATAGATATGATGGAGAAATATCAACTTATAATTCCAATTTTTCTTCAAGAGCTTTCATCATAGCATCAACAATATGTTTAGTAAAAGCTTTATTTTGTTCATAGGCATGTGATGAATTTATCATGGATTGCAACAAAGAAATACAATCAATCAAAGAGAAACTATCATAATTAAAGTCTTTGTAATCCAAAAAGTGGGCACATCACTAGCTAAAGTTTTGACCTCTTAAAACCCACCTTTATCAATTTTCTCAACAAGATTTTCACCCTCCAAATCATTGGGACGCCTTCTACCTAAAGTTGACTCTTCTCCAGTCCCTTTTTCATCAATCTTAACTTTACTAAACAAGGAATCAATAGAAGAAACACCAATCGTTTTAAGATCTTCATCACTTTTGCAAAAGAAATCACTAGAAAATGTTTTTTCTAAAATTCTCTTTTAGCTCTAAGCATAGCGGTTCTTTTCTTACTTTCCTCCATAGAAATATAAAGAGCTTTAATTGATTCATCTACTTTAGGCAAAAAAAATTGCGATTTTCCACATCATGAGCAATTCTATCAACACTTCTAGACAAATCATCAATATTATTCAACTTTTCTTCTATGGAAGCGTTGAAAACTTTTTGTGTGTTTATAAATTATTTAATATTATTGTCAAGATCAGAGGTGTTCCTATTATTATTATTATAAGATTGATTTCCATAGGAATTACCATAATTATTAGAGGAATTACTAGGAAAAGGCCTAGGACTAAAATTACCTCTATAAGCATTGTTGTTGAAATTATTTCGAGAAATAAAATTCACATCTATGGCATCACTATTTTTCGCAATCAGAGTAGACAAAGGCATATCATTAAAATCAATAGGAGCACTCCTACTAGCAACCAATTTCACATGAGCATCAACTTTTTCACTCAAAGAAGAAATTTCTTCAACCGAATTAACCTTTTTATTAGTAGGAGCTCTTTCGGTATGCCATTGCAAATAATTTGCCATAATATTATCAAGCAATTTGGTAGCTTCACTCAAAGTAATTTCCATAAAAGTACCACCCGCGGCGGAATCTAAAATATTACGAGAGACAAAATTCAAACCCGCATAAAATTTGTGTATGATCATCCAAAGATTTAACCCATGAGTTGGGCAATTCCTTAGCATGATTTTCATCCTTTCCCAAGATTGTGCAAAATGCTCATGTTCAAGTTGCTTGAAATTCATGATCTCAGTTCTAAGGGAAATAATTTTTGCAGGAGGAAAATACTTAGTGATAAAAGCATCTTTGCATTTATTCCAAGAATCGATACTATTGCGAGGCAAAGAGGAGAACCAATTTTTTGCAGAATCGTGCAAGGAAAACGGAAATAATTTCATCTTCACCACATCATTGTCCAGATCTTTTTTCTTTTGCATATCGCATAATTCCATGAAGGTATTAAGATGGGACACGACATCCTCATTAGGAGTACCGTAAAATTCATCTTTCATAACAAGATTCAACAAAGTAGTATTAATATCTCAAGTCTCCGCACTATTGGCGGGAGGAGCAAGCAGAGTGCCGATATTGGTATTTGAGAAATCACACAACTTAGTGTTCTCTTGAGTCATGATGCTTACGCAACAAGATTGCACTCAAAAACAGATCCGGCAAGAAAACGATGAACGGAAAAAGAGGGGCGAATAAAACAACATTTTTTTGTGAAGTGGGGGAGAGGGAAACGAGAGGCAAATGGCAAATAATGTAAATTTCAAGGAGATGAGATTTGTGATTAGGAACCTGGTATATGTTGAAGATTGTAACATCCCAATTTTCAATTTGGATGTTAATCATTAGGTCATCATATGCATCCATGATTTATGCATTTTGAATTGGTTTAATTGGAAATTTTGATCCTAGAAGCCTTAAGCAACTCAAGGACCAATTGAGAGAGTTGGAGGTTTTCATAAAAATACATTTTTGAATTTTTCAAAATTGGTAATTGGATGAAAGTGGTTTTATTTAAATTATTTTTCCAATTATTTCAATTTAAATAAATGAGAGAAGATAATATGACTTCTTCAAAACAGCTAGGAAATATTGGAAATTTAATTTTGAATAAGAATGTATTTATTTGCAATTTTATTCGTTTGAATTTTATTAAATTAGGGGAAAATGTGCATTTTAAAAAATTGCATTTAGCCTAGAAAAATGTTCACTTTGTCCTAAACATTTGGAGAGGACGGTGAAAATTGTTTCCGGAATTTTAGGATTTTTGTTTTATTTTATTTGGATTTTTTCTTCACGGCGAAATTATTTAAAAAATGGGAGTTCCGGACCGAACTGGGCCGAAGGCCCAGCCGGCCGGTCGCGCTGCCGCCTTCCCTGTCGTGCAGGAGCTGGACTCGCCGGAGTTCGAGCCGCCCCGCGCCCGCCCCTCCCCCAAGTCGGAGCCCCTCCCGGGCCCTCTTATAAGTCGTGTCGCCGCCCCTTTCCTCTCCACCAAGCCGAGCCGCCGCGTCGCCGCCGCTCGCTGCCATCGCCTGCTGTCCATGCCGCCGCCGCCGCTCGCTCCCGCCGCCCGGTGCCCGCGCCGTCGCCGGACCCGCTGCACTGCCGCTGGCCGATCTGCCAGAGCCCGATCCGCCGCCGCCGTTTTTTTTTCTTTCAAACCGGTATAATCGCCGAAAAACCCACCCTGTTTTTTTCTAGTTTCGGCTTTTCTTTTTAGATTGGTTTATTTTATTATGTTAGTTTAATTAGTGAACATTCATTCATTTAGATCTGTTAGTGAACGCTTCTATTTGTTAGTTTTTGTTAGTGAACGTTTGTTCGTTAGATTTTTCTTTTTAGTTTAATTTTCGGCCAAGGACCTATCCGTGAATAGTTTTCTCATAGATTAGGCCCTCATCTTCACACGATCACTACTTTTTGCTCGTTTGTCCAAATCCAACGAAACCAACACCAAATTCTTCGTTACAATCCCCTCTATTTAGATAACCAACTTAAACATGTTTTTGAAAGTTTAAAATTTGGTTTCAAACATATTTGAATTTGAACTTCTTTTGATCGTAGTTTGAGTTTTGTATCTCCGATTAGATTGATTCTTTTTGCAAATCGAAGATCTTCACTTGTACTTTCTGTTTAGATCTTTTATTGGGTTTTACCTTTGCATCTTATGCTTGAGTGCTTATGTATGCTATTGTTTGTTTACGAAAGAGTACCCGGCGTGCGAAGCTTGCTACTACGAATCTCTAGGGTTTTCCGATTGTCAGCAAGGCAAGTTACACTTTGATCATATCCCTTTATTACCCAGTTTTGTGCATTAGTTTCAACCCTCAAACATTGCATGAGTAGGATTGTGAACATGTGGATATGGGAAGTAGTTTATGAGGTAGGAACCTATTATCTTTTTATCAACCCCGGCAATTATACGTTTGTTACATATTGCTTAGCCATGCTCGTAGACGGGATTGGTATGTGAGATTCATGCAAGTTGTGAGAGATTTTAACTAAGGCAAACTTAAGATGGCTACTTCAATACACATCTGGGTGGATTGGTTGCGGGCACTTGGAGCAATCCAGTGTTATCCTAGGATATCCCGGAGTACCCGTGTGATCATCCTATGGTATGCCACCCAGGCTCAAAGGGGTCATAATATTATTCATGCTCAGAAACTTCCGTGTGCAGCCACAAGCCATTATGGGCTCTGGCATAGTTGAATAAGTCGTGTGACCTCTTTCAATGGTAGGCTAGCACATGTAGGGGAAAGTAGGTGGTACTGTCTACCCAGAGTAAAGAGTTAATGCTTCAGAAAGACTATGTCTCGATCATCCGATCATGGATGTGGTCAAGTCTTGTGGGGAAAAGTGCACAAACCTCTGCAGAGTGTATAAACTAATCATCGTTAGCCGTGTCCCCGGTTATGGACATCTTGAGTATCTGATATTTGAATTATTGATTGATCTCATCACTTTACTTAATGAATTTGTTGGGTTATTAATATTATTTTCGGGATTGAGTTGGAGGAACCTTCTCAATAATGACATAAACTTGGTAGTTAAATAAAATCTATTCCTTTGTTGTAGGGAAAAATTAGCTTTATGCAAATGTTAAACTTAGAGCCTCCACCAGCCAAATATGCATGTAGTGGTAGCTTTATTGCATAATTATTCTCTATAGTGTGATCTTGCAAGCATAGTCCATGTGCTGACCTACACGGCTCCAATGTATCATGTTGCAGAATTTTTAGACGAAGAGTAAGGTGCGATAGGTCATTTTCATGCACTCAGTTTTGCCGTGGAGTTGGATGGACTCATTTATCTTCGATGCTTCCTCAAGTTATTTAGATGGCCTTCAGCCATAAGTACTCTTTATGAGACACTGTAACATCCCAAATTTCAATTTGGAATGTTATACACTAGATCATCATCTGCATATCATATTTTATTGCATTTTGGTTGATCCTAGAAATTCTAGCAACTCAAGGACCCTCAGAGAGAGTTGGGGATTTCGTTATTTTCATATTTGAGTTTTCTCAAATTTTGAAAACAAGATCATTTGATTTTATTTATTTTATCTTCAATTATTTCTATTATCAAAATATGAGAGAGGGGATAAAATGACTTTCCCAAAAATAAAGAAATATTGAGGATTTAATAAAAAATGAAATAAGATTTTATTTTAATTTATTTGTTATTTTATTTGAATTTAGGAAAAATGTGCGTTTTTCAAAATTGCATTTAGGCCCCAAATAAATGTTCATCCTGTGCGGCTTGATTTTAGAAGCTGGGGAAAATTTATTACGGGATTTTTGAAGTCCGTTTAGTATTCCTTCTGTTTTTTCTGAGCGTAACTATTAAAAAAAGATCCGAACCGACTCTGGGTCGTAACCGGCTAGTACTCCGCCTGGTCGGGCCTTTAAGTAGTGCCGCCCAAGGCCTGAGCCAGCCCAAGCCGCCCCACCCCCAAACCCTAACACTAGAGCGCCACCGCGCCGCCGCCGCCGCCGGATCCGCCGTAGGTAGATCTCGCCGCCGGTTTTTTTAGAAAACCGATCGGTTTTTCGTCGGTTTGTTCATTTTTTTAGTTTCGTTTTTTAAATAGATCGGTTTTCCGGTTTATTTAATTAGCGAGCATTCGCTCGTTCGTTCATTTTAACGAACGCGTTCATCTTTTAGGTCCAGATAACGAACGTTAGTTCGTTAATCTGTTCGTCGTTTTTCTTTTTCTCGGATTTAATCCGCGATTTTTCTGATCGCGATTCCTGATCCGTTTTTTGTTCTAGTATAACTTTTCGCTTGTTTATCGGAATCAGGCGATTCAAGCGCCTGGAGTTTCGTCTCGAAACCCTCTTTCCGTTTAACCAACTCAAACAAGTTTTTGCCACTGTCAAAGTTGCCCTAGATCCAGAATAGTAAACGAAGCTTGTTTCTTTTGTCGTTTGTCTTTCGTTGCTTCGTTCGATTTGATTCTTTTTGCCAACCAGAGTTCTTAAGTTGAACTTTCTGGTTAGATCTCTTATTTGAGTTTTACCTGTGCATTAGTTGAGTACTTATTGTATGCTTATTTGTTTGCGATAGAGTACCCGGAGTGCGCCGCTTGCTACTTTGAATCACTAGGTTTTGCGGATCATCAGCAAGGCAAGTAACACTTTGATCATACCTCCTACTACCCAGTTTTTATTGCATTAGATCAATCCTCACACATTGCATGATTAGGATCTAATTAATTTTGTGGGTTCTGGGAAGTAGTTGAGGTAGTACCTATTACCTGTTTGTTATCAAACCTTTGGGAGTTACTTCTACGTTTGCTTATTATGCCATGCTATGCTGGTAGACGTGGATTGGGTGAGTGAAATCCATGACAGATGTGAGATTGTTAAATTAAAGGTTTATATAAGGTGGAAACTTAATTACACATCTGGGTGGATTGAGGCGCCTGGGTATTCCAACGATTGCCTGTTTTCTTTTGGACCGCCACCCAGGCTCAAAGGGATCATGAGATTATTCATGCTAGAAACTTCCGTGTGCAGCCACAAGCTACTATGGGCTCTAGCATAGTTGATTAAGTCGTGCGAACTCTTACAGTGGTAGACTAGCAGATGTCGGGGAAAGTAGGTGTAACGGTCTACCCGATCGTAAGGTCCTAGCGCTTCTGAAAGACTATGTCTCGGTCATCCGTTTCTCAAACACCATGTAGTGCAAGAAATCAAACAGAGGCGATCGAGTCTTGTGGGGAAAAGTGCGCAAACCTCTGCAGAGTGTATAAACTAATCATGGTTAGCCGTGTCCCCGATTATGGACATCTTGAGTATCTAGTACCTGGATTATCATGTGAATCTCATCATGTTACTCTAAAATAAATTTTGTTGGATTTTGTTTATTGATGATGTTTAATTGGGATTGAGAATGCTGTCAACCATTCTCAATGTTTAACAACTACCATGATAGTTAAATAAAATTTATTCCTTTGCAGTAGGGAAAAATTGGCTTTATGCAAAACTGTAACCATAGAGCTTTCCACCAGCCAAATATGCATGTAGTATAGCCTATTTCATTCCATTACTCTCTATGTCTTACATTGCCAGCATATTCCATGTGCTGACCCGTTTCAGGCTGCAATGTTAATGTTGCAGACTTTTCAAACGACGATTAAGGTGCTTTTAGGTCGTGGTTCTATACTCAGTGATGCCGTTGGAGTTGATGGACTCACTTATCTTCCAAGCCTTCCACTGTTATCGTTATTAGATGGCCTTAAGCCATATTTATTATAATAAGTTCTCTTTTGAGACACTCGATGTAATAAGTGTGTGATTGCTACTCTGTTATAAATCCTTCAAGTACAGTGTGGTGTCAGCATTACTGATCCAGGGATGACACCTGAGCACAGAGATTGGACCGTTTGAGGTCTGGTCGCTACAAGATGGTATCAGAGCACACGCTGACTGTAGGACACGACCACTAAGCAAAAGACCTAGATCACTACTCTCTCTTCTCTTTATGACTTCTCATCTTTTCTACTCTTTTAGGACGGCGGATGCAAGGAACAAGTTCACGCAACCGGATGAAGATAGATGTAACGCCCTCGATGCGGCTATATCTCCCACGTGTCGAAGCACGACTTAGAGGCATAACCGCATTAAAAGCAATGTCCTAAGTGAGGTAATCTTCACACAACCCATGTAATACATAAGGGAAAGAGATACATAGTTGGCTTACAATCGCCACTTCATACAAATACATGAATAAAGAATTACATCATCCAAATACAATCAGGGCCCGACTACGGAGCCAAAATAAAAGATGACTACCCCAAATGCTACACAGATCCCCGATCAACCCCAGCTGGGCTCCACTACTGATCAACTAGAACGAAACAACACAAAGGACAAGATCTTCATCGAGCTCCTCCTTGAGCTTGGTTGCGTCACCTGCAAACTGGTTTTGGAAGTATCTGTGAGTCACGGGGAGTCAGCAATCTCACACCCTCGCGATCAAGACTATTTAAGCTTATGGGTAAGGTAAAAGGTATGAGGTGGAGCTGCAGCAAGCGACTAGCATATATGGTGGCTAACATACGCAAATGAGAGCGAGAAGAGAAGGCAAAGCACGGTCGATAAAACTATGATCAAGAAATGATCCTAGAACAACCTACGTCAAGCATAACTCCAACACCGTGTTCACTTCCCGGACTCCGCCAGAAAGAGACCATCACGGTTACACACGCGGTTGATGCATTTTAATTAAGGTCAACTTTAGGTTTTCTAGAACCGGACATTAACAAATTCCCATCTGCCCATAACCGCGGGCACGGCTTTCGAAAGTTCAAATCCCTGCAGGGGTGTCCCAACTTAGCCCATCACAAGCTCTCACGGTCAACGAAGGATATTCCTTCTAGCGGGAAGACCCGATTAGACTCGGAATCCCGGTTACAAGACATTTCGAGAATGGTAAAACAAAACCAGCAACACCGCCCGAATGTGCCGACAAATCCCGATAGGAGCTGCACATATCTCGTTCTCAGGGCACACTCAGATGAGCTCTCCATACAACTAAACCAAACCTCGAGTTTCCCCTAGGGGGCGCTGCACAGGACTCTGGTTTGGACCAACACTCAGAGGAGCACTGGCCCGAGTGGGAAATAATGATGACCCTCAGGAGCGCGACTCCCAAGGGAAAAGAAAAGGCTAGGTGGCGAATGGTAAAACCAATGTTGGGCATTGCTGGAAGAGTTTTATTCAAGGCGAACTGTCAAGGGGTTCCCGTTATAGCCCAACCGCGTGAGGAACGCAAAATCCGGGAACATAACACCGATATGACGGAAACTAGGGTGGCAAGAGTGGAACAAAACACCAGGCATAAGGCCGAGCCTTCCACCCTTTACCAAGTATATAGATGCATTAATTAAATAAGATATATTGTGATATCCCAACAAGTAAACAATGTTCCAACAAGGAACGATCTCCATGTTCCAACAAGGAACAAGCTTCAATCTTCACCTACAACTAAAAACGCTATAAGAGGGGCTGAGCAAAGCGGTAACATAGCCAAACAACGGTTTGCTAGGACAAGGTGGGTTAGAGGCTTGGTTCAACAATATGGGAGGCATGATAAGCAAGTGGTAGGTATCGCAACATAGGCATAGCAAAAGAGCGAGCAACTAAGCAAGCAAAGATAGAATGATTTCGAGGGTATGGTCATGTTGCCTGAAAACCCGCATGGAAGAAGAACGCGTCCATGAAGAAGACAAACGGACATAGATGAACGGATCCTCACAACGCGACGTTATCAGAACCAACCCGAAGAAGCAACACCAGAAAAGGAGCAAACAACATAGTAAACAACCACCACATAATCATGGCATGATGCACAATCAAGTATGATGCATGTCCGGTTTAATGAGGCATGGCATGGCAAAATGCACAAGCAATCCTACAAATTAAATGGAGCTCAATATGCAACAAGTTGCATATTGACGAAACACCACATGACTTATTTAGTTCTCTCTCGCTTATGTACCCAACAAGATTAAATGTTGTTAGCATGACAAGAGGTGAAACATGATGAAACTATCTAATCTAGGCAAGTTTAAATGAGGCCGGAACAACAAAACAACAAGTCCAGAAACTCCTCATATGCATATATTAGGTTTGGTACTGTTCTGCCCTAAACATAATTTTAGAGTTAATAAACATGCAAAACAAGCACACCATGTTAAACTAGGCATTTTTCTACCCCATTTACATATAAAGATTATTTAAAACCGAGCTACGGTTATTAAGTTATGAATTAAAGCATTTTAACATGGCATAGGAGCAAATTTAATCAAACAACATTTTAAATATTTTAAACATGATTGAAAGTTGGATATAATTAACCTACACATAAATCTAAGCATTTTTCATATATAATTCATTTTAATCCGAGGCACCAATTGTGAGTTATTATATGCATGTTGTCTAGGGGGTTTTCTACAAAACTGTTGTCTCTGGAATAAAAGAGAAATTCGCCAGACGGAAAAAAACATGCACTGCGCTGAATCTGGCTGGGGCTGCGCTGCTCACATTGGGCCTGAGGAGGCGCAGGGCATCTGGGCTACGAGCGAAGGAGAGGAGCTGGGCCTTGGAGCCTGTCGATGGAGGCAGCCCAGTTCGGTGGATCTGGAGGCCAACTGGCCGGCAGGATGCTGGGTCTTGGCGAGAGATGAGGCCCAAGCGGCGCTGGCGGCTAGGACTCGCGGGGACTAGTCAACGAGGTCGCTCAGATGACTCGGGGCAGATGCGGTGTCCTCCTCTTCTCGATAGGAAAAAGAGCAGCAGCGGCGTGGGACTTGGCAGCGGGCGACGAGGCAGAGCAGCGGCGAGGCGAGGCGGGGATCGGCCGGATCCGGCATGTGGGGTGAAGGGGCAACCGGATCCGGGGATGGTTGGCCCGTTTCCAGCGACGGCGAGGCCGGCCTGCGATGGGGCGGCGAGGTTGAGGAAGCTCCAAGCGGCGGCGACTCCCTGCTACGGCAAGCCACAGAGAGAGGTGTAAGGGGGAGAGAGAGAAAAGGTCAGAGAGAAGAGAGATAGGGTGTGGGGACGCCTGGTGGTGCTTGCTCCGGCGAGCTTGACCCGGCTGCGGAGCCTCAGGCGACAGACGGGCGACGAGGAGGTCATCCATGGGGACGGGAACCCGCGGGGGTCTCTGGAGGAGGTGAGGTCGCCGACGAGCGAGGTAGCCGGAGGGAGCGACAACGGGATTGGTGAGGCGACGTGCTTGGGCGCCCCGACGGCGCAAGGGAACGAGGAAGGGGCCTGCTCCTACTACAGAGGGAGCAGAGGATGGCTACGGAGATGGATTTGGTGGTGGAAGAAAAAGGGAGGAGGGAAGGAGGCGTTGATTGGGTGGCACTGAAACCTAGGGAGGTGGATCTCGAGGAAGACAAGAGGAGTGGATCTGGTTGGTGGCTGAGGAAAACGAGGAGGATGCGGCGGCGGCCGAGGGAATGGATGGGACAAACCCCTAAAATCTAGGGTTGCCCATTATATATAGCGGTGAAATAGGTTTGGGGCTAACGGATCCCTCCGATCGCAATCGGACGAACGTGAATAAAATATCCAGGGAGACCAAAAAGAAAAACGGAGGTGTTTTGTAGACGTTTGGGGATGATTCGGACACGACGGTGGCGACAGCCCAGGTCGGGTCCGGGACAGCTTTCGGACGCGCGCGAGGAGGGCCGCGGGCTGACGAGAAAGGTTAGGTTGGGTCTGGCGGATTGTGAAGAGCGGGTTGGTCTGAGAGTAGAGGGGAGAGATACAGCCCGGCATGGTTTCCGGACACCGAAAACGTCTGACGTTAGACCGGCTATACTACCGCTATAGTTATGCGTTGGGGCATCAAACGATCTCCGAATGCGATGAAACTTGGCAGGCGACCTACTAACACCAAAACAACATCGCATGCGAACTTTCACCCCAATCCGAGAACATTTTCCGGCCACTTATAAAATAATATTTCGGAGGTGCCGCGAGCGCGTGCAAGTGTGTCTGGGCTTAGAACGGACAACGGACGGAACTGGGGAACCCAGACGGATGCAAGTTTTGAAAACATGATGATGCAATGCACATTATGACATGGCAAGATGCAACATGCAAGCAAATGACATGGCAACAACGGCGAATAACTGGGAGACAACTGGCACATCGGTCTCGGGGCGTTACAACACTCCACCACTATGAGAGTATCTCGTCCCGAGATCTAGAATGGCACCGGAGGGACAACGGAAGAGAAAGAGAAGAGGTAAAACTAAGTTGCTCCTTTGATAAACGAGTGAAGCCAGAGAACCCTTGCGAGGTTGAACAAATTGAAAGAAAGAATACAACAAAGATGAACAAAGTTGAAAACACTCCGTTAGAAAAGAGGAACAAGGAACTACTTCGGGCAGCACTCCGATTGAAAAGAAAAGGAATTGGATAAGAACTTGGCCAGATGAGAACATACTTGATGAAATCACAACACACTGCCTCCGAAACTATTGAATGAATGTAACAAGGGGTAAGAACGATTTCAGACGGCACTCCGGTTGAGAAGGGAGCCAAAACTTGACAGAATGAGAAGAACTTGAAAAGAGGGCATGACACTCCGGTTAAATGGATAAACTAAGAAAAGAACACGATCCTGACAAAGCAAGAAGATGGGTTGAAGAGAGCAACATCACAATGCCTCCAGAAAAAAAGAAAGAATGGAATGGAATGAACGAAGGGAAACAAGATCTTGAGGGAGCACGCTTACAACAAATGCTAGAACGGAGTTGTAGGAAAACCAACAACGAAAAGAATAAACTTGATATGGTCTTGTGGAATATATCTCAAATATATGAGGTGACAACCTGCCACTCACGGGAAAAGAATTGGATTGATATGAACAAGGAGACGAGAAACTTATTTCACCGGGAGGATAATTGAAGAAATTGGGTCATTTATAAGCACCATAAATAGCAACAATCCTTAGGGAAGGCTTTGGTGAAATATAACCCAAGATAATTCCAATGAAGAGATTGATGGATTTAAAATATCTCATTCTTGACAAGATATGAATCATGAAACACGAACTCAAATTGACAAGAATGACATAACACCACCTCAAAAGATTAGATAGGAAGAACTGCACTCCGGATTACAAGATGAAGAATGCTTGAACTCCTCTGAAAAGAATCTCAATGAACACTTCGAGAAGAAATTGAATCCTTGATGAACCATCATGTAGAGCCTCCATGAAGAACTCCGGTAAACAAAGGAATGAAAAGAAAGAGAAGTTGAAAACCCAAGGTGAACCCTTGCAATGATTAGATGGGTCTTCACGACGAGATAAAACGGAAAACCTTGGAACTCCGAAAAAGAAAGATGAAACAATTAAAATAGAGAATTTGAAGAACCTCCAGAACAAGGAATTACTCACTTTGATGAAACAAGCATAAGGATTACATTCTGCTTATCCTTCACCAATTAAATTGATGACAACCAAAGGATTTGGTATACTACTTATTCTCGAAGAAAGGATTAAGATAGATATCGCGCCAACTTGAGAAGGTCTTCAACGAAACACCGCTAGAATCGAAACAACGAATGAATTGATATGATAATGAAAGAAGAGGAATCTGGAAGAACCACTGTAAGAATTGAAAATGAACGAAGTAAAAAGGATGAATCACCGGGTAAGAATTGTGAAATGAACGAAGATACTTGAAGGAATTTAGATACAAGAGAACGAATAGATCACGAGCTTATTAGAGGATATTTGAGCGATGCACTGGTAATATTTGAAGAATGATAGCTGAAAGCTAAGAAAGAATAAATCTGAGATGATGGGCTCCGGATGATCAAACTGAAAAATACTCCTGAATTTGCTCCGGATAGGTGAAAAGAATTGTCACAATCAAAAACAATTATGATAGGATGGCATAAAGCTAGCACCATCAATCTTGAAGAGAATGGAGCAAGATTTAATAGAGAATCTTCTTCGGTCTTCAAAATCCAAGAATGATGACGGGAAAACACCACCAAGAATTGTTGAGGCACTCCGGAGTTAAAATTGGAAATGGTGAACCAACGATGAAAGAATTTGAAAGGTCTTGGAGAAAGACATCTGACTGATGAAAATTCATTCTTGCGTCAAACTTTGAGATGAATTTGAAAATACTCCGGGAGAAATAAGAAGAGTCAGGTAAGATCCTGGAAAAAAACATGTGGGTTAGGGCCCACTCAAAAGAAACTCTGTTGAAATGATTTAAAAGAGAGGTTGCACCGGTTGAAAACAAATGGCTTGAATGAGATAACAACCTCGAAATAGGTTGAACGTATCTTGAATGGAAAGACAAGCCTTCCGAGATATCTTCAGCACTCCCGAACAAATGAATAGCGAGAAGTGAATTTTTATGAGGTGCACCGGTATGATAAAACTTCTGAAACGAGGAAAAGGATATGATCAACACCAAAAGCTTGAACTGAATCCACCGGAGAAGAAAACGAGTGAAGAGTGATGAACTTGAAGCTCCGTTAGAATCTTCATCAGAATAGCCGGATAAGAACATTGACGGAAAAGGAATGGAGAGGCTTCACAACAATAAAATGATACTTGAATAAGAAATCTGGTTCCTTGAAGAAAAGGGTGGGAGGGAGGGAAAACAAAGGCAACTTGGAGACGGATGAAACAAACACCGTTCATAAGAAACTGATACTTAATCTTGCGGATGTTGAAATGATCGGCTTCACTTGAAGAGAAAACACACCGGTTGAAAAAGAATTAACATGACAATCTCGATTGTCATGAAGGATTTGCATTCACATAGAAATGTGAGAACACCACTTATGAAATGTATGGAATCAACATTTGACATTGAAGTAACTCGAATACCACAACTGAAAACAAAACAAAGGATTGGCTTGCAGTATAAGCCGGAACAAACATATGATAGAGATTTCGTCCGAAGTTTTCGTGGTGGGGCCTACACGGGCTCGATCGTATAGCACCATCATGTACAAGGCAGTGCACATGACATACGAAGCATCCCCGAGTCGGCATAGCCAAGGACTCTTTAAGACACAACAAGACCACTGTAAAACCAACCGTGGATAGGCGGACCACTAGACGTCGAACCCCAATTTCATATCATACATCCGTCGGAAAGATATCCTAAGAGCTACTTGAATTCCCACTTATAAACTCCCGAAACTTTCCGGTTATGCAATCAGGTGTTGGGGATACAGGGGAAGCATAATATCTCACCCAAAACTAGCAAATCCTACATCCAGCTGTATCCATCCTTCAACACATAACCAAGAAACCTTCGGAAATCGTCTACCTCAACCTTCGAAAACCATCCATTATGTGAGTTATGGCAATACTCCCGAACTCCCGCCCCAGTACTGGGTGGCGTCGAGGTTATCTCACCAACAACTGCATAAAAGAGATTTTTGATGTCGGCAAAACTAATCTCAGGTATTCCAGAATTGCAACGATAAAATTGTGACAACAACACCTCGGAGCTCAACTCCCCGGGACACTGCCACAACCCCTAAATGTCAGGAGGCACCAAGAACAATGTTCTCGTCACAAAACCATCGGAACAATTCCAAGATACCCGCATGATCCTAAAAAAAATTTGTAGTGAAATTTGAGAAGAGAAGAGTCAAAACTCTACATCAGGATGCCTTACCAGAGCGATGAAGGGACTGGGGAGTAAAAAGAATTCCTAAACTCTCCGATATATAATTCCTAAATGAATCAAAACATTTTTCTTGACTCAACAACGTCCGCTAATTCGATCAAGCAGTGGGGGCTCCTAAGGTCGGGTATGGCTCTGATTACCAACTTGTAACGCCCTCGATGCAGCTATATCTCCCACGTGTCGAAGCACGACTTAGAGGCATAAACGCATTGAAAGCAATGTCGCAAGTGAGGTAATCTTCACACAACCCATGTAATACATAAGGGAAAGAGATACATAGTTGGCTTACAATCGCCACTTCACACAAATACATGAATAAAGCATTACATCATCCAAATACAATCAGGGCCTGACTACGGAGCCAAAATAAAAGAAGACTACACCAAATGCTACACAGATCCCCGATCGACCCCAACTGGGCTCCACTACTGATATACTAGAACGAAACAACACAAAGGACAAGATCTTCATCGAGCTCCTCCTTGAGCTTGGTAGCATCACCTGCACGTCTCAACGGCACCTACAAACTGGTTTTGGAAGTATCTGTGAGTCACGGGGACTCAGCAATCTCACACCCTCGCGATCAAGACTATTTAAGCTTATGGGTAAGGTAAAAGGTATGAGGTGGAGCTGCAGCAAGCGACTAGCATATATGGTGGCTAACATACGCAAATGAGAGCGAGAAGAGAAGGCAAAGCACGATCGATAAAAGTATGATCAAGAAGTGATCCTAGAACAACCTACGTCAAGCATAACTCCAACACCGTGTTCACTTCCCGGACTCCGCCGGAAAGGGAGCATCACGGTTACACACGCGGTTGATGCATTTTAATTAAGGTCAACTTCAGGTTTTCTACAACCGGACATTAACAAATTCCCATCTGCCCATAACCGCGGGCACGGCTTTCGAAAGTTCAAATCCCTGCAGGGGTGTCCCAACTTAGCCCATCACAAGCTCTCATGGTCAACGAAGGATATTCCTTCTAGCGGGAAGACCCGATCAGACTCGGAATCCCGGTTACAAGACATTTCGACAATGGTAAAACAAAACCAGCAACACCGCCTGAATGTGCCGACAAATCCCGATAGGAGCTGCACATATCTCGTTCTCAGGGCACACTCAGATGAGCTCTCCATACAACTAAAACCAAACCTTGAGTTTCCCCGAGGGGGCGCTGCACAGGACTCTAGTTTGGACCAACACTTAGAGGAGCACTGGCCCGGGGGGGGGGGTAAAATAATGATGACCCTCAGGAGCGCGACTCCCAAGGGAAAAGAAAAGGCTAGGTGGCGAATGGTAAAACCAATGTTGGGCATTGCTGGAAGAGTTTTATTCAAGGCGAACTGTCAAGGGGTTCCCATTATAGCCCAACCGCGTGAGGAACGCAAAATCCGGGAACATAACACCGATATGACGGAAACTAGGGCGGCAAGAGTGGAACAAAACACCAGGCATAAGGCCGAGCCTTCCACCCTTTACCAAGTATATAGATGCATTAATTAAATAAGATATATTGTGATATCCCAACAAGTAAACAATGTTCTTCAATCTTCACCTGCAACTAACAACGCTATAAGAGGGGCTGAGCAAAGCGGTAACATAGCCAAACAACGGTTTGCTAGGACAAGGTGTTTAGAGGCTTGGTTCAACAATATGGGAGGCATGATAAGCAAGTGGTAGGTATCGCAGCATAGGCATAGCAAAAGAGCGAGCAACTAAGCAAGCAAAGATAGAAGTGATTTCGAGGATATGGTCATCTTGCCTGAAAACCCGCAATGAAGAAGAACGCGTCCATGAAGAAGACAAACGGAGGTAGATGAACGGATCCTCACAACACGACGTTATCGGAACCAACCCGAAGAAGCAACACCAGAAAAGGAGCAAAAAACATAGTAAACAACCACCACATAATCATGGCATGATGCACAATCAAGTATGATGCATGTCCGGTTTAATGAGGCATGTCATGGCAAAATGCACAAACAATCCTACAAATTAAATGGAGCTCAATATGCAATGAGTTGCATATTGACGAAACACCACATGACTTATTTAGTTCTCTCTCGCTTATGTACCCAACAATATTAAATGTTGTTAGCATGGCAAGAGGTGAAACATGATAAAACTATCTAATCTAGGCAAGTTTAAATGAGGCCGGAACAACAAAACAACATGTCCGGAAACTCCTCATATGCATATATTAGGTTTGGTACTGTTCTTCCCTAAACATAATTTTAGAGTTAATAAACATGCAAAACAAGACACCATGTTAAACTAGGTATTTTTCTACCCCATTTACATATAAATATTATTTAATACCGAGCTACAGTTATTAAGTTATGAATTAAAGCATTTTAACATGGCATAGGAGCAAATTTAATCAAACAGCATTTTAAATATTTTAAACATGATTGAAAGTTGGATATAATTAACCTACACATAAATCTAAGCATTTTTCATATATAATTCATTTTAATCCGAGGCACCAATTGTGAGTTATTATATGCATGTTGTCTAGGCGGTTTTCTGCAAAACTGCTGTCTCTGGAATAAAAGAGAAATTCGCCAGACGGGAAAAAACATGCACTGGGCTGAATCTGGCTGGGACTGGGCTGCTCACATTGGGCCTGAGGAGGCGCAGGGCAGTTGGGCTGCGAGCGAAGCAAAGGAGCTAGGCCTTGGCGCCTGTCGATGGAGGCAGCCTAGTTCGGTGGATCTGGAGGCCGACTGGCCGGCAGGACGCTGGGTCTTGGCGAGAGATGAGGCCCAAGCGGTGATGGCGGCTAGGACTCGCGGGGACTGGTCAACGAGGTCGCTCGGACGACTCGGGGCAGATGCGGTGTCCTCCTCTTCTCGACAGGAAAAAGAGCAGCAGCGGCTTGGGACTTGGCAGCGGGCGACGAGGCAGAGCAGCGGCGAGGCGAGGCGGGGATCGGCCGGATCCGGCATGTGGGGCGAAGGGGCAACCGGATCCGGGGATGGTCGACCCGTTTCCAGCGACGGCGAGGCCGGCTTGCGATGGGGCGGAGATGTTGAGGAAGCTCCAAGCGGCGGCGACTCCCTGCTACGGCAAGCCACAAAGAGAGGTGTAAGGGGGAGAGAGAGAAAAGGCCGGAGAGAAGAGAGATAGGGTGCGGGGACGCCTGGTGGTGCTTGCTCCGTCTAGCTTGACGCGGCTGCGGAGCCTCAGGCGACAGACGGGCGACGAGGAGGTCGTCCATGGCAACGGGAACCCGCCGGGGTCTCTGGAGGAGGTGAGGGCGCCGACGAGCGAGGCAGCCAGAGGGAGCGACAGTGGGGTTGGTGAGGTGACGTACTCGGGCGCCCGGCGGCGCAAGGGAACGAGGAAGGGGCCTACTCTTGCTGCGAAGGGAGCAGAGGATGGCTACGGAGATGGATTTGGTGGTGGAAGAAAAAGGAAGGAGGTAAGGAGGTGTTGATTGGTTGGCACTGAAACCTAGGGAGGTGGATCTCGAGGAAGACAAGAGGAGTGGATCTGGTTGGTGGCTGACGAAAACGAGGAGGATGCGGCGGCGGCCGAGGGAATGGATGGGATAAACCCCTAAAATCTAGGGTTGCCCATTATATATAGCGGTGAAATAGGTTAGGGGCTAACGGATCCCTCCGATCGCAATCGAACGAATGTGAATAAAATAGCTAGGGAGACCAAAAAGAAAAACGGAGATGTTTTGTAGATGTTTGGGGATGATCCGGACACGACGGTGGCGACAGCCCAGGTCGGGTCCGGGACTGCTTTCGGACACGCGCGAGGAGGGCCGCGGGCTGACGAGAGAGGTTAGGTTGGGTCTGGCGGATTGTGAAGAGCGGGTTGGTCTGAGAGAAGAGGGGAGAGATGCAGCCCAGCATGGTTTCCGGAGACCAAAAACGTCCGACGTTGGACCGGCTATACTTCTGCTATAGTTATTCGTTGGGGCATCAAACGATCTCCGAATGCGATGAAACTTGGCAGGCGACCTACTAACACCAAAACAACACCGCATGCCAACTTCCACCCCAATCCGAGAACATTTTCCGGCCACTTATAAAATAATATTTCAGAGGTGCCGCGGGCGCGTGCAAGTGTGTCTGGGCCCAGAACGGACAACAGACGGAACTGGGGAACCCAGACGGATGCAAGTTTTGAAAACATGATGATGCAATGCACATGATGACATGACAAGATGTAACAAGCAAGCAAATGACATGGCAACAACAGTGAATAACTGGGAGACAACTGGCACATCGGTCTTGGGGCGTTACAATACACCCTTTGGACGTCACTTGAAGTAAGTCACTAGATACCTGAACATAGGAGTACCAAGCTTCATCGGAACCTACAACGCCACTCTACCTGAAGAAGAGTGCTGGATGATTCAAGTTCAAGTTCCAGGAAGGACATTCTTGCCAGTCACTGAGCCCATAGAGTTTTCTTTTGATGCACCAACTTGGAGTCTAGGAAAGAGCATGGCAGCTCACATCGCCATGGGGCGCATTGGAGAAGTTTACCGCAATGATCTAAAGGATACTATCTACCAGATTTGTGGGCGCCGAGATGAGCACTGGGAGATGATCAGCACCAGGAAGGATAGATCAGTTGCAGCTTTTATCCAGGAGTTAAACCAACACATTCAACGTTAGGAGAACCAGATGTGCGCCGACATGATAGATCTGAAGAAGGCGAGGACAAGAATCAAGGAACTAGAGGAAGAACTCAAGGCTACACATGAAGATTATGAAGAGGAAATCGAAGTATTAGTGGAGAAGAATGATGATCTGGTCAAGAAGATTGGAATATTTATGGGAGGCCCTACACCGGTAGAAGAAGACGAAGAACCCAAGGAGATTCGCCTAGAAGATTTCATCATCATCGGTGATACCGACTCCGATCCAGATGATAGTGATGATGACTATGTTGATGAAGCTGGAGCATATATCATGGAGTCTGCAGCCGAAGAATATTTCTAGTAGACCACCCCAACAGTAGTAATAGTCCACCATGTAAATATAGTAGTCCGAGCACTTTTGCGATAGTTAGATCGATTGTATGCCCTTGTTTGATTGATTGAATGAAGTGAATTGTTTGCTTTTGCCTCATGTGCATATGGGTAGTGTTTTCTCTCTAGACCCCTCTCTATTCTTAAATCTCATCTTTTCTAAACCCTCAGATGCCTCCGAGACGTGACCCCGGATTTACCTTCCCACCAGAGCTCATCCAGCAGCAGAACACATTGATACAGTTGCTAGTCCAGAATCAGAATCAGGGGAACAACAACAACAACCCACCACCACCACCACCTATTGATCACTTAGCCCGTTTTCTTAGGCTGAATCCGCCGGTGTTCTCCAGTAGCACCGAGACGATAGTAGCAGATGATTGGCTCCGCAAGACAGCAAGGGAGTTGACCACGTCAGGATGCACATATGAGGAAAAGGAGAAGTTTGCCGCTCATCAGCTTGAAGGACCCGCATCATCATGGTGGGAGAATTTCACGGCCACTTTTCCTGTCGACACTGTCACGTGGGACCAGTTTCAGCAGGATTTTTGTACTGCCCATGTTTCGGCAGGAGCTATGGCCATGAAGAAGCGAGAGTTTCACAACTTGTGCCAAGGAGGACGGACAGTTGGCCAATATGTGGAGGACTTTAGTAAGTTAGCACGTTATGCCCCAGATGACGTTGCTATGGATGCAGCTAAGCAGGAGAAGTTTCTGGAAGGACTAAATGATGAGTTGAGCATGAAGTTGATGGTAGCAACCTTCAACAACTACCAGGAGTTGGTAGACCATGCTCTCATGATTGAAGGGAAGCAGCAGCAGATTGAGAATTGCAAGAGGAAGTATGGACAATGGAAGTACAATTCAGGAGCTCAGTAGAAGCCCTGTTTTACCCCTAGACCGGGAGGACATTTTCAGCATACCCATGGAGGAGGTAGCTCGCACAATCATATTGGCACCAAGAATGGTAATGGGAATGGGGGGAGCAATGGCTAGAACCGCACCAACCCATCAACCCCAGCCAAGAGAGACCTGAGCCAAGTCACTTGCTTTAAGTGCCAGAAGACCGGACATTATGCCAATGAATGTCCTGAATCCCAGAATATATGAGAAAGAGACCCGGGGGCCGTAGGTTCCACTAGTGGCTTCTATCGACAAAAATAGCAAACGGTGGGTGAAAAAATTAATGTTGGGCAATTGATAGAACTTCAAATACTCATGATGGTATCCAGGCAATGATCATTACATAAGCATCACGTCCAAGATTAGTAGACCGACTCCTGCCAGCATCTACTACTATTACTCCACACATCGATCGCTGTCCAGCATGCATCTAGTGTATTAAGTTCATGGAGAAACGGAGTAATGCAATAAGAACGATGCCATGATGTA
Organism: Triticum dicoccoides; assembly: GCF_002162155.2. Classification (NCBI taxonomy): domain Eukaryota; kingdom Viridiplantae; phylum Streptophyta; class Magnoliopsida; order Poales; family Poaceae; genus Triticum; species Triticum dicoccoides. Next base: position 218,437,460 of record NC_041384.1, read on the forward strand.
GACAAGATCTATCTATGTAGATATAGACCCCATCATTTTATCCTTAGTAGCAATGATACATATGTGTCGGTTCCCTTTCTATCACTGAGATCAAGCACCGTAAGATCGAACCCACTACATAGCACCTCTTCCCATTGCAAGATAAATAGATCAAGTTGGCCAGACAAAACCCAAATATCGGAGAATAAATATGAGGCTATAAGCAATCATGCATAAAAGAGATCAAAGAAACTCAAATACTTTCATGGATATAAAAAGATAGATCTGATCATAAACTCAAAGTTCATCGATCCCAACAAACACACCGCAAAAAGAGTTACATCATATGGATCTCCAAGAGACCATTGTATTGAGAATCAAGAGAGAGAGAGGAAGCCATCTAGCTACTAACTATGGACCCGAAGGTCTACAAAGAAGTACTCACGCATCATCGGAGAGGCACCAATGGAGGTGGTGAACCCCATCCGAGATGGTGTCTAGATTGGATATGGTGGTTCTAGACTCTGCGTCGGCTTGATGAATATTTCGTCGACTCCCCTAGGGTTTTGGGAATATTGGGGTATTTATAGAGCAAAGAGACGGTCCGGAGGGCACCCGAGGTGGGCACAACTCACGAGGGCGCGCCTGGGCCTCCTAGCGCGCCCTGGTGGCTTATGCTCCCCTCGGGGCACCCCCAGGCACTGCCAGGGGCCATTGTGTTCCTTTTGGCCCATAAAAATTCTCTGTAAAGTTTTGTGGCAGTTGGACTCCGTTTGATATTGATTTTCTGCGATGTAAAAAACATGGAACAAACAGGAACTAGCACTTGGCACTATGTCATTAGGTTAGTACCAAAAAATGATATAAAATGACTATAAAATGATTATAAAACATCCAGGATTGATAATAGAATAGCATGGAACAAGCAAAAATTATAGATACGTTGGAGACGTATCATGTACGTTTGATGACGAACAACAGATAGCCTCCTCTTATGGCCTTCAAATTATTTCTACATTTAACATGCACTAATACAACTATCATGTGAAAATTTGGAAAATATATGGGTCATTTGACCTTTTAAAGACATTCAAGTGATTTTTTAGCCACTTAATGACTGTAATTCAAATTTGAACTACATCTACATACAACGCTAACCATAACGGTTTGAAAATCATATTTTTTGTGTACTTGTGTGCGGGTTAAAAAATTATCAGACGATGTAAATATCTGGTGTTCAAAAAAGAGAATGTAAAGATCTGGCAAGACAACCGGCCCCCACACGATTGGCACTCTATTTCACGCCTCGAGGTTTGGAAGGTGAGTGGCGCGGGTTATTAATCAGACACGGTTCTATATTGGAAACCATCAGCTATTAAGTTCACACACAGATTTTCTGCGGGAATCGTGTGTAATTCAAACTATAGTACTCATAAATTCCAGCGACCGGTGTGTGTACTGTTCCCGTCGATCTAGATTCCGGCCGCCAATAAATACTACCTTGCTCACGTCGTCCCACCTGTATTCTCATATACATCCTCCCCTCGCTCGCCCTCTCTCTCAAATCTCTGCCATGGCACCGTCGATCTGCCCATGCGCTGACGAGGAGTCACCGCCCCCCGAGGACACTCAGTCGAAGAGCAGCGATGAGTAGGACCCCTACGCGCCGCCGGATGAGGTTGCACCGGACCCCCCAACTTTGGATTAGTTTGGGGCCAGTACAATCTTTGTCTGCGGAAGTCAGTGTCACCAACTGAGAAAGCTAGGCAAGTGGCATTCAAGAAGGAGATGGTGGAGGAGGAAGCCAGGTACCAGGTGGCCTGTGAAGCCCGTGATGCCGCCTGGAAAAAGGAGGTGGTGGAGCTTTAGGGGCGGGCGCGTCATCGTGCGGAGGAGGTGTGTGAACTTAATAAGACGGGTACTTCGTGAGGAAGGTCAAAGGCTCTAGGCGCCTCATCGCTGCATGGAGGTGGGTCGATAAGCTTTAGCGTGCCACCGATGAGGAGCTCCGGTGAGCGTCCAACGAAATGGCAAGATCGTTCGCGCTTGTCTGCCAGCAAGAGGCAGATCGGTATGTCAAGCGTTGCGAGGCGGAGCATAGTTGCCTCCGTGCTGGGAAGACATCGTGCACTAGAGAGCTTCTAGAGAGGGGCTACCGGAATGCTTCCCTCAGGAGGGATTATTAGTTTTAGTATTGTTCGTTTTCAATTTTATGCATTATACCTATTAGTTAAGTATCATCACGTATATGTGATGATATTATATATATTATGTGATGAACTAATGAACAATTAATATATATATAATATGAATTCCATTTTCTATTTGTTTTTGTATACTAATTTGTATATGGTTGTTATCGTACACATATACAGAATGGAAAGCATATACACACACATTGAAACAGAACATATAAGAACGGAAAACAGAGTAGACTCATTGAAATAGAGCAATAAACAAAGCAATATTATGATTGCTGTGAATACATAGTGATCCACGTCGAGACGAATCAACAAAATAAAACGCGTCTAGCAGCCCTTGCCTACGGTAGCTCTTGGCTCTACCTGAACTCGTGAAGGCGTTCTTCCAAGCGGTCGACACGCTCGCGGTACATATGGAGCATGATCTCGAGCTCCAAGTTGGCTATTTCATCAGAGATCACCAGCTCAAGGATGCGACAGCCATGTTCCTCTACTGCGCCCAGGTGGACACATGGGCCAAGGAGGCGGTCGAGCCTTGCAACCAGCGCATTGGCATCGAGCGGGCCCCGAAGAAGGCGAACGACGTGACCCATGCTAACGGCGCATCGGGCGTCCGGTGCAAGTACAGCGCGGCTGGCCTCTGGTGCAAGTACGACACAGAGGGCCTCGGCCCACTCCTGGCGAGGAATGGGAGTACAGGCAGGACGTACCTAGCTGCGACGCCCTGTCGACAGTAGGCAAGCGCCGATGGATCCGCTCTTGCTGTGCGGCACGTCGCGCCTCTCGCTCTGTGGCGCTCCAACGGTCTCGCCCTGCGGCGAGCCACAGCCTATCGGCGTGGACGCGCCTAGCTTGCTCTGCAGCGCGCCATCGATCATGTTGTGTGGCAAGCTGTAGCCTCTCGGTGCTGACATGCCTATCTTGATCCGTGGCGCTGAAGCGCCATGAGCTAAGGGTCTGCACAACCCTGGCAATGACGTGCATCACATCGTCGTCCATTGATACGTCCATTTCCCATCATGCTTTTATATCAATATTTATTGCATTATGGGCTGTTATCTCACACTATGTCACAATACTTATGGCTATTCTCTCTTATTTTACAAGGTTTACATAAGGAGGGAGAATGCCGGCAGCTGGAATTCTGGGCTGGAAAAGGAGCAAATATTAGAGACCTATTCCGCACAACTCCAAAAGTCCTAAAACTCCATGGAACACCTTATAATAAATAATAAAAAATCCTCGCCAAAGATGAAGACCAGTGGGCCCACACCCTTTCCACGAGGGTAGGGGGGCACCCCCTAGGGCACGCCCCCTACCTCGTGGGCCCCCTGGTGGCTCTCCAATGACCATCTTCTGCTATATGAAGTCTTTCGTCGAGAAAAAAATAAGAAGCAACCTTTCGGGATGAAACTCCACCGCCACGAGGGGGAACCTTGGTGGATCCAATCTAGAGCTCCGGCAGAGCTGTTCTGTCGGGGAAACTTCCCTCCCGGAGGGCAAAATCATCGCCATCGTCATTTCCAATGCTCCTCTCATCGGGAGAGGGCAATCTCCATCAACATCTTCCCAGCACCATCTCATCTCAAAACCGTAGTTCATCTCTTGTATCCAATTCTTGTCTCCAAGTCCGAGATTGGTGCTAGTAGGTTGCTAGTAGTGTTAATTACTCCTTGTAGTTGATGCTAGTTGGTTTAATTGGTGGAAGATCATATGTTCAGATCCTTTATGCATATTATTACCCCTCTGATTATGAACATGAATATGCTTTGTGAGTAGTTACGTTTGTTCCTGAGGACAAGGGAGAAGTTGATACGTCCATTTTGCATCATGGTTTTATATCGATATTTATTTCATTATGGACTGTTATTTCACTATATGTCACAATACTTATGGCTATTCTCTCTTATTTTACAAGGTTCACATAAGTAGAGAGAATGCCGGTAGCTGGAATCTGGGATGGAAAAGGAGCAAATATTATAGACCTATTCTGCGCAACTCCAAAAGTCCTAAAACTCCACGGAACATCTTAAAATAAATAGAGAAAAATCCTCGCCAAATATGAAGGCCAGGGGCCCACACCCTGCTCACGAGGGTGGGGGCGCGCCCCCCCTCCTAGGGCGCGCCCCCTACCTCGTGGGCCCCCTGGTGGCTCTCCGACGCCCATCTTCTCCTATATGAAGTCTTTCGATGAGAAAAAAAATAAGGAGGAACTTTTCGGGACGAGACTCCGGCGCCACGAGGCGGAACCTTGGCGGAACCAATCTAGAGCTCCGGCAGAGCTGTTCTGCCAGGGATACTTCCCTCCGGGAGGGGGAAATCATCACCATCGTCATCACCAACGCTCCTCTCATCGAGAGAGGGCAATCTCCATCAACATCTTCACTAGCACCATCTCATCTCCAAACCCTAGTTCATCTCTTGTATCCAATTCTTGTCTCAAAGTCCGGGATTGGTGCTAGTAGGTTGCTAGTAGTGTTGATTACTCCTTGTAGTTGATGCTAGTTGGTTTATTTGGTGGAAGATCATATGTTCAGATCCTATATGCATATTATTACCCCTCTGATTTTGAAAATGAATATGCTTTGTGAGTAATTACGTTTGTTCCTGAGGACAAGGAGAAGTCTTGCTATTAGTAGTCATGTGAATTTGGTATTCGTTTGATATTTTGATAAGATGTATGTTGTCTAGCCTCTAGTGGTGTTATGTGAATGTCGACTACATAACACTTCACCATTATTTGGGCCTAGAGGAAGGCATTGGGAAGTAATAAATTGATGATGGGTTGCTAGAGTGACAGAAGCTTAAACCCTAGTTTATGCGTTGCTTCGTAAGGGGCTGATTTGGACCCATATGTTTCATGCTATGGTTAGGTTTACCTTAATACTTTTGTTGTAGTTGTGGATGCTTGCAATAGAGGTTAATCATAAGTGGGATGCTTGTTCAAGTAAGAACAGCACCCAAGCACCGGTCCACCCACATATCAAATTATCAAAGTACCGAACGCGAATCATATGAACGTGATGAAAACTAGCTTGACGATATTCCCATGTGTCCTCGGCAGCGCTTTTCCTATTATAAGAGTTTGTTCCGGCTTGCCCTTTGCTACAAAAGGATTGGGCCATCTTGCTGCACTTTATTTACTTTTGTTACTTGTTGCTCGTTACCATTTATCTTGTCGCAAAACTATCGATTACCACTTATTTCAGTACTTGCAGAGAATACCTTGCTGAAAATCGCTTATCATTTCCTTCTGCCCCTCGTTGGGTTCGACACTCTTACTTATCGAAAGGACTACGATAGATCCCCTATACTTTTGGGTCATCAAGACTCTTTTCTGGCGCCATTGCCGGGGAGTGAAGCGCCTTTGGTAGGTGGAATTTGGTAAGGAAAATTTTATATAGTGTGCTGAAATTTACTGTTACTTGTTACTATGGAAAGTAATTCTCTGAGGGGCTTGTTCGGGGTATCTTCACCCCGACCAGTAGAGCAAAGAGTTGCTCCTCAACCTACTGAACCTATTGAAAATGAAATTCCTTATGAGTATCCTTCGGGTATGATAGAAAAACTGCTAGCTAATCCTTTTACAGGAGATGGAATAAAGCATCCTGATGAACACCTAATATATGTGGATGAAGTTTGTGGATTATTTAAGCTTGCAGGTATACCCGATGATGTTGCTAAGAAGAAGGTCTTCCCTTTATCTTTGAAGGGAGACGCATTGACATGGTATAGGCTATGTGATTATACGAGATCATGGAACTATAGAAGATTGAAATTGGAATTTCATCAAAAGTATTACCCTATGCACCTTGTTCATCGTGATCGCAATTATATATATAATTTTTGGCCTCGCGAAGGACAGAGCATCGCTCAAGCTTGGGGGAGGCTTAAATCAATGTTATATTCATGCCCCAATCATGAGTTCCCAAAAGAAAAAATTCTTCAAAAAAATTATGCTCGGCTTTATGAAAATAATCGCACCATGCTCGATGCTTCTTGTGCTGGCTCTTTTATGATGAAGACTATTGGATTTAGATGGGATTTATTGGATATAATTAAATGCAACTCTGAAGATTGGGATCTCGACAAAGGTAAGGAGTCAGCTATGACACTTAAATTTGATTGTGTTAAATCTTTTATGGATACCGATATTTTCCGTAAGTTTAGCACTAAATATGGACTTGATTCTGAGATAGTAGCTTCTTTCTGTGAATCTTTTGCTACTTATGTTGATCTCCCTAAGGAGAAGTGGTTTAAATATCATCCTCCCATAGAAGTAAAAGTAGCTGCACCTATTAAAGTTGAAGAAAAGATTGTCACTTATAATGATCCTATTGTTCCTACTTCTTATGTTGAGAAACCACCTTTCCCTGTTAGAATAAAGCATCATGCTAAAGCTTCAACTGTTGTTCGTAAAAGCAATATTAGAACTTATACACCTCCTGAGCAAGTTAAAGTAGAACCTAATATTGCTATTGTTAAAGATCTCTTGTCTGATAATATTGATGGGCATGTTATTCAGTTTGAAGGTGAAACTGCTAGAATTGCTAAACCTTGTGCTAAAGATAAACACAGACCTGTGGTAGGCGTGCCTGTTATTTCTGTTAAAATAGGAGATCATTGTTATCATGGCTTATGTGATATGGATGCAAGTGCTAGTGTTATACCGCATACTTTATGCAAGAAATTAAGAATGAAATTGCACCTGCTGAGTTAGAAGGTATTGATGTCACAGTTAAACTTGCCAATAGAGATACTATTTCACCAATTGGAATTGTTAGAGATGTTGAAGTATTGTGTGGGAAAACTAAATATCCTACTGATTTTCTTGTTCTTACTTCTCCGCAAGATAGCTTTTGTCCCATTATATTTGGTAGACCCTTCTTGAACACTGTTAATGCTAGGATAGATTGCGAAAAGAATGTTGTTACTATTGTCTTGGATGATATGGTTCATGAGTTTAATTTCTCTAAATTTAGTAAACAACATCGTGAGGAAGAATTACCTAGCAAGGATGAAACTATTGGTCTTGCTTTTATTGCCGTACCTCCTAGTGATCCTTTAGAACACTATTTGGTAGACCATGAAAATGATATGTTCATGAATGAAAGAAGGGAAATAGATGAAGTATTTTTTAAACAGGAACCTATTCTGCAACACAACTTGCCTGTTGAAATTTTAGGGGATCCTCCTCCACCCAAGGGTGATCCCGTGTTTGAGCTTAAACCTTTGCCTGATAATCTTAAATATGCTTATCTTGATGAAAAGAAGATATATCCTGTTATTATTAGTGCTAACCTTTCAGAGCATGAAGAAGAAAGATTATTGAAAACTCTGAAGAAGCATCATGCTGCTATTGGATATACTCTTGATGATCTTAAGGGCATTAGTCCCACTCTATGTCAACATAAAATAAATTTGGAAGCAGATGCCAAACTAGTTCGTGATCCTCAACGACGTCTGAATCCTAAAATGAAAGAAGTGGTAAGAAAAGAAATACTAAAGCTTCTGGAGGCGGGTATAATTTATCCTGTTGCTGATAGTCAGTGGGTAAGTCTTGTCCATTGTGTCCCTAAGAAGGGAGGTATTACTGTTGTTCCTAATGATAAAGATGAATTGATTCCACAAAGAATTATCACAGGTTATAGGATGGTAATTGATTTCCGCAAATTAAATAAAGCTACTAAGAAAGATCATTACCCCTTACCTTTTATTGATCAAACGCTAGAAAGATTATGCAAACATACACACTATTGCTTTCTAGATGATTATTCTGGTTTCTCTCAAATACCTGTGTCGGCTAGAGATCAATCAAAGACTACTTTTACATGCCCTTTTGGTACTTTTGCTTATAGACGTATGCCTTTTGGTTTATGTAATGCACCTGCTACCTTTCAAAGATGCATGATGGCTATATTCTTTGACTTTTGTGAAAAGATTTGTGAGGTTTTCATGGACGATTTTTCCGTCTATGGTTCCTCTTTTGATGATTGCTTGAGCAATCTTGATCGAGTTTTGCGGAGATGTGAAGAAACTAATCTTGTCTTGAATTGGGAAAAGTGCCACTTTATGGTTAATGAAGGTATTGTCTTGGGGCATAAAGTTTCTAAAAGAGGTATTGAAGTTGATAAAGCCAAGGTCGATGCTATTGAAAAGATGACATGTCCCAAGGACATCAAAGGTATAAGAAGTTTCCTTGGTCACGCCAGATTTTACAGGAGGTTCATTAAGGACTTCTCAAAAAATTCTCGGCCTCTAATTAATTTATTGCAAAAAGATATACAATTTGTCTTTGATGATGATTGTGTAGAAGCATTTGAAATACTTAAGAAAGCATTAGTCTCTGCACTTGTTGTTCAGCCACCTGATTGGAATTTACCCTTTGAAATTATGTGTGATGCTAGTGATTATGATGTAGGTGCTGTTCTAGGGAAAAGAGTTGATAAGAAATTAAGTGTTATTCATTATGCTAGTAAGACTCTAGACAATGCTCAAAGAAATTATGCTACTAGTGAAAAAGAACTCTTAGCAGTTGTATTTGCTTGTGATAAGTTCAGACCTTATATTGTTGATTCTAAAGTAACTATTCACACTGATCATGCTGCTATTAAATACCTTATGGAAAATAAAGATGCCAAACCTAGACTTATTAGATGGGTTCTCTTGCTACAAGAATTTGACTTGCATATTGTTGATAGAAAGGGAGCTGAGAACCCCGTTGCAGACAACTTGTCTAGGTTAGAGAATGTTCTTGATGACCCACTACCTATTAATGATAGCTTTCCTGATGATCAATTAAATGTTATAAGTACTTCTCGTAGTACTCCATGGTATGCTGACTATGCTAATTATATTGTTGCTAAGTTTATACCACCTAGCTTCACATACCAGCAAAAGAAAAAGTTTTCTATGACTTGAGACATTACTTTTGGGATGACCCACATCTTTATAAAGAAGGAGTAGATGGTGTTATTAGATGTTGTGTACCTGAGCATGAACAGGAATAGATCCTACGCAAGTGTCATTTCGAGGCTTATGGAGGACACCACGCTGGAGATAGAACTGCACATATGGTATTGCAATCTGGTTTTTATTGGCCTACTCTCTTCAAGTATGCCCGTAAGTTTGTCTTTGTCTTGTGATGAATGTCAAAGAATTGGTAATATTAGTAGATGCCAAGAAATGCCTATGAATTATTCTCTTGTTATTGAACCGTTTGATGTTTGGGGCTTTGATTATATGGGACCTTTTCCTGCCTCTAATGGATACACACATATTTTAGTGGCTGTTGATTACATTACTAAGTGGGTAGAAGCTATTCGAACTAGTAGTGCTGATCATAACACTTCTATTAAAATGCTTAAAGAAGTTATTTTTCCGAGGTTTGGAGTCCCTAGATATTTAATGAATGATGGTGGTTCACACTTTATTCATGGTGCTTTCCGTAAAATGCTTGCTAAGTATGATGTTAATCATAGAATTGCATCTCCTTATCACCCTCAGTCTAGTGGTCAAGTAGAGTTGAGCAATAGAGAGCTCAAATTAATTTTGCAAAAGACTGTTAATAGGTCTAGAAAGCATTGGTCCAAGAAACTTGATGATGCATTATGGGCTTATAGAACTGCATATAAAAATCGTATGGGTATGTCTCCGTATAAAATGGTTTATGGAAAAGCATGTCACTTACCTCTCGAACTAGAACATCAGGCATATTGGGCTATTAAAGAGCTCAACTATGATTTTAAACTTGCCGGTGAGAAGAGGTTATTTGATATTAGCTCACTTGATGAATGGAGAACCCAAGCATATGAAAATGGCAAGTTGTTTAAAGAAAAAGTTAAAAGATGGCATGACAAAAGGATACAAAAGCGTTAGTTTAATGTAGGTGATTATGTATTGCTATAGAACTCTCGTTAAAGATTTTTTGCAGGAAAACTTCTCTCTAAATGGGAAGGCCCCTATGTTATCGAAGAGGTCTATCGTTCCGGTGCCATAAAGATCAACAACTTCGAAGGCACAAATCCGGAGGTGGTAAATGGTCAAAGAATCAAACATTATATCTCAGGTAATCCCATAAATGTTGAAACCAATATTATTGAAACCGTAACCCCGGAGGAATACATAAGGGACACCTTCTAGACCGTTTCAGACTCCGAAAAGGAATAGGTATGTGGTACGGTAAGTAAACTGACTCCAAAACAATTTTTAAGGCAATATTTCTCCGTTTTGGAATATTTAGAAAAATAGAAAAATAAGTAGCAGTCCGGGAAGGACACGAGGGCCCCATGAGGGTGGTGGGCACGCCCTACCCCTCTGGGCGCGTCCCCTTACCTCGTGAGCACCTCGTGTGCCTTCCGGACTCCGTTTTCTTGCACGATATGTATTTTGGTCGGTAAAAATTCATTATATAACCTCCTGAAGGTTTTGACTCCCGTATCACGCAAATATCCTTTGTTTTCGTTTCGAGCTGTCCCGTTGCAGATTAAATCAACATGTCTTCCTAGGATTCGGAAGGAGAAAGCTATGTGGATGATTACTTAGCAAATCCAAAGGTATATGGAGATGTGGAACATGATGGATGGACCACGAAGGAAGAAGAGGACTATGAACCCAAGGGGAAGGAGGAGACGAGCTCAGATGAAGATGAAGCACCATTACCTCAACCTGGGGACATGCACGTGGAGTTCAAAAAGTCAAGTCTCCCTGATAGGGTAAAGAAACCCAAGTTCGAGTTTATCCCTTTTCGTCTCTTGCAGGAAAATAAGGAGGACCTATGCAAAAAGATATTAACCCTGGAGTGGGAGATTGATGATCTAAGGGATCAAAATGCCGTCCTCAAGCGCAAATTAAGGGAGAAGCCTAAGCCATCAACTAAGCCAACATCACCACCACCTTCTTCACCGACAAAGGAGACATAATCACATGGGTATGGGTACTCCCCTTGGCAACTGCCAAGCTTGGGGGAGGTGCCCCGGTATCGTATCACAATCACAAGTCCTATCTTTACCATTTTTTTCTTAGTTCGATCCTATTAGTAGTATCTTGATCTAGTAGAATAAAGTTTATGGCATGATCTAGTTTTGAGTTTAGCTTTATGATCTCTTTTTGTAACCGAGTCCGTGAGCTATATATAATAAAGATTAGTGTTGAGTCAAGGGCTTGATTATTTTGCCATGATCTTGGGTGAATAAAAGAAAAGAGAAAAAAATAAAAAGAAACAAAAAGTTCATATTGATCTTATTGAGAGTAATGACTTCACATAGAAAGAGTATGATGATTAAAAGTTGTTGGGAGTTGGCAGACATAGCTTTGGTCATTGTTGCAATTAATAGGAAGTAATAAGGAAAGAGAGGTTTTCACATATAGATATATTATCATTGACATCTTTTATGATTGGGAGCACTCATTAAAATATGACATGCTAAAGGGTTGATGTTGGACAAGGAAGACAACGTAATGAGTTATGTCTTTCTTATATCTGAGACAAAGTATGTTGTCATGGATCCTCTAACTTGTTGATCTTGCCTTTCCCCCTCATGCTAGCCAAATTCTCAGCACCAAGTAGAAATACTACTTGTGCTTCCAAATACCCTTAAACCAGTTTTGCTATGAGAGTCCACCATATCTACCTATGGATTGAGTAAGATCCTTAAAGTAAGTTGTCATCGGTGCAAAGCAATAAAAATTGATCTAAATATGTATGATTGATTGGTGTGGGAGAAATAAGCTTTATACGATCTTGTGATGTGGAAGTAATAAAAGCGACGGACTGCATAATAAAGGTTCATATCACAAGGGGCAATAAAAAGTGACTTTCTTTCGCATTGAGATTTTGTGCATCCAACCATAAAAAGCGCATGGCAACCACTGCTTCCCTCTGTGAAGGGCCTATCTTTTATTATTATCTTCTACCTTATGCAAGATTCATGGTGATCTTCACCTTTTCTTTTTCATTTTATCCTTTGGCAAGCTCAGCATGTTGGAAAGAATATATATATATATATATATATATATATATATATATATATATATATATATATATATATATATATATATATATATATATATATATATATCTAATAGGATGTAGGGGAGCATGAACCATTATTGTTGACATTACCCTTGAGGTAAAAAGTTGTGGGGCAAAACTATAAGCCCCTATCTTTCTCTGTGTCCGATTAAAATTTCATAACCACAAGTATCGCGTGAGTGTTAGCAATTATGAAGGACTAAATGATAGTTGAGTATGTGGACTTGCTTTTTAGCTCTGACATAGACTCTTTCCGATGTTATGATAAATTGCAATTGCTTCAATGACTGAGATTATAGTTTGTCGGAGCCCAATAAGGTTTATGATTTATACTTTTGCATTGTGAATAGATCATCACTTGAACACAAGTAATCATATGACAAAATCTATATATGCTGCTGTTATGAGAATAATCATGATGCCTTCATGTCTGTATTTTATTTTTATCGACGCCTCTACCTCTAAACATGAGGACATATTTATTGTTATCGGCTTTTCGCTTGAGGACAAGCGAGGTCTAAGCTTGGGGCAGTTGATACGTCCATTTTGCATCATGCTTTTATATCGATATTTATTGCATTATGGACTGTTATTTCACTTTATGTCACAATACTTATGGATATTCTCTCTTATTTTACAAGGTTTACATAAGGAGGGAGAATGCCGGCAGCTGGAATTCTGGGATGGAAAAGGAGCAAATATTAGAGACCTATTCTGTGCAACTCCAAAAGTCCTGAAACTCCACGGAACATCTTAAAATAAATAAAGAAAAATCCTCACCAAAGATGAAGGCCAGGGGGCCCACACCCTGCTCACGAGGGTGGGGGCGCCCCCCCTCCTAGGGTGCGCCCCCTACCTCGTGGGCCCCCTGGTAGCTCTCCGACACCCATCTTCTCCTATATGAAGTCTTTTGATGAGAAAAAAAATAAGGAGGAACTTTTCGGGATGAGACTCCGCCGCCACGAGGCAGAACCTTGGCGGAACCAATCTAGAGCTCCGGTAGAGCTGTTCTGCCAGGGATACTTCCCTCCGGGAGGGGGAAAACATCACCATCGTCATCACCAACGCTCCTCTCATCGGGAGAGGGCAATCTCCATCAACATTTTCACCAGCACCATCTCATCTCCAAACCCTAGTTCATCTCTTGTATCCAATTCTTGTCTCAAAGTCCGGGATTGGTTCTAGTAGGTTGCTAGTAGTGTTGATTACTCCTTGTAGTTGGTGCTAGTTGGTATATTTGGTGGAAGATCATATGTCCAGATCCTATATGCATATTATTACCCCTCTGATTTTGAACATGAATATGCTTTGTGAGTAATTACGTTTGTTCCTGAGGACAAGGGAGAAGTCTTGCTATTAGTAGTCATGTGAATTTGGTATTCGTTTGATATTTTGATAAGATGTATGTTGTCTAGCCTCTAGTGGTGTTATGTGAACGTCGACTACATAACACTTCACCATTACTTGGGCCTAGAGGAAGGCATTGGGAAGTAATAAATAGATGATGGGTTTCTAGAGTGATAGAAGCTTAAACCCTAGTTTATGCATTGCTTCGTAAGGGGCTGATTTGGATCCATATGTTTCATGCTATGGTTAGGTTTACCTTAATACTTTTGTTGTAGTTGCGGATGCTTGCAATAGAGGTTAATCATGAGTGGGATGCTTGTTCAAGTAAGAACAACACCTAGGCACCGGTCCACCCACATATCAAATTATCAAAGTACCGAACGCGAATCATATGAACGTGATGAAAACTAGCTTGACGATATTCCCATGTGTCCTCGGGAGCGCTTTTCCTTATATAAGAGTTTGTCCAGGCTTGTCCTTTGCTACAAAAAGGATTGGGCCACCTTGTTGCACTTTATTTACTTTTGTTACTTGTTTCTCGTTACAAATTATCTTATCACAAATCTATCTGTTACCACTTATTTCAGTATTTGCAGAGAATACCTTGCTGAAAACCGCTTATCATTTCCTTCTGCTCCTCATTGGGTTCGACACTCTTACTTATCGAAAGGACTACGATAGATCCCCTATACTTGTGGGTCATCATCCATCGTGTTGCCGGGGAGCGCCTCGACCTCGACGGGCCGTGGCACCTTCTAATTTTCCTTGTCGACGAGGTTGATGACAGAGGCAGCGCTTTGGTGGGTTGGCTTGCTTGGAAAAGGTGGATGTGCTACAGGTTGCGCTTGTTGCCTCCATGCATCGCGTGCCGCCTAGGTTTATGCGCAATATCGCTAGGTGGCGGGAAACCGGTGAGGAAATGGCGGGAAATGGTGACATATTCATAAAACACCATCAATTAACGGAAACTTAGCATAGAAGGAACATCAAACTAGCACAAGAAGTAGATGATGATCAGATGATCGTTTATCCTAGTTAATTATGCATGTAATAGTTTACTTTGGTGTGTGGAAATGTCATGTGTGTACTAGCCACCAATGTAATTGGATGTTTGCCGCATAATACACACATCTTATTTATGTGAAATGTTTTTGTTCTCTTGGCTCAACACAAACAGTTTATCGCAATGAACCGTATGCCGTATATCGCACACACCTTGATCTGGCTGGCCATTTCTTTTGTGTTGCCTAATCACAAACAGTTCATCCAAGTGAACTGTATGCCGTATATCACACACACCTTCATCTGGCTGCCCGTTTCTGTTGTTCCGCCTCATCGCAAACAGTTCATCCGAGTGAACTGTATGCCGTATATCGCACACGCCTTCATCTGGCTGCCTGTTTCTTTTGTTCTGCCTCATCGCAAACAGTTAATTGAATTGGATCATAGTGCTAAGCTAACATATGCAACAAAATCTGAATCGTGTTTGATGTATCCTTCATTGCAAATGTTTTGCATCTTTTTTGACGGTTTTTTACATCCCCATTTGCGATTAATGGATCGCACACAGTTTCGTCAAAGGGTCTCTGATCATAGTGTCGCGTTAGCAGCATCCCGCAGTAGTGGCCACAACCATAGCTTCAACCACATCTACGTTCTGCTCAGATCCAGTCAGGTAACCCACATATCTCTATCATGACCCCGGCATGATTGCTTAAATGGCGCCTGCGAAACAACCTCATGCCTCCAAATGACCACCACCCTACCTCCAGAGCATCATCGCGCAAGCCCAACCACATAGTGAAGGAAATATGCCCTAGAGGAAATAATAAAGTTGTTATTTATATTTCCTTATATCATGATAAATGTTTATTATTCATGCTAGAATTTTATTAACCGGAAACTTAGTACATGTGTGAATACATAGACAAACAGAGTGTCCCTAGTATGCCTCTACTAGACTAGCACGTTAGTCAAACATGGTTAAGTTTCCTAGCCATAGACATGTGTTGTCATTTGATGAATGGGATCACATCATTAGAGAATGATGTGATGGACAAGACCCATCTGTTAGCTTAGCACTATGATCGTTTAGTTTATTGCTATTGCTTTCTTCATGACTTATACATGTTCCTATGACTATGAGATTATGCAACTCCCGAACACCGGAGGAACACTTAGTGTGCTATCAAATGTCAAAATGTAATTGGCTGATTATAAAGATGCTCTACAGGTGTCTCCGGTGGTGTTTGTTGAGTTGGCATAGATCGAGATTAGGATTTGTCACTCCGATTGTCGGAGAGGTATCTCTAGGCCCTCTCGGTAATGCACATCACTATAAGCCTTGCAAGCAATGTGACTAATGAGTTAGTTGCGGGATGTTGCATTACATAACCATTAAAGAGACTTGACGGTAACGAGATTGAACTAGGTATGATGATACCTACGATCGAATCTCGGGCAAGTAACATACCGATGACAAAGGGAACAACGTATGTTGTTATGCGGTTTGAATGATAAAGATCTTCGTAGAATATGTAGGAGCCAATATGAGCATTCAGGTTCCGCTATTGGTTATTGATCGGAGATGTGTCTCGGTCATGTCTACATAGTTCTCGAACCCGTAGGGTCCGCACGCTTAACGTTCGATGACGATTGGTATTATGAGTTATGTGATTTGATGTACCTAAGGTTGTTAGGAGTCCCGGATGAGATCACGTACATGACGAGGAGTCTCGAAATGGTCGAGGCGTAAAGATCGATATATTGGAAGGCTATATTCGGACATCGGAAAGGTTCCGAGTGATTCGGGTATTTTTTGGAGTACCGGGGAGTTACGGGAATTCGCGGGGAGAAGTAATGGGCCTTATTGGGCATTAGTGGAGAGAGGGGAGAAGGGCCAAGAGGTGGCGCGTGCCTCCCCCCTGCCAAAACCGAATTGGACAAGGGGTGGGGGCACGGCCCCCCCTTTCCTTCTCCCTCTCCCTCTCTTTCCTTCTCTCCTACTCCGAATAGGAAAGAGGAGGGGAATCCTACTTGGACTAGGGAGTCCTAGTAGGATTCCCCACACCTGGCGCGCCCCCTTAGGGCCGGCCACCTCTTCCCTCCCCTCCTTTATATACGTGGCCAGGGGGCACGCCATAGACACACAAGTTGATTGTTTGCCCTCCTCCACAGATTTCCACCTCGGTCATATCCTTGTAGAGCTTAGGCGAAGCCCTGCATCGGTAACTTCATCATCACCATCATCACGCCGTCGTGCTGGCGAAACTCTGCCTCGACCTCAGCTGGATCTAGAGTTCGTGGGACGTCATCGAACTAAACGTGCGCAGATCGCGGAGGTCGGATCATGAAGACGTACGATTACATCAACCGCGTTGTCATAACGCTTCCGCTTACGGTCTACGAGGGTATGTGGACAACACTCTCCCCTCTCTTTGCTATGCATCACCTAGATGGATCTTGCATATGCGTAGGAAATATTTTGAAATTACTATGTTCCCCAACACATAGCACGTGGAGGTCGAGGAGCTGATGGCGGTCCATGGCGCGATGGCCGCTATGCGTGTTGACCCGGAGGAACAGCTTGCCTCCACTGCCGCTGACTTGGTGCAAGCTCTGGCCCAGATGAAGTGCCCCAGCGACTACCCTCCCCCAGGACTTAACAGGTATGATCTAACCAGCTCAATCTTACCAATACCACTTGCAATGGCTATGTGTTGTATGGTTGATGTATTAAGCATGTTCGTGCGTTGTTTGTTTCAGTACTGCACACTGTGTGTTGTTCAAGTATTAACTGTCCAGCTCAATTTCACCAATACCAGCAACAAACTTACAATACGTGACTCATGATATCACTAGAGATGTTGCCCATTTGCTATTTTTGGTGGATGCTAACCCTATTGTACTTAACATGCCTGTCCATGTACTTACGCAGGGTCATAACGGTCGATGTTGTTGTTTGTCGTCGGTTAGCTGCATCCCATGTCTTATAGTATTTCACATCATTTGTGCAATTGTAGTTTAACTTCTAACATTTACTGGTTACGTATAGGTACACATGTCAGTGGCACTAATCCACGCTTCGACCCAGAGGAACAACACACCTCCGCGCCGCTGACTTTGGGCGGGCTCTGGCCAAGATGAAGTGCCCCAACAACTACCTCTCAGGACTTACCAAGTATGTACTCACCAGTTCAATCTTACCAATACTAGTTGCAATTAATGGCTATGTTTTGAATGGTCGATGTATTAAGTATGTTCTAATAAACATGCCTAACACGTTTTAGCTATTTTCCCTACCTTTTTTATAGACAATTGGGCCATTCTCTGCTCTAGTAGCACCTGCCTTGTGATGTTTAACCCTGCCAATTACATTTTTATTAGTACCGGTTTCAATGGCTATTAAGCCTGTTGCAATTAATAGTTGTATCCATTTTTAAACAGTTGTATTTCAATGGCTACAAACTTACAAAACATGACTTAGGATGGTGTTAAGCCTGTTGCAATTAACAGTTGTATCCAATTTTTAATATGTACCTTTGCTACCGTGCTACTCTCCGCTATGAAGATATACTAGAGATGCTGCCCATTTGCTATTTTTGGTGGATGCTAACCCTGTTGTACTTAACAAGCCTTTCCATGTACTTACATAGGGCCATAATGGGCGATGTTGTTGTTTGCAATCGAGGTTAGCTGCATCCCATGTCTTACAATATTTTACATAATTTGTGCAAAAAAAATTGAACAATTTGTGCAATCGAGGTTAGCTGCATCATTTGTGCAATTGCAGTTTGGCTTCTAACATTTACTTGCTTCTTGTAGGTACACATGTCGGCCTGATCCATGCTTCGACCCGGAGGAACAGCTCGCCTCCGCCACCGCTGACTTTGGGTGGGCTCTGGCCAAGATGAAGTGCCCCAACTGTTGGGGAACACAGTAGTTCAAAAAAATTACCTACGATCACGCACGATCTATCTAGGAGATGCATAGCAACGAGCGGGCAGAGTGTGTCCACGTACCCTCGTAGATCGAAAGCAGAAGCGTTTTAGTAACGCGGTTGATGTAGTCGAACATTTTCGTGATCCAAACGATCCAAGCACCGAACGTACAACACTTCTGCGTTCAGCACATGTTCAGCTTGATGACGTCCCTCGATCTCTTGATCCAGTTGAGGACGAGGGAGAGTTCCATCAGCACGACGGCGTGGCGACAGTGATGATGAAGTTACCGACGCAGGGCTTCGCCTAAGCACTACGACGATATGACCGAGGTGTGTAACTGTGGAGGGGGGCACCGCACACGGCTAAGAGAAGGCTTGGTGTGCCTTTGGGGTGCCCCCCTCCCACATATATAAAGGGGGGAGGAGAGGTTGTCGGCCCAAGGGGGGCGCGCCATGGGGGGAGTCCTACTTGGACTCTTGGTCCAAGTAGGATTCGCCCCCCCATTCCTATTCCCACTAGGAGAAGGAGGGAATTAGGAGGAGGAGAGAATGAAAGGCCCCCCCAACCCTTGTCCAATTCGGTTTGGGCTTGGGGGGCGCGCACCTCCACCTGGCCGCCGCATGCTCTCTATCCACTAGGGCCCATGAAGGCCCATCACTACAAAAAAAGACACATCAGTGACATTTTGGGCCGAATGAAAAAAAATTATGTCATACTTATGACACTTCTATGACAATAATTGTGAAAAAACCCATTATCATCATAGATGTGGTGGGGTCCTACTTCTATGACAAAAAATCATGACAGAAAATGGGCTTTTCATGCTGGGCGGGCCGGAGACACAGCTGCATGACATTCTTTGGGCCGTCCATGACGGAAAAAACCATGGTAGAAGCGAGGGCACAAAAAATATCGGGGAGTTCCCGGTTACGATGGCTGGTCGAGGGCCGACCGATGCGCATTTCTCTCGTACATACGCGTGTGTGTGCGAGGCTTTGCGCTCTAACTGAACCCGAGCAAGGCGTTGGGCTCTAATTGAACCCGAGCGATTGCACTGCAGGCTACGCACTACACTGAACCCGAGCGATCAATCGATGGTTGTTAACTGAACCCGATCGAGCGATTCCTTCGCTACTGGTGCTAACTGAAGCCGATCGATCCTGCCTCTGGATGAAGAATGAGCGTTGTTGGGGGGTTTGGATGAATAGTTCTCGGTGGGGGTTGGATGAACAGGAACCCGTGGTAGTAGAGGCTGTTTACGTTGGATGAACAGTACCCCGATTGATCGAGTCGGTGGATGAACAGGACCCCGTGGAGGGCTGGTTGAACAGTAGTCGGTGGAGGGCTGGTTGAACAGTAGCCGGTGGAGGGCTGGTTGAACAGTAGCCAGTGGAGGGCTGGATGAACAGTAGCCCATGGAGGGGTGGTTGAACAGGACCGTGTGGAGAGGGCTGGTTGAACAGTAGCCGGTGGAGGCTGGATGAACTGGAGCCCGTGGATGAACAGTCGCATGTGGAGGCTGGAGGACGTCGACGGTAGATGAACAGTAGACCGTGGAGGCTAGAGGAGGTCGACGGTGGAGATGAACAGTATCCCGTGGACTCCCGTTTTGTGGTACGCCACACCCCTCCTGATGAACAGGGCCCCCGTTTCGACGGTAGCGCTCCAACACAAGTTTGTTTCCTCCGTTTTGCGGTATGCCACACCCGTCCCGATCAACAGGACCCCGTTTTGACCGTAGGAGGTCCGTTTCCTCCATTTTGCGGTACGCCATACCCCTCCCGATGAACAGGATCATGTTTCCACCATGCCCGGTCGAACACAAGGCTGTTTCCACTGTTCTGCGGTACGCCAGACCTTGTTTCCATCGCACGTCCCGTCCAAGCCGGTTGGCTCCCGATGAACAGTACGCGTTCCGTTGCCTCCCGATGAACACGACGCATTCCGTTGCGACCCAGCCATAGCCATGTACACGAGCCCTGGCCATACGTATGCGCGAGTAGGCGTTCGAGACCACGCCCGTATGTACGTATGTGGCCGTATTTACTTTCTTGCACCCTGGCCGCTGTACGTATGTGTACATGCTATGTGCGCGCCTCTACTACCACACGTGTGCGCCTCTACATCAACCAGTATGTACGTACACGTTTGCGACCAGAATGACAATGCTACGTATGCTTCGACCGGGTGGATCCTCACTGTCAAGCACTTCCTTGCGTGCGAAGATGTAGCTCGTGGGTCCCAACAGTTAGGGGGTGAATCATTTTTTCCCCGTAATATGGACGCACTTCCTTGCATGCGAAGATGTAGCTAGTGGGTCCCAACAGTCAGGGGGAAACGTTTTTTTCACGAAATACGATGGCCTGTCCGGTGGGTCCCTGCTGTCATGTGGAGGAATCATTATTTCCCGTGAAATAAGGAGGCACTTCCTTGCTGCGGCCGTGGACCCAACTATCAGCCTCTCCATGTACAGTACTCATCCGATGGAAGTTGTTCCTTGACCACGTTGACCATGCCGCGGCGAGAGCAGCAGGGCATTGGACGACGGCGAGGCCTAGGAAGGGGACGACGCAGAGCTAGGGAAGACGCGGCAGTGGATGCCCACATGGAGAGGAGTACGAGGGTTCACTGGTTCGGCTGTGGTGTGAGGCTGCCGTCACCGCAGGGCCTGGCCAGCGGTGGGAGTAGTAGGGGGCAGTGAGGCCCCCGCAGCATCACAACTGCCCATGAGAAGCAGGAGCACGCGGCTCGACCGGCGCTGGTTTGGGCGGCTGGAGCAACAAGACCAGAGGTTGAAGAAGCACTACCACCGTTGGGTGGACATCGTACGGTCACTGGAGCTAAAATCATTCATATTGACTAAGTTGACAAAGCCCTCCATCCCTGTCAACTTAGTAGGCCCACAAGTCAGCCTCCCACTATGGTGGGTCCCAGCTAGCAGGGGGTATTCATTTTTTGTGCGTAATAAGGAGGCACTTCCTTGCGTGCGAAGATATAGCTAGTGGGTCCGACCTGTCACGGGGGGAACATTTTTTCACGAAATATAGAGGCCCTTCCGGTGGGTCCCAGCTGTCAGGTGGAGGAATCATTATTTTGCGCGTAATAAGGAGGCACTTCGTTGCGTGCGGCCCTGGACCCAGCTGTCAGCCTCTCCACGCACAGTCTACTTTCGATGGATGTTGTTCGTTGACCACGTTGACTACTCCGCGCCGAGCTCATCCAAGGTGGTGGACGACGGCGAGGCCCCGGGCAGCAATGAGCTGGAGATGGGAAGACACGGGAGTAGAGTCGCAGACGGAGAGCTGTACGAGGGTTCACTGGTTCTGGTGCGGTCTGGTTCGGCAGTCGGTGGAGAAGAACAGGAGGTGTGGAGGGGTGGAGGGATGGCCTGGCCAACGGTGGGGTAGCACTTCACAGTGAAGTGTGCTAAGCAGAGCTGCTAGCAGAAGGAGGCGGGAGCAGGTGGTCCCGATGGCGCTGGAGGAAGAAGACAGGAGATTGAAGATGGATGTCGGTTGTTGGATGTAAATCCAACGGCTAACGATGTCAGAATCATTTTTTGACTAAGTTGACAACGACTTGCGTTGGCTTCGACCTATTTGCCCACATTTCAGCCTCCAAAAATATGGCACGTATTCAACCCATATTTTCAGAATTTACAGTCAATTTGAACTCTCTTTTTTAGAATTACAGTCTATTTGCTAGGCTGGGTGAACAAATAATGTAGCATCCATGCGGCCCATTTATTTTTCTCCTAAAAAATTACAGGCCATTTGCACTTTCTCGAAATACATGATTTTCTTGGGCTGATTCTAATTATAATGTTGGGTTGGGCACAACATTGTTATCAATAAATAAACAGGGGCTGAGAATTTTGTTATAAATATATTTAAATAGTAAGTGATTTATTACTATATTGGTCCTTAAATCTTACCAAGCTTTTGTACAGAATCACCAGGATTTTCGTTGCCAAAAAATCCAGTATTTTATTGTTAGTAAATTATTTATATAAGTTAATAAAATGTGGGATATTGTTTTCTTACATATGTAAGTATCTGTTAAATATATGATGACAATAACAATAATATATAATAACATAGAAAATAATTTAAATATATATAATATACTTAGAAAGGAAACAAAAGTTGGACCAGGCGTTCCTATTCTTATATAGGAAATAGAACATACCTCTGTGTTTTCTTAAAAAAAACATAAATTGGGCTGGCGATGTTTTAGGGAAAAAACCCTCAGATGGGAGGTCCATAGACCGGTCGATACATGACAGCCCTCAAAAAAATACAAACCGGCATGTCGTGGGTTGCGCATGTTAAAAAAAGAAAGCCTAGATGGGGCAGCCCAAAACCCAGTGGATACTTGCTGCCCTAGTGATAATAAATGATACTAGCCGCCAGCTCCACAGCTTCGTTGTGAATTTATCTCCTACATTGAAGCACCTAAAAAGATGTAACTATGTTGACAAACCCATGGGCCCCAATGTCAGTATAGCATTAGGAGGAAGTTTTTTTCCGATGAGGCACTTACTTGCGTACGGCCATAGACCTGGTGGGTCCCGACTGTCCGCCTCTCCACGTACAGTCCTCTCCAGATTCCTCTCGTTTATTGAGCATGTTCACAACGGCAGACAGTGGCACCTCGACGAGCGCACAAAGGCGCAGGAGGTGATCGAACCACCAAAGGCAGTGCCTTATTTGTAACGAAAGTACTAAACTAGCCCAGTGGCCAAGTGACACTATCCGACAGCTGTTCTGCCCGGGTTCGATTCCAGCTGATGCAGGGAAAATGTCTCCAAATTTTTTGCCTCTGCCATTATTGACATGTGGGTCCCCAGTGTCATCTATGCACACCACATCCAGCGCTTGCCAAAACTTTGTCCCTCATTGTCTCTGTTTTTCGCACAGTTGACATTGTGTGGGCATTTTGAAAATAGCATATCTTTCTGACTGTGCATCATATGAAGATGTGATATGCATGAATGTTGATCAGCATGATGTTAATTGGCTGGTAGTTCCATTTTCGACCATAAATAAAACTTCCAACATGATGTTAACCCTGTTTGAAAAGGCCATGTTAATATAAATGCTCCGCCTCTCAAAGTTGCAGTTTCTTATCTGAAACTGAAACTTGCAGTTTCTTCTCTGAGAATCACATTGTCTGCACTTTTATACTCCCATGAAACTACATTTTTAAGTGCTAAAAATAGATCTCTAGAATTCATGAAATACTTCTTATGCTCAATACTGCAAATCTGAAATTCAAAAGACATTCATATCTGAAAGTACTCTCAAAATACACAACACAAAACACAATTAACAACCTACAAATACTGACAACCCTAAGCTCCTCCTGACAATTCACAACCTGCCCGACTATTGGGCTGGGGGGGGGGCAGTCCCCTCCTATTCCTCGGCGGCAGACGGCCGCCCCGTGAGACGATGTGAACGGCGAGGGAGAGGATGGCGGGGAAGCGTCGTCGGGCCAACTGCTTTTCTCCTCTTGCAGCTGGGTTCGGTCGACAAAGACTCCACCGGCTCGCTCTAGCACGACACCCTCACAAACGGCACCCTGTAGATGCTCGATCCTTCATTCTCTGGTGGATGCTCCATCTGGGATCGATACTCCCACCACGGCCCCCTCACGATCGGATTCGGTGAATCTGTTTGCTCCATGGCCCAGAGGAGCTGCTCTATGTACTCCCGTGCGATTCCCTTCGGGAGTATCGCCGCCTTTTTTCTTTGTTGTAGATATTTGGCCATGGATGTCTCCTTCGCCGCTAGTTGGTCCTTATTGTCAAACCAAGACTGTATCTCCAACATCCTAGCTAGCTTTATAGGGCCGCCGTCTGCGATCCTCACGTATCGGCTGTACTCCTCCATCGATCTACTTCTCCACAGCACCTTCAATCGCCGGCAGTGGTTTTTGAATGGAAGAGGAGAGGAGAAGCACTGGTTTGGGATTTGAACGGGAGAGGAGCGACACTGGTTTTGGATTGGAACAGGAGAGGAGGGGCGGTGGTTTTGAAACGGAAGAGGAGAGTTGCGGCGCTGGATTTAGATTGGAACAGGAGAGGAGCGGCGGTGGTTTAACAGGAGAGGAGCGGCGCTGGTCTTGGAAGTATTTTTTTGTTTTGCATATTTTGGGTCAAAGTTTGACCACGTACTGTACTTGACAAGCAAAATGTGAATGCATGTCACCAAAAATTGTATCGTTTGGTTTGTATCTGAATGTACTTTCAAATTATATTATTTTTGCAACATATAACATATATTTTATTTGTGAAAATCATGGTCAATTATGACCGAGAATAAAAGGGAGACTAGTTAATGTGGGGTCGCTTTCTTAATTGAAGGGTAAATTGATTTTGATTTTGATCCAGTCACAGCGCGCCGGCCCTCTCGTCCAAACCTAAATCGCTGCCACATGCTCCTCTCCCTCTTCTCCATTGCAAAACCACCTCCTCTCCTCTCCATCATCTCCATTCCAACACCACCGTCTCGCCTCTCCCTCTTCTCCATTGCAAAACCACCTCCTCTCTCCTCGGATGAGGATCCCCTGACGTAGCCCATCCTGCCACTGAGACACTAACACATGGGTCCCACCAAGTGAGGGGCCCACCTGCAAGCGACCGAAAGGCAGGGAAACCTCTCATCTCCATCATCTCCATTCCAAAACAACTGTCTTGCCTCTCCCTCTTCTCTATTGCAAGACCACCGTATCTCGTCCCATGTTCCAAAGCTAGCACCGGACCACTCAGAAGGAAACCTATGGAGAGGATGCAGCAGCGAATCAGGCAGATCGTCAGTGGCAACCAGGCAAATTTAGCCAGGTTGAAGGAGATCCTTACTTGGTTTGACAATGAGTGGGAGATTTCGAGGACGCTGAGAGCCATGTGGCAATGTATGCAAAAGAGCGAGACGGCGGCGATGAGGGCGGCGATGTACTCCTCGGCGGCAGTCACACCGCAGTCCTTCGAGTTCATCGATTATCTCCTCTGGGCGATGGAGCGGACAGATTCCCCCGAGGCGTAAGTCAGACGGAGGTGGTGGGCGTACAGGTCGAAGGTCGAGCACCCATAGGATAACGAACGATCGAGTATGGTGTGCCGTTCGTGAGGGTGCAGAGCCAGCCGGAGCCATAGGAGTATTCGTTCTCCCACTGCAAGAGGAGGCCGGATGGCGCAACGTCCCCGCCGTTCTCCATGGTTCCCTCGACACTTGCCTCGTTTCAACGGCGTCGGTAGGGTTTAAGGTAAGCTTCGCACTAAACTATTCTTCCATTTGCTCATGCTTACAATCAGTGTGATAGCTAATAAAAATCTTGCTTACAATCAGTCTCCGAGTACTACGCCAATCACCCTAAAATAGCTCTGGACCTTTGGGTCAAAGTTGTGACACTGTGTACAAATAAAGAAAAATAGATTGGTGCTTCTTTCAGAAAAGAGTACACGCTAGAAAACTGCCAATATAAGCTACTAGTATTTTTTTTTGAAGTCTAAGCTACTAGTATTTGGTTAGAGGATTTGCTGCCGAGAATGATCCGTCCACAGTGAGCGCCACACATCCCACTAATGGTGGTGGATGCCAATGCTTATATGGAGCAGGGTTGGTGTCGGTAATTTTTACTTGGCACCTCGCACTCTGCATATATGCCGGTTCCATCAGTACATTTGTGCAGTTCCACCAAAATGCAGCTGAATAACCCTGTTTGCACAGATAATGAAAAGGTGTGATTACATTATAGTGGCACTAGTTGATGAAACATACACTAATAAATAGAAGAAAATATTGCGATAGTATCATAGTATGCCATGTTGCGAGGGCGAGATGGGCCCTGCGACGCCTCATACGGTACGCCTCATACTGGAAATCGAACCAAGTCTCCCCGATACACCTTCTGCCAGTGATGAACATCAGTGTACAACTGTAGTACATGGAGGGGCCTTGAGACATTCCAATCTCTATTTTTGTGCAGATCAACTAAATTTAAGCACCCCAGTTTGCAGAAACGCTTAAACATTAACAATGGGACTAGTTGATGAAACATATACTAACAAAGAGAAGCACTTTCTTTATCTACATTGGAAATGAAATGATAGAGAGGACACTCGCTCTATTTTAACTATATTATTACTTCATTTTATCAGTGGCACTAGGGTCGAGCAGGTGGCAAACGAGGTGTACCGTGCGTCGCAAGGATGGACGTCGGGGGTGCTTAGACTGGGATGCTGAATTTGGCTCTTTCAGTCCCTATCTTCCCCTATGATGTTTCTGTGGTAGCATTTGGGTTGTAATCCAAACTTGGTCGAGCTGGTGCTGCGTCCCCCTACCTGCCTAGCTTATGTGGCGAACTTGTCTCCTGCTAGTACTCAGTCCATTCTAGTAGTAGTTGGATAACTGCCCATTTACACTGAGATGTTGTCGGATAATGGTTCTCTATGGTTGGATTTCTTTAATGAAATCGGAGGAAACCCCCTCTTTCAATATATAAAAAAATAGTGCCACTAGCGGTGCCAAAACATTGCCTCAAATCAATAGTGCCACTAGATTAAGGTGCAAAATAATAACATTACTGCTTTATCATGGCAGTGCCAATACAGTAGCACAAGAGCAGACTCAACATGCAGGATCTTTGGCAAACGGTTAGACCAAAAAGGAACATACCTCGTGATGGGAACCATGTCTGCAGTCAACGCCATCATAGAAGGGATGACACCAGTCACTAACATGGATGATTCAATTCATGGGACCTTTTGGTGTAGTTCACCTATAATGAAGCAATGTCCCATGAGCTAGAAGCTTCTTTTTTTAAGAAAAGGGCTCCAACCCCGGTTCCATTTCCATCAGAAAACGAAACCCATAGAGCTTCTTCTTCATTAGTTGCAATAAAATTGAGCAACATCAAGGTTGGTTGTGAAGCTCCTGGAATGTTCAACTATAATTTGGATATCATTTGTCCAGTTGAACTAAGATCAAGCGTGAAATGTATGTCTCTGTTTGCACAAAAAAGGTGTAAAGGAGGGTGACAAACAAGTGACGAAACATACATCAAATGAAAAGAAGCATGTTGCTTATCTGAATGGCAATCCTACAAGGACAGTAGCAATTTCTAAAGCAGCAACATTGCTAGATATTAGTGTGGGCATTAGGATTAACTATGACAACCGTTAAATACGACATTACTTTAATGGTGCCATTGCTTCATTTTACCAGCAACATTGGTTTAACATGGCCTTACTTTTAGCAGTGTGACTGCTACATTTTACCAGTGGCATTACAAAAGAGTGGCTCGGGGCAACAAACATCAGAACAGGATATATGGGTTGGTCCCATTTTTGTTCGGTATAGCCACCTTATACTGTGTGACACTAGCAAATCTAGTGTTGGACTTACTCTGTTGACTTGTCCCCCAATTCCCACTTTCTTTCCTTTTTCAACCAATAGATCAGGTTAATATTGAGTTTGTACTGCGTTTCCCTTTATTTCCCTATTAGACCTAGAGACCAGTTGGATAGTCAGTCTTTGCTACTTTTCGCCCCCATTATTTCCTCTTTCGACCAAGTCCTAGATTCAGGTAACAAATCTTCCCCCACCCCCTTTCTTCCTTGTTTGAACCAAGTAGTACTAGATTCGAGTGCATGAACTAGTTTTACCTCTTAACCATAAATATTTAGGTGGCTTTCGAACAGCCGATCGATCCTACTCCCTCCGTTCCAAGATAGATGACTCAACTTTGTACTAACTTTAGTACAAAGTTAATACAAAGTTTGGTCGTCTATTTTGGAACGGGGGGAGTATCTACGAGGGGGCTAGGAAAATAGTAAAAGATACAAATGCAGCAACATCAGGAGCGCGGGAAGTAGAGCAAGGCCGGTTTCGAAGGAAGTTATACCTGAGGGTCACCGGGATGTTGCTAGGTGGGCGGCGGGAGGTCGGATCTGCCCACACTATGGCAACGAGGGAGAAGGGGTCGGAGGCCCTCCCTAGCCAGCGGTGCTTCAGAGAGAACGGCAAGGCACGCTGATCGGGATGAGCCAGCAGTGGGTAAGAGCCATCGCCGAGGACGACCGCCTGAATGTTGCACCTTCTCACCTTCCCTGGCGGAGAGGATCCAGCTGGATCTGTGACCAGCGGTGAGCAAAGAGCGAGAGAGAGAGTGTGGCCACCGCTGTCATGTTTAGATCTGGAGAGGACGAGACAGTGTGAAGATAGCAACACTAGCAAGCAAGCATGGAGGCTCCTGCCTATATATAGTGGAGTACTACTAGTTATCTTTTGTCTACCGGAGCCGGCTTGACCTCGTCAATGACTATCTTCATGCATGTGCCCCGGAGGCGCAGTTGTCGTCATTTTGATCTGAAGCACCGTGTTATAACATGAAAAGAAACCATAACCTCACTGCCCAAAGGAGACAACATGAATCCCGACGGACAAACTAGACGAGGATCAAAGCTCAAATTAAAGATAAACTCGTAGAAAAGGGGTGTCGGTGTCAAAACCGGCGGATCTCGGGTAGGGGGTCCTGAACTATGCGTCTAGGATCGATGGTAACAGGAGACGGGGGACACGATGTTTACCTAGGTTCGGGCCCTCTCTATGGAGGTAATACCCTACATCCTGCTTGATTGATCTTAATGAATATGAGTGTTACAAGAGTTGATCTACCACGAGATCATAATGGCTAAACCCTAGAAGCCTAGCATGTATGACTATGGTAATGAATATATCCTTTCCGGACTAACCCCTCCGGTTTATATAGACACCGAGGGAATCTAGGGTTTACATAGAGTCGGTTACATAAGAAGGAATCTTCATAGTCGGTCGCCCAGCTTGCCTCCCACGCCAAGTAGAGTCCAAGCCGGACATGGGTACAGTCTTCGGCATTCATGTCTTCACAGCCCATCAGTCTGGCCCATGGATAACAGGTCGGACGTCCGAGGACCCCTTAGTCTAGGACTCCCTTAGTAGCCCCTGAACCTGGCTTCAATGACGAGGAGTCAGGCGCGCAGATTGTCTTCGGCATTGCAAGGCGGGTTCCCTTCTATCTGAACCTCAAGATAGTCTTCGGATGCGAGGATAATATCTAGACCTGTCACACACACCATACACAACCACAGAGAGAATATATTCTTACACGAGTTCCATCCGCTGACAACTTTTTCGTAGCACGATATTACGTCTAACCGACCATAATTCCAAACTGCTTTCATGTTTCGACGCCCCACGTCCCGAGGCGCAGTTGCCATTGGAACGTCTTGTCAAAGTAGAGATCGTGTCCCCTTATCACGGGATTCTCATCAATGCGGGCATGGGTAACCCAACCGTGCCATTTATACAGCCCTTGGGAATAGGCGAATCTTAAGGCGAGTGAGGATGCGTTTAATATTCATTGCCTTTATAAGGGGATAAGGATTCCCTCTTCCTCTCTCACGCCCTCTCTCTGTCTCCGCCTTTCCAATCTCGAGCTCCAGCGCCCAAGTTCTCATCTCCTTTCCACCCAAGCAACCATGTCCGGATCCGGAGGTCAAGGCAAGTGGATGGTCTCCTCCGTCAAGGAGAACATTACGGAGCTTCGGGCGGCCGGATACTTGGCGAAGGAGATCACTCACCGCCTGTCGACCGAGGGACAAGTCGTCCCCACACCGAAGCCCACCGAGAGGGTAGTGTTCATCCCCCATTTCTTCCACGGTCTTGGGTTTCCCCTCCACCCTTTCGTCCGCGGGCTGATGTATTATTACGGCATAGATTTCCATGATCTGTCCCCGAATTCCTTCCTCAACATCTCGGCATTTATCGTCATGTGTGAGGCCTTCCTCCGCATCCAACCCCACTTCAGGCTGTGGCTCAAAGTCTTTAACGTGAAGCCGAAGGTGGTGGATGGCCAGCACGCGGAGTGTGGAGGAGCCATGGTGAGCAAGTTGTCCAGCGTCTCCTGGCCCAAAGGTACTTTTGTGGACACGGTAAAGGAGTGGTAGAAGCAGTGGTTCTACATCACAGAACCTCGCGGCACCACCTGGCCCGCTGCTGCCGTATTCCGCTCTGGCGCTCCCATGCGACTCACCTCCTGGGTCGAGAACAGTTCGGACTAGGGTTCCCTTGATGAGGTGATAGCGCTGAAGACACATGCTCAAAGCATGGTAACCAAGAACATCAAGCTCGTTGATGTGATCCAGGTGATGCTAGTTCGCCGGATCCTTCCGTGCCAGTGACAAAGCCATCCTCTGTGGGAGTTCAACCCGAAGAAGCACCAGACCCTCGTGAGGCTCTTCGAGACTACTCACGAAGGTGCATGGAAGTTGCTCTTTAAGGGCAATGAGAAACCGCCGGCCGCAAATTCAGATCACGGGCACAACGCTAAACACCTCGCTAGTGTGGTATGTCTTTTTTGATGCATTCTCCACTTGTTTGCTTCAAGGATGATGCCTGAGCTTTTATTGTTGCTTTTTCAGGACTGGATGGAGAGGGCGAAGCAGATCCAGTGTTTGGCTCCGCTGCCTGAAGAACCGGTCATCCCGCGCCTAGCGAAGATGCTGGTGCCGACGCCTTATAAGGCGCCAGAGAAGAAGGCCAGGAAGAAGGCCAAGGGGGCCAAGAGTGGCCCCCATTGCAAGGGCACTTCGGACATGGCGTACGAAGACGACGAAGCTCATTTCTCTGTCCCTGAGGATAATGGCGAGGAAGAGGAGGAGGAGGAAAACAATCCTCCCCCTGAGGAGGGGAAGAAGAAGAGGGCGGCTTCGGCGCATCCGGAGGCGGAAACGCCTAAGAAGGGGAAGGGCGCCCCAGCGATGAACACCGCGTGGGACGTTGACAATAGTCCGAAACGATGCCCCCGCACAAAGCCCCAAGCTGCATCGTAAGTGACATGGCTCGCTCATGCGCGCATCCGGCCCTTTCATTATCTTAACATAGTTAATTGTACTATTGCAGTCCGGCCCGTGACCTTATCCAGCGATCCTCATTTGGAGGTTCGTTGGCTCTGTCAGAGATGGCGAGCATGTCGCCACCATCTGCTTATTCCCCCGGGGCCAGGGATGACACTGAAGTGTTATCCCGGAGGACCACTCCGAACCGGGGAGGAGTCCAGGACACCGTTCGGGAGGCGCCACAAGGTGAGACCTCCACTGCCGGACACATGGAGGAGCCGATCCCCATGGAGACTGGTGAAGAGGGCCGCATCTAGTTTGGCCCTCAGCCGAATACGATTTCGGAGGCCCATATGGCTCCGAAGTCGGGCGAGCGGAGGTGCGCCGCTTCCACCGGTGGCCCTTGTCCATCCAGGGGCGCCGGATAACCTGATGGAGGCGCTTCGAGGTGCCTCTGTCATGGACGAGCATCGTGTCCTTATGGGTGCAGTGATCGAGAAGATTCAGTCTGCCAAGAGTGGACTGAATGAAGCCTGTAGCAGCCTGTTGACAGGTTTCGAGGTAAGAAAGAGAAAAACACCGTGTAGACAGTAGCCCCTGAGACACTGTCTGGTGTTCGGCAAGAAGAACCGGATAGAGGATCAATCTTTTGTTATAGGAGACTAACGTAATATGGATGGATAAGCAGGCTTCGTTGTTGGCCACAAGCTCGCATGCTGCCGAAGTCTCTGAGCTGAGGCAGAGCCTGGAGCGGACCGAGAGCGAGCTCGGCGAGGTTAGGGTTCGGCTCCAGGAGAAGCTAGGTGAGTGACGACTTGCTGTGTGTTCGGAAGGAGTAAGCGTTGTATATTGACCGCGGTGTTGTAATATGTGCAGGAGCCGTGACCGAGGTCGAGGCCCTGAAGAAGGCCTTGGGCGAGGCCGAGGAGAAGGTTGTCCAGCAGCAAGCCGTCAGTAAGAAGCTCAAGGCCCGGGTCAAAGAAGTCCAGTGGGAGCTCCAGGATGTGGTGAAAAAATGCGAGGCCTTGGCTCAA
The DNA here is from genome assembly GCF_002162155.2 of Triticum dicoccoides. Lineage (NCBI taxonomy): Eukaryota > Viridiplantae > Streptophyta > Magnoliopsida > Poales > Poaceae > Triticum > Triticum dicoccoides. Next base: position 218,469,877 of record NC_041384.1, read on the forward strand.
GGCTCGTCAGAGTGCGGAGACCGCACGGAATGAGGCCCAGGTCGCCCTCCAGGAGATCCAGGAGGCCAAGAAGATCACGGCGGGTAAGGCATTTAAGATGCAAAGCAAGTATGCAGAGAAGTAGTACCTTTTACTAACCCGGGTTTGGAGTTCCCAAGGATCTTTTGCGGATTTACCACATAGTATATCAGACGCCGCGGAGTTCTATCGAGCCGAAGGAGGGGGTTCTACGGAGAAGCTATTCTGGTCGCAGTATGTGGCACCAAAGCATCCCATGTCCTTCACCGATCAGCTGAAACAGCTGGTGGAGCTGCATAGGGTGGCCGAACTAGCCATGAAGAATTTGATAATCCGGCTATGGCCAGCCGAAGCTATGCCAAGCAGCTACTTCGGACTCGTGAGGCAGATGGTGAACGCATGTCCTCGGCTGGACGTCGTCAAGTGCTCGGCGTGCATTGAAGGTGCACGCATGGCCTTCGTCCGTTGCAAGATGTGGTGGGCGAAGATGGACGCTGTCGAGGTGACCAGAGGGCCACCGGATGGAAAGGAGCACTGCACACCCGAACGGTATTTTGCAGATTTCCTGGAGGGGTCTCGCCTTGCGACAGCACAATGTTCGCAGGACATTGTATTTGAATAAATGTATTCACGTTGCCTTTGCCTTTTATTATAAAAAAACAAAGCCTGTTTTGTGATGTAATTTTGTTATGCTTTAATTGTTTCCTCCTGTGCGGCCGTGTTGTATGTAATCTGAGGGTTGGCCAGTCGTCGGCTTCTGCCCTCACATAGGTAGTACAGAGGTGTTCGGGATGGAATCTAAACAATCTTGATCCAATTATATGGTCCTTGAAGGAGTTGTTTAGTGCAACGAACAAGGCAATCAGACTATACATCTTAAACGCCCTCATTAGACATAGGAGTTTTATAATAAAGCATGGGCGCAGCCCCTGGTTCAAGCCAGGGTGCTGTCAGCATGTGATCGGGAAGTGCCGATCTTTCGCATAATGCGGGAAAAAATCTCCAACGATTTGTAGCCCTCGAACAGCTGACCGGCTCTCGCCGTATCATGACAGCCAGTTTTCGGCTTTCTCTACTAAGGTTCTCATCTGGTCAAGGCCAGGGCACAATTGCAGTAGTTCTCCCTTTACTACCCTAGGCGATTTAGCGGAATGTAGGGTAGCAAGCACAGGAGCCGGGCAACCCAACTATTGACCAAAGACATGATTCATAGACAATGTATATAATGCTAAATTCGGGGTGCCGAACTTATATTTAAGTATTGTTCGGACTTTGTTGCCGTATCATGGGGTGATGGGGAGCCCCTGGCAAATATGAAACGTACCAGAGTGTACGGTTGCTAGGAAATAAGTAATTTAAAGGAAGACAGAGGGAGAACAGAGATAGGATCTGGGGCCCTTGAACTTGGATCATGAACTATTTCCATTATAGTTGGGTTAATGCGTCCAAGCGCATTGGTACAAAATAATGCAATAAGCAACCGGCTATTTGACATGCCGCGACCAAAGGCAAGCTGCGTGTGGGTCCTGAAAACGGATAGAGTAATCTTTTAGTTAGCCTCTAGGGCTTCCCATGTATGCTTGTGCTCTGTGTCAATCCGGTGTGTTTATCCTTTGACAGGACTATTAATCAGGCCGTCGAGGGAGGCCCGCATAAGAGAAACCTCAAAAAAGGGAAAAGGAGATAGTATATGTGTGTCCGGGATCGGTCTAACCGAACTATAGATCCCGGGTTGGCTTGTGCCTCCGTCGATGTCCATGGAATTTTGAGTGCGTAATTATGTACGCGTGGTACGAATGCCACTACTTCATCGGGACTGGGACGGAGGCCGAATTGCTAATCAAGCTCTTGATGAGCCGCGCTGTCCTATTGTAGTGTAGTCCGGAACCTCTTAATGGTGTCCAGGGGCTCGGCAGCCGTACTATGGTGCTGCTTGAGAACGCCGCTCTGTACCTCTGCTGCTTGGGCGGCGGTGTGCTCCTCTGTTCGGAAGGAGCGTTCAATATTGCCATTGACTGTTATGACGCCGCATGGACCGGGCATCTTGAGCTTGAGATAAGCATAGTGTGGTACTGCGCTGAATCTAGCAAACGCGGTTCGTCTGAGCTGTGCGTGGTAACCGCTGCGGAAGGGGACGATATCGAACATTAACTCTTTGCTTCAGAAGTTGTCCGGAGAACCGAAGACCACCTGCAGTGTGATTGAGCCCATACAGCGGGCCTCTACGCCTGGTATGACTCCTTTAGAGGTAGTCTTTGTTGGTTTGATTCGTGAGGGGTTAATGCCCATCTTCCGCACTGTGTCCTGATAAAGCAGGTTGAGGCTGCTACCACCGTCCATCAGGACACATGTTAGGTGAAACCCGTCAATAATTGGGTCGAGGACTAGTGCGGCTGAACCGCCATGGTAGATACTAGTTGGGTGATATCGATGATCGAAGGTGATCGGGAATGACGACCACGGATTGAATTTTGGGGCCACTGGATCTACCGCGTAGACGTTGTTGGGAACGTAGCAGAAATTCAAAATTTTCCTACGTGTCACCAAGATCTATCTATGGAGAGACCAGCAACAAGTAGAAAGAGAGTGCATCTACATACCCTTGTAGATCGCTAAGCGGAAGCGTTCAAGTGAACGTGGTTGATGGAGTCGTACTCGTCGTGATTCAAATCACCGATGATCCTAGTGCCGAACGGACGGCACCTCCGCGTTCAACACACGTACAGCCCGGTGACGTCTCCCACGCCTTGATCCAGCAAGGAGAGAGGGAGAGGTTGAGGAAGACTCCATCCAACAGCAGCACAACGGCGTGGTGGTGGTGGAGGAGCGTGGCAATCCAGCAGGGCTTCGCCAAGCACCATGGGAGAGGAGGAGTAGGGAGAGAGGTAGGGCTGTGCCAGAACTTCGTGTATAGCTCCCATGCGCCTCCCCACTATATATAGGGGTGGAGGGGCTGGTTTCTTGCCCTCCAAGTCCATTGGGGCGTTGGCCAAGGTGGGAGGAAAGAAATCTCATTATTTCCTTCCCCACCGATTGTTATCCCCCCTTTTTAGGGATCTTGATCTTATCCCTTCGAGATATGATCTTATTCCTTCTAAGGGGGGATCTTGGTGCGCCTTGACCAGGGGTGTGGGGCCTTGCCCCCACTACCCACGTCCATGTGGGTCCCCCCATGCAGGTGGGCCCCACTCCGGAACCTTCTAGAACCTTCCCGGTACAATACCGAAAAATCCCGAACATTTTCCGGTGGCCAAAATAGGACTTCCCATATATAAATCTTTACCTCCGGACCATTCCGGAACTCCTCGTGACGTCCGGGATCTCATCCGGGACTCCGAACAACATTCGGTAACCACATACAAACTTCCTTTATAACCCTAGCGTCATCGAACCTTAAGTGTGTAGACCCTACGGGTTCGGGAGACATGTAGACATAACCGAGACGTTCTCCGGTCAATAACCAACAGCGGGATCTGGATACCCATGATGGCTCCCACATGTTCCACGATGATCTCATCGGATGAACCACGATGTCAAGGACTTAATCAATCCCGTATTCAATTCCCTTTGTCTATCGGTATGTTACTTGCCCGAGATTCGATCGTCGGTATCCAATACCTTGTTCAATCTCGTTACCGGCAAGTCACTTTACTCGTTCCGTAACACATCATCCCGTGATCAACTCCTTGGTCGCATTGCGCATATGATGATGTCCTACCGAGTGGGCCCAGAGATACCTCTCCGTTTACACGGAGTGACAAATCCCAGTCTCGATCCGCATAAAACAATAGATACTTTCGGAGATACCTGTAGTGCACCTTTATAGTCACCCAGTTACGTTGTGACGTTTGATACACCCAAAGCACTCCTACGGTATCCAGGAGTTACACGCTCTCATGGTCGAAGGAAGAGATACTTGACATTGGCAAAGCTCTAGCAAATGAACTACACGATCTTTTGTGCTAGTCTTAGGATTGGGTCTTGTCCATCACATCATTCTCCTAATGATGTGATCCCGTTATCAACGACATCCAATGTCCATAGCCAGGAAACCATGACTATCTGTTGATCACAACGAGCTAGTCAACTAGAGGCTCACTAGGGACATATTGTGGTCTATGTATTCACACGTGTATTACGATTTCCGGATAATACAGTTATAGCATGAATAAAAGACAATTATCATGAACAAGGAAATATAATAATTGCCTCTAGGGCATATTTCCAACAGTCTCCCACTTGCACTAGAGTCAATAATCTAGTTCACATCGCCATGTGATTAACACTCACAGGTCACATCGCCATGTGACTAATACCCAAGAGTTTACTAGAGTCAGTAGTCTAGTTCACATCACTATGTGATTAACACTCAATGAGTTTTATGTTTGATCATGTTGCTTGTGAGAGAGGTTTTAGTCAACGGGTCTGAACCTTTCAGATCCGTGTGTGCTTTACAAATCTCTATGTCATCTCCTAGATGCAGCTACCACGCTCTATTTGGAGCTATTCCAAACAATTGTTCTACTTGGAGCTATTCTAAATTATTGCTCCATTATATGTATCCAGTCTCTCTACTCAGAGCTATCCGGATAGGTGTCAAGCTTGCATCGTCGTAACCTTTACGACGAACTCTTTTACCACCTCCATAATCGAGAAAATTCCTTAGTCCACTAGTTACTAAGGATAACTTTGACCGCTGTCCTGTGAGCCATTCTTGGATCACTCTTGTACCCCTTGACTGACTCATGGCAAGGCACACTTCAGGTGCGGTACACAGCATAGCATACTGAAGAGCCTACGTCTTAAGCATAGGGGACGACCTTCGTCCTTTCTCTCTATTCTGCCGTGGTCGAGCTTTAAGTCTTAACTTCGTACCTTACAACTCAGGCAAGAACTCCTTCTTTGACTGGTCCATCTTGAACACCTTCAAGATCATGTCAAGGTATGTGCTCATTTGAAAGTATTATTAAGCATTTTGATCTATCCTTACAGATCTTGATGCTCAATGTTCAAGTAGCTTAATCCAGGCTTTCCATTGAAAAACACTTTCAAAATAACCTATATGCTTTCCAGAAATTCTACGTCATTTCTGATCAACAATATGTCAACAACATATACTCATCAGAAATTCTATAGTGCTCCCACTCACTTCTTTGGAAATACAAGTTTCTCATAAACTTTGTACAAACCCAAATTTTTTGATCATCATCAAAGCATACATTCCAACTCCGAGATGCTCACTCTAGTCCTTAGAAGGATTGCTGGAGCTTTGCATACTTATTAGCATCTTTCGGGATTGACAAAACCTTCCGGTTGTATCACATACAACCTTTCCTCATTAAAATCGTCGAGGAAACAATGTTTTGACATCCTATCTGCAAGATTTCATAAATAATGCAGTAATCGCTAATATAATTCCAACAGACTCTTAGCATCGCTACGAGTGAGAAAATCTCATCGTAGTCAACTCCTTGAACTTGTCGGAAAACATCTTAACGACAAGTCGAGCTTTCTTAATGGTGACATTTACCATCATTGTCCGTCTTCCTTTTGAAATCCATCTGTACTCATTAGCCTTACGACCATCGAGCCGTTCTGCCAAAGTCTACACTTTGTTTTCATACATGGATCCTCTCTCGGATTTTATGGCCTCAAGCCATTTATCGGAATCCGGGCCCACCATCGCTTCTCCATAGCTCGTAGGTTCATTGTTGTCTAGCAACATGACCTTGAAGACAGGATTACGTACCACTCTGAAGTAGTACGCATCCTTGTCATCCTACGAGGTTTGGGAGTGACTTGATCCGAAGTTTCATGATCAATATCATAAGCTTCCACTTCAATTGGTGTAGGTGCCACAGGAACAACTCCCTGTGCCCTGTCACACACTAGTTGAAGAGACGGTTCAATAACCTCATCAAGTCTCCACCATCCTCCCACTCAATTCTTTCGAGAGAAACTTTTCCTCGAGAAAGGACCCGATTCTAGAAACAATCCATATTGCTTTCGGATCTGAATTAGGAGGTATACCCAACTGTTTTGGGTTTCCTATGAAGATGCATTTTATCCGCTTTGGGTTCGAGCTTATCAACCTGAAACTTTTTCATATAAGCGTCGCAGCCCCAAACTTTTAAGAAACGACAACTTAGGTTTCTCTAAACCATAATTCATACGGTGTCATCTCATCGGAATTACGTGGTGCCCTATTTAAAGTGAATGTGGTTGTCTCTAATGCCTAACCCATGAACGATAGTGGTAATTCAATAAGAGACATCATGGTACGCACCATATCCAATAGGGTGCAACTATGATGTTCGGACACACCATCACATTATGGTGTTCCAGGCGGTATTAATTGCGAAACAATTTCCACAATGTCTTAATTGTGTGTCAAAACTCGTAACTCAGATATTCATCTCTATGATCATATCATAGACATTTTATCCACTTGTCACAATGATCTGCTACTTCACTCTGAAATTACTTGAACCATTCAATAATTCAGACTTGTGTTTCATCAAGTAAATATACTCAACATTTACTCGAATCATCTGTGAAGTAAGAACATAATGATATTCACTGCATGCCTCAGCACTCATTCGACTGCACACATCAAAATGTGTTACTTCCAACAAGTTGCTATCTTGTTCCATCTTACTGAAAATGAGGCTTTTCAGTCATCTTGCCCATGTGGTATGATTTGCATATCTCAAGTGATTCAAAATCAAGTGAGTCTGAACGATCCATTTGCATGGAGTTTCTTCATGCATATACACCAATAGACATGGTTCGCATGTCTCAAACTTTTCAAAAACGAGTGAGTCCAAAGATCCATCAACATGGAGCTTCTTCATGCGTTTTATACCATTATGACTTACATGGCAGTGCCACAAGTAAGTGGTACTATCATTACTATCTTATATCTTTTGGCATGAAAATGTGTATCACTACGACCGAGATTCAATAAACCATTCCTTTAGGTGCAAGACCATTGAAGGTATTATTCAAAAATAGAGTAACCATTATTCTCCTTAAATGAATAACCGTATTGCGATAGACATAATCCAATCATGTCTATGCTCAACGCAAACACCAATCTCGGTGGTAGAGGGAGCGTGCGATGCTTGATCATATCAACCTTGGAAACACTTCCAACATATATCATCAGCTCACCTTTAGCTAGTCTCCGTTTATTTCGTAGCTTTTATTTCGAGTTACTAATACTTAGCAACCGAACCGGTATCCAATACCCTGGTGCTACTAGGAGTACTAGTAAAGTACACATTAACATAATGTATATCCAATATACTTCTATCGACCTTGCCAGCCTTCTCATCTACCAAGTATCTAGGGTAATGCTGCTCCAGTGGTTGTTCCCCTTATTACAGAAGCACTTAGTCTTGGGTTTGGGTTCAACCTTGGGTTTCTTCACTAGAGCAGCAGCTGAATTGCCGTTTCATGAAGTATCCCTTTGTTCCCTTGCCCTTCTTGAAACTAGTGGTTTCACCAACCATCAACAATTGATGCTCCTTCTTGATTTCTACTTTCGCGGTGTCAAACATCATGAATATTTCAAGGATCATCATATCTATCCCTGATATGTTATAGTTAATCATGAAGCTCTAGCAGCTTGGTGGCAATGACTTTGGGGAAACATCACTATCTCATCTGGAGGATCAACTCCCACTCGATTCAAGTGATTGTTGTGCTCAGACAATCTCAGCACAAGCTCAACGATTGAGATTTTGTCCCTTACTTTGCAGGCTAAGAAAATCGTCGAAGGTCTTATACCTCTTGACGTGGGCACGAGCCTGAAATCCCAATTTCAGCCCTCGAAACATCTCATATGTTCCGCGACGTTTCGAAAACGTCTTTGGTGCCTCTACTTAAACCATTTAATTGAACTATCACGTAGTTATCAAAACATGTATGTCCAATGTTCGCAACATCGACAAACGACGTTGGGGTTCAGCACACTGAGCGGTGCATTAAGGACATAAGCTTTCTACTGATCGCATAATCGCTACTATCAACTTTCAACTATATTTTCTCTAGGAACATATCTAAACAGTGGAACTAAAGCGCGAGCTTACGACATAATTTGCAAAAGGTCTTTTGACTATGTTCAGGATAATTAAGTTCATCTTATGAACTCCCACTTAGATAGACATCCCTCTGGTCATCTAAGTGATCACATGATCCGAGTCAACTAGGCCGTGTCCGATCATCACGTGAGACGGACTAGTCATCATCGGTGAACATCTTCATGTTGATCGTATCTACCATACGACTCATGCTCGACCTTTCGGTCTCCGTGTTCCGAGGCCATGTCTGCACATGCTAGGCTCGTCAAGTTAACCCTAAGTGTTTTCGCTGTGTAAAACTGTCTTACACCCGTTGTATGTGAACGTAAGAATCCATCACACCCGATCATCACGTGGTGCTTAGAAGCGACGAACTGTAGCAACGGTGCACAGTTAGGGGAGAACACTTCTTGAAATTTTGTAAGGGATCATCTTATTTACTACCGTCGTCCTAAGCAAACAAGATGCATAAACATGATAAACATCACATGCAATCAAATAGTGACATGATATGGCCAATATCATTTTGCTCCTTTTGATCTTCATCTTTGGGGCTCCATGATCATCATCGTCACCGGCATGACACCATGATCTCCATCATCATGATCTCCATCATCGTCTCTTCATGAAGTTGTCACGCCAACGACTACTTCTACTTCTATGACTAACGCGTTTAGCAATAAAGTAAAGTAGTTTACATGGCGTTCTTCAATGACACGCATGTCATACAATAAATAAAGACAACTCCTATGGCTCCTGCCGGTTGTCATACTCATCGACATGCAAGTCGTGAATCCTATTACAAGAACATGATCAATCTCATACATCACATATCATTCATCACATTCTTCTTGGCCATATCACATCACATAGCATACCCTGCAAAAACAAGTTAGACGTCCTCTAATTGTTGTTGCATGTTTTACGTGGCTGCTATGGGTTTCTAGCAAGAACGTTTCTTACCTACGCAAGACCACAACGTGATATGCCAATTTCTATTTACCCTTCATAAGGACCCTTTTCATCGAATCCGTTCCGACTAAAGTGGGAGAGACTGGCACCCGCTAGCCACCTTATGCACCAAGTGCATGTCAATCGGTGGAACCTGTCTCACGTAAGAGTACGTGCAAGGTCGGTCCGGGCTGCTTCATCCCACAATACCGTCGAAACAAGATTGGACTAGTAACGGTAAGCATATTGAACAACATCAACGCCCACAACTACTTTGTGTTCTACTCGTGCAAAGAATCTACGCAATAGACCTAGCTCATGATGCCACTGTTGGGGAACGTAGCAGAAATTCAAAATTTTCCTACGTGTCACCAAGATCTATCTATGGAGAGACCAGCAACAAGTAGAAAGAGAGTGCATCTACATACCCTTGTAGATCGCTAAGCGGAAGCGTTCAAGTGAACGGGGTTGATGGAGTCGTACTCGTCGTGATTCAAATCACCGATGATCCTAGTGCCGAACGGACGGCACCTCCGCGTTCAACACACGTACAGCCCGGTGACGTCTCCCACGCCTTGATCCAGCAAGGAGAGAGGGAGAGGTTGAGGAAGACTCCATCCAACAGCAGCACAACGGCGTGGTGGTGGTGGAGGAGCGTGGCAATCCAGCAGGGCTTCGCCAAGCACCATGGGAGAGGAGGAGTAGGGAGAGAGGTAGGGCTGTGCCAGAACTTCGTGTATAGCTCCCATGCGCCTCCCCACTATATATAGGGGTGGAGGGGCTGGTTTCTTGACCTCCAAGTCCATTGGGGCGTTGGCCAAGGTGGGAGGAAAGAAATCTCATTATTTCCTTCCCCACCGATTGTTATCCCCCCTTTTTAGGGATCTTGATCTTATCCCTTCGGGATATGATCTTATTCCTTCTAAGGGGGGATCTTGGTGCGCCTTGACCAGGGGTGTGGGGCCTTGCCCCCACTACCCACGTCCATGTGGGTCCCCCCATGCAGGTGGGCCCCACTCCGAAACCTTCTAGAACCTTCCCGGTACAATACCGAAAAATCCCGAACATTTTCCGGTGGCCAAAATAGGACTTCCCATATATAAATCTTTACCTCCGGACCATTCCGGAACTCCTCGTGACGTCCGGGATCTCATCCGGGACTCCGAACAACATTCGGTAACCACATACAAACTTCCTTTATAACCCTAGCGTCATCGAACCTTAAGTGTGTAGACCCTACGGGTTCGGGAGACATGTAGACATAACCGAGACGTTCTCCGGTCAATAACCAACAGCGGGATCTGGATACCCATGATGGCTCCCACATGTTCCACGATGATCTCATCGGATGAACCACGATGTCAAGGACTTAATCAATCCCGTATTCAATTCCCTTTGTCTATCGGTATGTTACTTGCCCGAGATTCGATCGTCGGTATCCAATACCTTGTTCAATCTCGTTACCGGCAAGTCACTTTACTCGTTCCGTAACACATCATCTCGTGATCAACTCCTTGGTCACATTGCGCATATGATGATGTCCTACCGAGTGGGCCCAGAGATACCTCTCCGTTTACACGGAGTGACAAATCCCAGTCTCGATCCGCATAAAACAATAGATACTTTCGGAGATACATGTAGTGCACCTTTATAGTCACCCAGTTACGTTGTGACGTTTGATACACCCAAAGCACTCCTACGGTATCCAGGAGTTACACGCTCTCATGGTCGAAGGAAGAGATACTTGACATTGGCAAAGCTCTAGCAAATGAACTACATGATCTTTTGTGCTAGTCTTAGGATTGGGTCTTGTCCATCACATCATTCTCCTAATGATGTGATCCCGTTATCAACGACATCCAATGTCCATAGCCAGGAAACCATGACTATCTGTTGATCACAATGAGCTAGTCAACTAGAGGCTCACTAGGGACATATTGTGGTCTATGTATTCACACGTGTATTACGATTTCCGGATAATACAGTTATAGCATGAATAAAAGACAATTATCATGAACAAGGAAATATAATAATAATACTTCTATTATTGCCTCTAGGGCATATTTCCAACAGACGTCCCTAAGTGCTCGCTTGTGCTCCCTTTTGGGGATGTGTGTAGTGTATATCATGTTCACTGTTTTGACTTGAGGGGGAAATTTCTTATGCCCTCCGGTGTTCGGCTGCCGGGGCTCTTCGTCCTCGTCCTCACGTTGTGATCCTTTTTCTTTGTTTTCGGCATTTAACTTGCCAGCCTGTTTGAAAACCCAACAGTCTCTGTTGGTGTGATTTGGCTTGTTTATCTGGGGTACCATGTATCTAGTATGGACAATCGAGTATGCGATCCATGCTGGATGGTCCCTCACTGTTCCTTTTGTAGGGCTTCTTTCGCTGGTAGGACTTTGAGCCGCTGAATTCGGCGTTAACGGTGGTGTCATCGGTGTTGTCGCCATTGCTTCGGCGTTTGTGTTTATTGTGCCGGATCTTGTCGGAGTTGTTCTTGGCCTCGGAGGAGCCTGCCTCGCTGGCTGTATTTTTGCTACGAGCCAACCAGTTGTCCTCACCCGCGCAAAAGCGGGTCATGAGTGTTGTAAGGGCTGCCATGGACTTCGGCTTTTCTTGGCCAAGGTGGCATGCTAGCCAATTGTCACGGATGCTATGTTTAAAGGCCGCTAGGGCTTCGGCATCCGGACAATCAATGATCTGGTTCTTTTTGGTTAGGAACCTAGTCCAGAATTTTCTGGCTGATTCTCTAGGTTGTTGAACTATGTGGCTTAAGTCATCGGCATCGGGTGGCTGGACATATGTACCTTGGAAGTTGTCAAGGAAGGCCTCTTCCAATTCCTCCCAGCTGCCGATGGAATTCTTGGGCAGGCTATTTAGCCAGTGTTGAGCTGGCCCTTTGAGTTTTAGTGGGAGGTATTTGATGGCGTGGAGGTCGTCTCCACGAGCCATGTGGATGTGGAGGATAAAGTCCTCAATCCATACTATAGGATCGGTTGTTCCGTCGTATGATTCAATATTGACGGGCTTGAACCCCTCGGGGAATTTGTGATCCAGCACCTCATCTGTGAAGCAGAGAGGGTGTGCGGAGCCTCTATACCGGGTCGCGTCACGGCGCACCTCCGATGTAGTCCGTTTGCGGTAATCGGCCCGGGTGTGACTAGGTTTGTCACGTCCGAATAGGTAGCCGTCGTCCCCAGTCGGGAAGCGTCCTCACGATCCGTAGATTGATCTGGTGTGTCCTGCTCTACTGTCTAGCTCCTGCCGAAGGTCGTATGTATGGTCCCGAGCTGTTCTGTCCCCATTTTTGCGAGGCGGTGGGGCAGGCTGTTGTTCGGTCTGGGTTGCCGTTTTATCCCGACTGCGGGGTGGTCGGTCCGGCGCACTATCCCGACCACGCGGTGGTTGGTCCGCATTGCGTGAGGGAGGTATGGGATCTGGTGCTTCCTCATTGAACTGAGGTAGCAGTCTGCGCTTTGGGTAACTCTTGGCTGGGCGCTCGAGGCTGTATTCTTCGGCTGCCAGGACATCAGTCCATCTGTCAATGAGCAGGTCTTGATCATCTTGGAGCTGCTGTTGCTTCTTCTTCAGGCTTCTTGCAGTGGCTATTAGCTGGCGCTTGAAGCGCTCCTACTCGAGGGGTGCCTCAGGCACTATGAAGTCCTCATTGCCGAGGCTCTCATCGTCCTCGAAGACTGGACGATAACTATCGTCATCTGGATCATTGGGCATGGCCTGTTTATCAGGGTTATCTTGCCCGTTGTCTTGTTCCTCCTGTTCGGATGCAACCCCAACAGGGTCTTCATTGTTTCCGGCGTCGCCCGGAGTACTATTTTCTCCGGTGCCAGTGTCGTCATCTTTTGAGCGACGAGGCTTAGAGCGGCGTTTAGGGCGCCGACGCTTGGACTGTGTCTCAGAAGGTTTATTCACAACTAGATCTCCTTTGTCCTCGTCGCTAGCTTTTTTAGGTGTGTCGACCATGTACACATCGTACGAAGAGGTGGCCGTCCAACATCCAGTAAATGGCAGGTCTTGGCCTTGCTCCTGGTCAGCATCGTCGTCCATACCGTTGATGTCTTCGGAGCTGTAATCAAGCACGTCGGTTAAGTCATCGACAGTGGCTATGAAGTGGGTGGCGGGTGGGAAGAGAAATTTCCCATCATCAGCCTCTGGCTCGAACCGAACATAGTTCGGCTGTGAGTCCTTCTCCAAGGACAAATTCTTTAGAGAGTTTAGCACATCATCCGTAACGCCCTTGATGCGGCTATATCTCCCACGTGTCGAATCACGACTTAGAGGCATAACCGCGTTGAAAGCAATGTCGCAAGTGAGGTAATCTTCACGACAACCCATGTAATACCATAAGGGAAAGAGATACATAGTTGGCTTACACTCGCCACTTCACACAAATACATGAATAAGGCATTACATCATCTAGATACAGTCAAGGTCCGACTACGGAACCCAAAATAAAAGAAGACTACCCCAAATGCTACACAGATCCCCGATTGACCCCAACTGGGCTCCACTACTGATCAACTAGAAGAAACAACACAAAGGACAAGATCTTCATCGAGTTCCTCCTTGAGCTTGGTTGCGTCACCTGCTCGATATCATCGGCACCTGCAAACTGGTTTTGGAAGTATCTGTGAGTCACGGGGACTCAGCAATCTCACACCCTCGCGATCAAGACTATTTAAGCTTATAGGAAGGGTAAAAGGTGTGAGGTGGAGCTGCAGCAAGCAACTAGCATATATGGTGGCTAAACATACACAAATGAGAGCGAGAAGAGAAGGCAAAGCACGGTCGAACAACTATGATCAAGAAGTGATCCTATAACAACCTACGTCAAGCATTACTCCAATACCGTGTTCACTTCCCGGACCCCGCCGAGAAGAGACCATCACGGTTACACACGCGGTTGATGTATTTTAATTTAAGATCAACTTCAGGTTTTCTACAACCGGACATTAACAAATTCCCATCTGCCCATAACCGCGGGCACGACTTTCGAAAGTTCAAATCCCTGCAGGGGTGTCCCAACTTAGCCCATTACAAGCTCTCATGGTCAACGAAGGATATTCCTTCTAGCGGGAAGACTCGATCAAACTCGGAATCCCGGTTACAAGACATCCTCGACAATGGTAAAACAAGTCCAGCAAGACCACCCGTTGTGCCGACAAATCCTGATAGGAGCTGCACATATCTCGTTCTCAGGGCACACCGGATAAGCTAAGCGTACGGGAGCCAACGTAACCCAAGTTCCCAAGGGACGGCCCCGCACGGTGCTCTGGGTTGGACCAACACTCAGAGGAGCACTAGCCCGGGGGGGTTAAAATAAAGATGACCCTTGGGCTGGCCGACCCAAGGAAAGAAAAGGCTAGGTGGCAAAAGGTAAAACCAAGGTTGGGCCTTGCTGGAGGAGTTTTATTCAAGGCGAACTGTCAAGGGGTTCCCATTATAACCCAACCGCGTAAGGAACGCAAAATCCGGGAACATAACACTGATATGACAGAAACTAGGGCGGCAAGAGTGGAATAAAACACCAGGCATAAGGCCGAGCCTTCCACCCTTTACCAAGTATATAGATGCATTAATTTGATAAGAGATATTGTGATATCCCAACAAGTAAACATGTTCCAACAAGGAACAACATCTCCATGTTCCAACAAGGAACAAACTTCAATCTTCACCTGCAACTAACAACGCTATAAGAGGGGCTGAGCAAAGCGGTAACATAGCCAAACAACGATTTGCTAGGATAAGGTGGGTTAGAGGCTTGGCTTAACAATATGGGAGGCATGATAAGCAAGTGTTAGGTTTCGCAGCATAGGCATAGCAAAAGAGCGAGCAACTAGCAAGCAAAGATAGAAGTGATTTTGAATGTATGGTCATCTTGCCTGAAATCCCGCAAGGAAGAAGAAGGAGTCCATGAAGAAGACAAACAGACATAGTCGAACGGGTCCTCAAAAACGCGACGTTATCGGAACCAACCCGAAGAAGCAACACCGGAAAGAAGCACACAACATAGTAAACAACCAACACATGAACATGGTATGATATGCGGGATGCGGTATGCGGTGCATATGCATGATTTGGACATGAATGATAGAACCTGGCCTCAACTTGGAAATCCAAGAGTTCCACTGGAAAGGTGAGGTGATTTCGCTTGAAATCGATATAAAGATCACCGGAATCGGATGCACGGTTTGGAAATGACAGGCAAAACAAATATGGCACCGGTTTGCGATTAATAGCAAGTGGCCATCTAAATGCATCAAGATAAATATGCTACAACACTCAAACATAGCAACAAAATACATGGCAGGGATCCACTCATGATGCTTGACAAAAGATGAACACTGAGCTATGGCTAATTCACTCATTAACAGGTTCAAACAAGCATGACAAAAGTGCAAATGACAACAGGTTACAGACTTAGTGAAATAAACAACATGGCAGAAATTTATTAACAGAAAGCAATGTTTAGAGCACGATAACTATATGCTACAGGAACATTTTATAGTAAAAGTAGAGCTCGATTGACTCAAGCTAGGGTGCTCCATAAATGCAAACAAAGACTTGGATGGATAGAGCACAACATTATTAACAAAACATCCTTACTGATCATCCTCAAAAGAGGCACGGATCACTGGGAAACAACATGAACATATGGCATAAAAACAAAAACAGAACAAGGACTTAGTGAAAAACTAAGTCCCTGAAATCAGCATTAGCAATTACGCTACTTTGCATGCTTGTGCTAGTCACCACAAATATCACAAAAATACATGGCAAGCACCCCTGTAAATATGGCATGGCATATAACAAAACACATGTTGAGCTCAGGATCATAGCATGCGCACATTAATCATGGCAAAAATGACAAAAGGCCATTTGCTGAAACAGATCTGCCAAATTCATCACATAGCACTCTTACAACAGCATTTCGGGCATCAAGATGAGCTCAAATGAAAAATGATGCAATGAGATGAAATGATGTACTCGTCGAGACGAACATTTTGATATGCTACACGCACGAATCGGAGCTATGGATGCAGAGTTATGGCATGTCAAAGATAGCAAAAATAACTGAGAGAGAGAGGCAAAAGTCAACCGGATCTAGGATTTGCACGCGCCCCGAGGTCAGATCCGAGCTCGCCGGATCACTGTTCACCGGAGAGAGCTGGCGTCGCTGGAGTGGAAGAGGAGCTCGCCGGGGACGTCGGGGGTCGCCGAAGGAGGAGGCGCGGCGGAGGGCGGCGCTTGCGCGGTAGGTGGCGGCGGCCGGAACTACTGCAGCAGTCGCCGGAGATAGATGGCGGCGGGGTCGGCGGTCGCCGGCGTCGAGGTGCCCGCGGCGGTGGCTCGCCGGCGAGGGAGGAGACGGGGCGGCGCGGCTAAGGACCGGGCGGCGGGGAAGAGGCGCGGGGCGGCGAAGCAGATCTGGGCAGCAGTGGCCGGTTGCGGGCTCCCGCGGGCTGCGGCGGCGGGCGGTGAAGTGGGGCTCCGGGTGGGACAGGTGGCGCGCAGCGATTGGCGCCAACGGTTTCGTCCGGCCGGCAACGGACGTGTCTGGCGCGGCGCGGTGGAAGAGGAGCTAGGTTAGGGGTGTTTGATCCGCGAATTTTTGAGGGGTGCCCTTTTATAGGTAGAGGGACCTAGGAGAGTCCAAATGAGGTGTGGTTTGTGGCCATGCGATCGTGATCGAACGACCGAGAGGATGGAGGAGGTTTAAGTGGGTTTTGGGCCACTTTGGAGGGGTGTTGAGCTGCAACACACACGAGGTCTTTTCGGTCCCTCGGTTAACCGTTGGAGTATCAAACGAAGTCCAAATGGCACGAAACTTGACAGGCGGTCTACCAGTAGTAAACCAAGGCCGCATGACAAGTCTCGGTCCAATCCGAAAATGTTTAACACCCGCACACGAAAAGAGGTAGAAAGGGACACTGGGTGACATAGGAGCGCCGGATTGCAAAACGGACAACAGGGAAAATGCTCGGATGCATGAGACGAACATGTATGCAAATGAAATGCACATGATGACATAATATGCAATGCATGACACGCAAGCAATGACAAGGCAACAACAGCAAATAACTGGAGGACACCTGGCACATCAGTCTCGGGGCGTTACAACACTCCACCACTACGAGAGGATCTCGTCCCGAGATCTAGAATAGCACCGGAGGGAAAACGGAAGATAAAGAGAAGAGGTAAAGCTAAGTTGCTTCTTTGACAAACGAGTGAAACCACGAGCCTTGCAAGGTTGAGCAAATTTGAAAGAAAGAATACAACGAAGATGAACAAAGTTGAAACACTCCGTTAGAAAAGAGGAACACGAAACCTCACGAGAACCATGTAGGTTGAAAGACATGAGAAAAATGGTTGCAATGGACAAGATGTACATCCAAGCACTCCGGTGGAAACGAGATGCAAGTCTTGATAAGGCGAAAAGAACTTGAGCAAAATGGCACCACACTCCGGTAAAATGGATATGCATGAAAAGAACATGATCTTGACAAAACACGAAGATGGGTTGAAGAGAGCAGCAACACAATGCCTCCAGAACAAAAGTAAGAATGGAATGAACGAAGGGAAAACAAGATCTTGAGAGAGCACGCTTACAACAAATGCTAGAACAGAGTTGTTGGAAGAACCAACAACGAAAAGAATAAGCTAGAAATGGTCTTAAGGAATACATCTCAAAATTATGAGGTGACAACCTTCCACTCACGGGAAAAAGAATTGGATTGGTATGAACAAGGACACGAGAAAGCTTATTTCGCCAGAAGGATGAAAGAAGAACTTGGGACCTTTATAAGCACCATAAATAGTAATAATCCTTAGGGAAGGCTTTAGGTGGAATATAACCCAAGATAACTCAAAAGACGAGATTGATGGATTTAAAATATCTCATCCTTGACGACATGTGAACCATGAAACATGAACTCAAATTACCAAGAATGACATAATACCACCTCCAATTATACGGAAGAAAAAATTACACTCCGGATAGCAAGAAGAAGAATACTTGAGCTCCCTAGAAATGAATCTCGATGAAAACATCGAGAAGGAATTAAATCCTTGATGAATCACCATGTCGAGCCTTCGTGAAAACTCCGGTAAAAAAGAATGATCAAACGAAATGGAGGATGAAAAGAATAAGGTTGAAGCCTTGCAATGATTTAAATGAATCTCCATGGTGATGTAATTGCGAGATCTAGGAACTCCGGGAAAAGAAAAGATAAAGCATCTCGAACCAAGAATGTGATATGATGAACCTCCGGAATAAGGAATTAATCATTTGGGTGAATCAAGAATAAGAATTATGTTATGCTCCTCCTTCACCAATTAAATAGATGACGAGCAAACGGATTGCATACAACTTATTCTCGAAGAAAGGATTAGGATAGATACGGCGCCAACTTGAGAAGGTCTTCAACTAACCACCGGTGGAATCGAAACAACGAATGAATTGGTATGATAAAGAAGGAAGAGAAATCTTAAACGAACCACCGTAAGGATTGAAAAAGAACAAATAAAAGATAACGAATCACCGGGAAGAATTTTCAAATGAACAAAGATGGTTGAGAGAATCTAGATACATGAGAATGAAGGGATCACAAACTGATTAGAGATCACTTGAATGAAGCACCGGTAAGATTTGGTGAACCATAGCTGAAAGTCGAGAATGAATAAATCTTAGATGATGGGCTCCGGATAATCAAACTGAACAGAATCTTGAATTACTCAGGATAGGTGAAAATAAATTCTCACAACCAAAACAATTATGGGAGGATGGCAGAGAATGGGGCAAGATTTAAAAGAAACTCTTCTTCGGTCTTCAAAATCTGAGAATGACGATGAGAAACACCACCAAATTGTTGAGATACTCCGGGATGAAAAATGGAAGGTTGAGCCAACGATGAAAAGAATTTAACCGATCTTGGAGAAAGACATTTGACTGATGATAAATCATTACTTACGTTAAACTTTAAGATGAATTTTAGGGTAGCTCCGGGAACTAAGAAGAGCTAGGTAAGATCCTGGAAAAAGACCTGTGGGTCAGGGCCCACTGAAAAGAAACACCTTTGAAATGATTGCTTGAAAAGGTGATAGCACCGGTTGAATAAAATAGCTTGAATGAGATAACAACCTCGAGATATCTTGAACGGATTAGGAATGAAAACACGCATCTCCTGAGATATCTTCAGCACTCCGGAACAAAAGAATAACGAGAGGTGAATGATTAAGAGGTGCACCGGTATGAGAAGGCATATGGAACGAGGAAAAGGATATGATCCACAAAGCTTGAATTAGATCCACCGGAGAAGAAAAAGAATGATGAATGATGATCTTGAAGCCCCGTTAGAATCTTCGTGAGAATCACCGGGTAAGAACATTGAAAGAAAGGAATGGAGAAAATTCACATGAATAAAATGGATACTTGATTAAGATATATGAGTCCTTGAATAAAACAAGGGTGGGTGGGCGGGAATAAACAAAGGCAGCTTTGGACGAATGAAATCAACACCGTTTAGAAGAACTGATAATTGATCTTGCTGATGTTGAAATGATAGGATCATCTTGAAGAGAAACACGCCGGTGAAAAGGATTGACAAGACAATCTTGATGACCAAGAAGGATTAGTATTCACATGAGAACACCGCTTAGGAAAGGTATGGAATCAACATTTGACTTCGAAGCAACTCGAATACCACAACTCAAAACAAAACAAAGAATTGGCTTGCAGAATAAGCCGGAACAAACATATGATAGAGATTTCGTCCGAAGTTTTCGTGGTGGGGCCTACACAGGCTCGATCGTACAGCACCATCATGTACAAGGCAGTGCACATGACATACAAAGCGTCCCCGAGTCGGCATAGCTAAGGACTCTTTAAGACACAACGAGACCACTGTAAAACCAACCGTGAATAGGCGGACCACTAGATGTCGAACCCCAATTTCGTATCATACATCTGTCGGAAAGATAACCTAAGAGCTACTTGAATTCCCACTTATAAACTCCCAAAATTTTCTGGTTATGCAATCAGGTGTTGGGGATACAGGGGAAGCATAATATCTCACCCAAAACTAGCAAATCCTACATCCAGCTATATCCATCCTTCAACACATAACCAAGAAACCTTCGGAAAGCAATTACCTCAACCTTCGAAAAGCATCTGTTATACGAATTATGGCAATACTCCCAAACTCCCGCCCCAGTACTGGGTGGCGTCGAGGTTATCTCACCAACAACTGCATAAAAGAGATTTTCGATGTCGGCGAAACTAAACTCAGGTATTCCAGAACTGCAACGATAAAATTGTGACGACAACACCTCGGAGCTCAACTCCCCGGGACACTGCCACAATCCCTAAATGTTAGGAGGCACCAAGAACAATGTTCTCATCACAAAACCATCGGAACGATTCCAAGATACCCGCATGATCCTAAAATTTATTTTAGTGAAATTTGAGAAGAGAAGAGTCAAAACTCTACATCAGGATGCCTCACCAGAGCGACGAAGGGACTAGGGAGTAAAAAGAATTCCTAACTCTCTGATATATAATTCCTAAATGACTCAAAACATTTTTCTAGACTCAACAACGCCAATGATTCGATCAAGCAGGGGGCTCCTAAGGCCGGGGAAGGCTCTGATTACCAACTTGTAACGCCCTCGATGCGGCTATATCTCCCACGTGTCGAAGCATGACTTAGAGGCATAACCGCATTGAAAGCAATGTCACAAGTGAGGTAATCTTCACAACAACCCATGTAATACCATAAGGGAAAGAGATACATAGTTGGCTTACACTCGCCACTTCACACAAATACATGAATAAAGCATTACATCATCCAGATAAAGTCAAGGTCCGACTACGGAACCCAAAATAAAAGAAGACTACCCCAAATGCTACACAGATCCCCGATCGACCCCAACTGGGCTCCACTACTGATCAACTAGAACGAGACAACACAAAGGACAAGATCTTCATCGAGCTCCTCCTTGAGCTTGGTTGCGTCACCTGCTCAATATCATCGGCACCTGCAAACTAGTTTTGGAAGTATCTGTGAGTCACAGGGACTCAGCAATCTCACACCCTCGCGATCAAGACTATTTAAGCTTATAGCAAGGGTAAAAGGTATGAGGTGGAGCTGCAGCAAGCGACTAGCATATATGGTGGCTAAACATACGCGAATGAGAGCGAGAAGAGAAGGCAAATCACGGTCGAACAACTATGATCAAGAAGTGATCCTATAACAACCTACGTCAAGCATTACTCCAATACCGTGTTCACTTCCCGGACCCCGCCGAGAAGAGACCATCACGGTTACACACGCAGTTGATGTATTTTAATTTAAGATCAATTTCAGGTTTTCTACAACCGGACATTAACAAATTCCATCTGCCCATAACCGCGGGCACGGCTTTTGAAAGTTCAAATCCCTGCAGGGGTGTCCCAACTTAGCCCATCACAAGCTCTCACGGTCAACGAAGGATATTCCTTCTCCCAAGACAATCCGATCAGACTCGGCATCCCGGTTACAAGACATCCTCGAGAATGGTAAAACAAGTCCAGCAAGAAAACCCGCTGTGCCGACAAATCCCGATAGGAGCTGCACATATCTCGTTCTCAGGGCACACCGGATAAGCTAAGTGTACGTGAGCCAATGTAACCCAAGTTGCCAAGGGACGGCACCGCACGGTGCTCTGGGTTGGACCAACACTCAGAGGAGCACTGGCCCGGGGGGGTTAAAATAAAGATGACCCTTGGGCTGGCCGACCCAAGGGAAAGAAAAGGCTAGGTGGCGAAAAGTAAAACCAAGGTTGGGCCTTGCTGGAGGAGTTTTATTCAAGGCGAACTGTCAAGGGGTTCCCATTATAACCCAACCGCGTAAGGAATGCAAAATCCGGGAACATAACACCGATATGACGGAAACTAGGGCAGCAAGAGTGGAACAAAACATTAGGCATAAGGACGAGCCTTCCACCCTTTACCAAGTATATAGATGCATTAATTAGATAAGAGATATTGTGATATCCCAACGAGTAAACATGTTCCAACAAGGAACAACATCTCCATGTTCCAACAAGGAACAAACTTCAATCTTCACCTGCAACTAACAACGCTATAAGAGGGGCTGAGCAAAGCGGTAACATAGCCAAACAACAATTTGCTAGGATAAGGTGGGTTAGAGGCTTGGCTTAACAATATGGGAGGCATGATAAGCAAGTGGTAGGTTTCGCAGCATAGGCATAGCAAAAGAGCGAGCAACTAGCAAGCAAAGATAGAAGTGATTTCGAGGGTATGGTCATTTTGCCTGAAATCCCGCAAGGAAGAAGAACTAGTCCATGAAGAAGACAAACGGACGTAGTTGAACGGGTCCTCACAAACGCGACGTTATCGGAACCAACCCGAAGAAGCAACACCGGAAAGAAGCACACAACATAGTAAACAACCAACACATGAACATGGTATGATATGCGGGATGCGGTATGCGGTGCATATGCATGATTTGGACATGAATGATGGAACCTGGCCTCAACTTGGAAATCCAAGAGTGTCACTGGAAAGGTGAGGTGATTTCGGTTGAAATCGATATAAAGATCACCGGAATCGGATGCACGGTTTGGAAATGACAAGCAAAACAAATATGGCACCGGTTTGCGATTAACAGCAAGTGGCCATCTAAATGCATCAAGATAAATATGCTACAACACTCAAACATAGCAACAGAATACATGGCAGGGATCCATTCATGATGCTTGACAAAAGATGAACACTAAGCTACGGCTAATTCACTCATTAACTAGTTCAAACAAGCATGGCAAAAGTGCAAATGACAACAGGTTATAGACTTTAGTGAAATAAACAACATGGTGGGAATTTATTAACAGAAAGCAATGTTTAGAGCATGATAACTATATGCTACAGGAATATATCATGGAAAAGCAAGGCATGGAATGAAGCTACTCAAAGCACTTAACAAAAGTCCCTTAGTGACCTTGAGCCAAAAGGGATCAGAAAATACAATTGCAAGCATGTGAACATAGCAAAAACACAAACAGATCCAGACTTGGTGAAAAACTGGAGCATGCAAAACAGATAACGAGTAGGCATGTTTACGAGCTCGATGCACTCACTACAGAGCATGGCATGACAAACTAAGCATACACTCATCAAGAACACGTGTCATAGAAGCTAGACATGGCAAGAACAACAACATAGCATGCACGGATCAATAGCAACAAGCTCGGTAAAATCGCTAAACAAGTTAACAATCTGCCAGGAACATCTTATAGCAAAAGTAGAGCTCGATTGACTCAAGCTAGGGTGCTCCATAAATGCAAACAAAGACATGGATGGATAGGGCACAACATTATTAACAAAACATGCTTACTGATCATCCTCAAAAGAGGCACCGATCACTAGGAAACAACATGAATATATGGCATAAAAACAAAAACAGAACAAGGACTTAGTGAAAAACTAAGTCCCTGAAATTAGCATTAGCGATTACGCTACTTTGCATGCTTGTGCTAGTCACCACAAAGATCACAAAAATACATGGCAAGCACCCCTGTAAATATGGCATGGCATATAACAAAACACATGTTGAGCTCAGGATCATAGCATGCGCACATTAATCATGGCAAAAATGACAAAAGGCCATTTGCTGAAATAGATCTGCCAAATTCATCACATAGCCCTCTTCCAACAGCATTTCGAGCATCAAGATGAGCTCAAATGAAAATTATGCAATGAGATGAAATGATGTACTCGTCGAGGCGAACATTTTGATATGCTACACACATGAATTGGAGCTATGGATGCAGAGTTATGGCATGTCAAAGAAAGCAAAAATAACTGAGAGAGGCAAAAGTCAACCGGATCTAGGGTTTGCACGTGCCCCGAGGTCAGATCCGAGCTCGCCGGATCACTGTTCGCCGGAGAGAGCTGGCATCGCCGGAGTGGAAGAGGTGCTCCCCGGGGACGTTGGGGGTTGCCTGAGGAGGAGGCGCGGCGGAGGGCGGCGGTCTCGGGCGGCGCTTGCACGGTAGGTGGCGGCGGCCGGAACTGCTGCAGCGGTCGCCGGAGATCGATGGCGGCGGGGTCGGCGGTCGCCGGCGTCGAGGTGCCCGTGGTGGTGGCTCGCCGGCGCAGGAGGAGACGGGGTGGCGCGGCTAAGGACCAGGCGGTGGGGAAGAGGCGCGGGGCGGCGGAGCAGATCTGGGCCGCGGGGGCCGGTTGCGGGCTCCCGCGGGCCGCGGCGGCGGGCGGCGAAGTGGTGCTCTGGGCGGGACAGGTGGCGCGCAGCGATTGGCACCGGCGGTTTCATCTGGCCGGCAACGGACGTGTCCGGCGCGGTGCGGTGGAAGAGGAGCTAGGTTAGGGGTGTTTGATCCGCGAATTTTTGAGGGGGTGCCAATCACTAGGAGACTCCAAATGAGGTGCCGTTTGCGGCCACGCAATCGTGATCGGATGACCGAGAGGATGGAGGAGGTTTAAGTGGGTTTTGGGCCACTTTGGAGGGGTGTTGGGCTGCAACACACATGAGGTCTTTTCGGTCCCTCGGTTAACCATTGGAGTATCAAACGAAGTCCAAATGGCACGAAACTTGACAGGCGGTCTACCGGTAGTAAACCAAGGCCGCATGACAAGTCTCGGTCCAATCCGGAACCATTTAACACCCACACACGAAAATAGGTAGAAAGGGACACCGGGTGACATAGGAGCGCCGGATTGCAAAACAGACAACGGGGAAAATGCTCGGATGCATGAGACGAACATGTATGCAAATGAAATGCACTTGATGACATTATATGCAATGCATGACACGCAAGCAATGACAAGGAAACAATAGCGAATAACTGGAGGACACCTGGCACATCAGTCTCAGGGCGTTACATCACCCAAAGGTGAGTGCTGGAAGATGTCTGTGGCGTTAATATCAAAAATCGATAACCGATCTAGCTCGGTGTCCACAGGCATACCCGGTCCGGGACTTATAGCCGGAGAAGATTCCGTAGTTCCATTGCCGCAAATATTGCGGGGTGCCGAGTCAGTGTGCGGCTCCAACGCCGCGGAGTTGGTGGCCCCGAATGGCACGATCTGCTCCAGTTCTAAGGCCGTTAAAGCAACAGGAACCATCTCTTGGATGTGATCCGATGATAGATTTAAGTCATGTTCATCGGGGTGAGGGGGAGCGATCGCCGCGGTCTCAAATCCATTGAAGATCAAGTCCCCACGGACATCCGTGACATAGTTCAAGCTTCCAAATCTGACCTGGTGGCTAGGGGCGTAGCTATCGATCTGCTCCAGATGGCCAAGCGAGTTAGCCCGTAGCACGAAGCCGCCGAACGTGAAAATCTGTCCGGGGAGGAAGGTTTCTCCTTGGACAGCGTCACTATAGACGATTGAAGGGGCCATCGAACCTTTCGTTGACGACACAGTGGAACTCTAAATGAAAGCACCAATGTCGGTGTCAAAACCGGCGGATGTCGGGTAGGGGGTCCCGAACTGTGCGTCTAGGATCGATGGTAAACGAGATGGGGGACACGATGTTTACACAGGTTCGGGCCCTCTCTATGGAGGTAATACCCTACGTCCTACTTGATTGATCTTGATGAATATGAGTGTTACAAGAGTTGATCTACCACGAGATCGTAATGGCTAAACCCTAGAAGCCTAGCATGTATGACTATGGTAATGAATATATCCTTTCCGGACTAACCCCTCCGGTTTATATAGACACCGGGGGAATCTAGGGTTTACATAGAATCGGTTACATAAGAAGGAATCTTCATAGTTGGTCACCCATCTTGCCTCCCATGCCAAGTAGAGTCCAATCCGGACACGGGTATAGTCTTCGGCCTTCATGTCTTCACAGCCCATCAGTCCAGCCCATGGATAATAGGTCAGACGCCCGAGGACCCCTTAGTCCAGGACTCCCTCAAGGGGTCCATCGATAGATACCCTAATTAACGTTGCCAACTTGACATAGATGGCAGCCGAGTAGTCTTCGTGCATGTGGCCCCCATGACTAGCGCCTTGGAGGAACTCAGTTGTCGCTGTTTAACCCTCGCGATGATCTGAAGCACTTGACACCTAATTTTGCGAGATGACAAGAAACCTTTTTTTTAGATTTCTCACCAGAACTACAGCCCTGTACAACACAGCCTGCACGATATGTTGCGATAGCCAATCCAGGCGTGTCTGCTAGAGTCTGGTCACATGCATGGATGAACTGATCTTCCATGTCATGCAGGGATCGTCCAGGCACCAACATCGAGGCCTCCACCAACGTCTGTACAACACTTCTCTAGTACTATCGCTCGTCTCCCTCTTTTATTAACTCACCCGACTTGCAGGGCCAGGGATTGTGCCTATGGTTGGTTCTCAATTGCGGTCCCACATGTGTGTGCAAACGCAATATGACGTGTGTTCCATTCAGAGAGTGGCATGCCAGACCGACCGACCATCTGGGGTGCGACGCGAACGCGACGGGCGTGCCGTATACTGTACTCCGTAAATGTGTACCATCATTTTCTTGAGGCTTTGCTCCATGGCACAATCCATGGATACAAAATTAGTATACTGTACTATTTAAAAGTCGAGGGCGGGGCTTTTCCCACGCGGTAGATGGGGCAGTTCCGCCTAGTCGGTTCGACAGAGACACGAGAAGATGAGGGAGTAGGCTGCTACAAACGTAGGGCTGTGTGATTTCACAGTGAGTTACTGCTGGACAGGTGGGGCCCGGTTATTTGACTTGCCATTATCATTTTGGTGACCCCAGGAAGAAATGGTGCTAAGCATGTGTACCTAGATGAAGCAAACTTAGCAACAAAAAACTAAGCACCTATGCATTGGGGACTTGAGTTGCTAAGCCATTTAATGCCCATAGCACCTCATCTAAGCACCATTTCATTGGAAGAGGTCACTCCTTGGCAAATGCAATAAATACTACGAAGAAAGAGATAGAGAGAAGTAAACAAAAAAATACTCTTATAGCTAACCTTGTTGTATGAGTGACTAAGTGATGACTATGTATGACATGCCAACATCAGATAGCCTAACGCACCGTGTTAAATCTCCAAGGGCACGACCGCGCGAGCGAGGCGACGGTTGTGGTAGGCGTGACCATGATACGGGCTGCTGACAACCCTCGGATCTGAGATCGAACGGTCGCATGCTAAGTTGCTGAAAAATTACAGAATAACCCTCCAGGATAGGATATTCACCCATAGGTCTAGAATCACGCCATGCAACCATTCTATCTCAGATCCAAGGGCTCTCGGAATCCCGTATCATGGGAGAATGGAAAGCTTCGTATCACCTGTAATTTTCCCGATGCTTAACATGACATCGAAAGCCATTTAATTGGGCGTCGAGTAGACATGACATCTAATTGGGCCCCCATAGTATTGTGCATGAATCCATTTATCCACTAGGCAAGCCACTACCTTGCCGTTCGCACGCCCACCCACCCCCCCCCCACTCGGCATTTTTACAATCAATAAACCGATCTTGGTCGTCTCGTCCTTTCACATTACGATAGTTCCACTAATCCTAACCCTCCTCCCAAATCCATGGCATCCCAAATCTCCATGGTCGGCGGTGAGTACAAGGTTAGAACCATCACCGGCGATGAGTTCGATCATCTACACCCGTTCTTCCGCAACGGTGTAAGAATGCCTTGCTCGCTTCAAACGCATGTTCGGAAACTCAAATGATGAGTGGGTCGCTGGGCTAGATGTTCAGTACAGCACAATCCTGGGAAGCGAGAAGAATCTAAAGGAGGAAAAGAAGAAGCCCACCGTGAACCAGGTTTGCGTGCATGACTTATGCTTGGTCTACCACATATGCCATGCCAACGTTGAGTGCGAGGAATTTAAGATGCTCCTCAAGGGCGGCCGAGTCAAATTCGTTACTGTAGACTTTAGGAACGACAAGGAAATCCTGGGTCGGATAGGCCTCGTTGTAGGTGACCCCTTGGACCTCCATAAGGAAGAGCTGGTGCCCTCCCGTGATCAGCCTTCAATGCTGACCCTGGCAGGAGCCATGGTTCATCCTTCGTACGGTAAACTGAAGAAACCTCCACACACGTTTCATCGTGCATGGCGTGGAATGTACTAGATATAGACCACATCCACTATGTTGCAATGGATGGCTACCTTTGTTTCAATATCTACAAGGGTTGGATGAAGAGCAAGAGCCAAGTGTGTGGTTCAAGCAAAGAAGTATCGCCCAAGAGGAAGAGGGACAAGGACGAAGTCGGGGACGTGGACGGGGACTCCGAGTAAGGTGGCAGTGTCGTTGCTCATGGTGGTTCCAATGCAGTGTCTACCGGATTAGTTGCTTAGTTTAATTTCTGGTGTGCTTAGTTTTATTTGAGGGGTGTGTTGTGCTGAGCCCCCAGCAGAACTATGTTATGTTTCTTCTCGTTACTTTAACTCTTTAGTACGTACATACTAGTATTACTTATAGTTCATCTTTTAGTTGGTATAGTGCTACGACTACCACTCATTTCTTCACATTATATACGTACAATATATATATATGGCCAACATCATATTGCCAGCAGTTTAGTTGTTAAAGAATTTCAGGGGGCTTAGTTTTCTCAAAGAATTTTAGGGTGCTTAGTTTTATTTGATGGGTGTGTTGTGCTAGACACCATTATTGTGACTCAAATCTCTTTTGCCATGTTATAATGACATAAATACCGATGGGCCAACATGCCAGCTCTCCCTCTACCTCACTAAAGTAAAATAAAGTGTGGGGCCTACTTGATCCCAGCAGCGTTCTTATTTTCCTGTAAAATTGTTCGCTTCGTTACTCCTGACAAACGGGGCCACACTTATCATTGCGAGAATCGGCTTACTTTTGTCATGTAACATGGTCAACGGGTTTGATGTGAAAATGACAATGTCTAATGGTATTTTTGAGCAAACATCTAACTTAACGATGGCATTTTTTAGATATCTAATTGCATTTTTGAGCAGGCATCTCACGGATCGATGGCATTTTTGAGTAGTTGTAACTTCTAATGGCAAAACTAAGTAGTGATACACAAACTAGTGGCATAAATAATAAGAACCCAAGAATTAAATAGGTATGCTAATTTCTTTAATATAATTTAGCACCCCATTTAAGCACGTACTAGCATTTTTAATATTACTATATGCATAATTTGGCGACGAGCGCTCTCTATATGTACCACCTTTTTTCTTTAATTTCATCATGTTAGTTTTGATCCATGGCGCAATCCATCGATCCTACTACTGTACAAAAGTATACATTTTTTAAAATTCTAGAGGGCGGGGCAGTCTAGCTAGCTCGGTTTCAAGAGAGGCGAGGGACTTTGTGATTTGACAGCTCATTACTGCTGGAAGGCGGGGCCTTGTGATTTGACTGCTCGTATAAATGTGCCGACGACCTAAGGAGGAGCAAAGAACCATGTGGTATACTCAAGTTTTCCACTTGAGTACGACGGAGGAGCACGAAACACGACAGCCCAGTGCCATATCTCTACTCTCTACTCTTATTATATATTACTAGCAAGAGGCATTGTTCTATTGGCGATAAAGAATGATCTAATTTGCTAGTCATCTCATTTTTAGCATTGTTCTATTCATGCCTTGCAGAGAACGTGACACGTGCGGCGAAACACCCGAAGCAAAAGAAGAAACACGGGAGCAAAAGAAGAAGGAAGATTATCACCCCCCAAAAAAGGAAGACGCACACACAAGTCTGGGGCGCCGCTCTCACTACATGAAGGGTTGCTGGCCGCGGAGTCGTAACTGCTTCTTCATCGCCTCCACGACCTCCATCTCCTTGCGCGTCTCCTCCGCCATCTTCTTCATTTTGTCCATGACGTAGGATTTCTCGTTGCGAGCCTTCCTCATCTGTTCCACAGCCACATTACGTACCTTGAAAGCAGTCGGATGCTCGATGTGGAGCTTCACCAACTCCTCATTTTGTTCCATGACGAGGGCCTGCAGCATCTTCATCGAGGAACTACTATTCTCATGCAGCTTCTTCCAGCCGGCGTTCTCCTCCTTCAGCAGGTCGAGCTTGTGGCAGAGCTTCGCCTTGTCCACCTGAAGTTGCAGGATTTCTCCGGTCGCCTTCTTCTTCGAGGCAATGCTCTTCTTCAGCAGCATCACCAAGCTGGCGGTCAACTCCCCCTGCTCATTGAGCTCAGTGGGCATGTCGTCGAGGCTCTCCTTCAGCAGCTCCACCAAGCCGTGGATGAACTCCTTCTGCTTATTGAGGTGCTTATTGAGCTGAGTGGGCATGTCGTCGAGGGATAACGACTCCAGCGCCACCAGCTCGCTATGTTCGCCTCTGCGGCTAGGGCGCTCCTGGGAGCCATCGCCTGCCCGTGAGAGATCTTTCGAGATCTCTGCGTGGCGGCGAGCCCTCTCTTTTTTTTGCAGCCTTGGTTGCCGCTCCCTTGTTACGAGTAGTTCTTGACCTAGAGCTCTGCACACCGGCCATGGCAAGGACGGACGAAGAAGGAGGACTTATGAGGAGGAAGGTAGGGTAATTTTTGGTTAGGTAGTTCCCTTTTTATAACCTAAGTACTAGCACTAGTACTAAAACCTGCATAGTGGGAACATGTTCAGGTTTGGTACGTACAGGTAGGTGTGAGCAGGCTTGCACTTAATTGTAGCACTAGTACTTTGGAATGTGATGGGAACAAGGTAAAAATTAATTGATGGTTTTGGTTTCGAGGCCCGAAACGTCTCCCAATGAGTTTGTAATGATATATTTTTCGTAATGTATGCCTCTTATTAGGTTGGTCAAATTAACGACCTAGGTACACGTGCAAGACTTGTAAACTGAGATAGAGGGAGTACTACACTTCTAAAATTCGGTCGCATAAGTCAGTGATGTAACTGGTCGTACATGTCAGACCAAGCCGATGTGTGTCCCTTCGGTGAGACACGGGTTCGACCGACTGTCTGTTGGTGCGACCGACCGTAAAGTACTTACGCGATGGAGACTTCTGGTCGTGGCTTCGGTTGATTATCACGACCAAGCATTCTAAAACTAGTGATAAATCAATTACCATCTTTTTTCCAAATGACCAAGTAATTTTTACAGGAAAACAATACATATAGATGGAGTGATTGTCAAGGTTGCAAAATGACATAACATTGCAAGTTCACTGCAAGAGCAACCGACTAGGTCATTGCATCACTGGCGGGGAAGGAGGGCAGCTCACCTTTCCTATGATGCATGCCCAGCGGTGCCGCCGCAACTGGTCCCGGGATTTGGCTTCTCCTACCGCCCATTTGAACAGTTGCACCGGCTGCTCATGCCACTGCCCAGGCATGCACGTTCTTTCCTCCACAGTCGACTCCATGAATATGATCTCTGCCATTAGCCCTAGCTCGAAATCAACGCGACGCTACCAGATGCTGACATCCCTCAGCATCTCTCCCCTGAGATCGACTTGCGCCTCCGCCTTGTGCTGCGCCAGGCACAGCTCCTTGGAACTTCTCTCCAATCGATGTGATG
This sequence comes from Triticum dicoccoides, assembly GCF_002162155.2. Lineage (NCBI taxonomy): Eukaryota > Viridiplantae > Streptophyta > Magnoliopsida > Poales > Poaceae > Triticum > Triticum dicoccoides. Next base: position 218,501,467 of record NC_041384.1, read on the forward strand.
CTTCCTCGATCTAATTTGCCCTTGCTGCCCACCACCTGAAACGCAGCCCTGGCATGTCCTCGCCGCCACCGATCTGTGATTCCAGAGCAATGGATCCCCTCTAAAACACATGTGGGTTTTGCTCAAAGGCGGCTGTGCAACGGGCCGCAGCGAGAGGGCGGCCCGCGGGATCCTGGGATCTAAGGGATTATCCATGGCGGAATCCTCCATGGCAGGATCCAGTGGGCGAGGTGGGGAGGCGAGCCTAGGCGCTGGGAGAGCCCTACGAGGCTAAGATAAAGATAGTACTACTCCACTCCGTCCATATTTAAATACAAAGGCCACCAACAGTAGCCCTGGCAAAAATTGATCATGTTGCCTGTGTCCTGGTTTATTGGCCCCCTTTTTTGTGCCACTTTTTATGACATGCATAAATATTATGTTACTTACAAATATGGTCAAAATTTGCACAAAATACAAAGGAGACTAATAGAAATACTGGCACCCCATGATTTAACTACTCGCATGCGTGCAGTGGAGTAGTAATGTCTTTCTTCTGCCCTCACGTCCACTCAATTTGCATGCGCCGTATTAATTGACAATCAATGAAATGAAGGACTTTACACGCGTCAAATTATCACATGGGGTGGATCTTCGTACAAAAATGCGTCGCCCCATGTACCCGCGTGTGCGTGCGAGGGAATGAGTGTGTGTGTGTGGCGTGCGTGCACATCTTCACTTTGTGCATGTACCGCCAGTGTGGCTCATAGAGGATGAGTACATTCCTCTGGAAGCAGTAGCACGTCATGGTGATCAATCCACACAAGGAGGTCACGACAACGCCTCCACACGTGCCACGTAGCTTCATGAACTGTAAGAGAGACATTGTGTAGCGTGCCATTGGAATTCTAATTTACGTGTTTGCACATACTCGAAGTACTAGTAAGGTACACGTGCATTGCACGCATCAGATTTGGCAACCAAATTATGAATAAATACCACACTATAGCATGTAAGCTCTGAGTCATATATGCCTGATGTAGACCTTCGTTTAATTCTTATAGTTCATCTCATTCAAAATAAATTAGTTTTTATGAAAAAGCTAGGGCCTCTTTGATTCGTAGGATTTCCGAAACGCGGGAATAGGAAAAACATGGGATTAGAATGGAATGTTGTCTTGAATCCTACAGGATTGTACGAGTGTTTGATTGTGCATAGAAAAAATGTAGGATTCTTTCAAAGTGGTTTGGTGGATGGGATGTTTCCTACGAAGTCTAGTGCAAATGAATCCTATGGAAAAATATCTATGGTTTACAATCCTACGAATCAAACAACCAAGATAGGAAAAATTCCTAAGGATTAGAATCCTCCAAAATTCCTTTGAGAATCCTTTGAATCAAAGAAGCCCTTAATCTATTTTCTGATTCATGGAATTGTGCGTTGCAAAGCATAAAGTAAAAAATGGCAATTCGACTAGAAAAAAAGTTTGGGCAGTTATGATATGGAAGATTCTAGAACAAAGGAGAAGCACTTGTGTTTTGAGGTTTGTGGATTATGCTTAAGTTCAACCATGGAGTCTGCTAGGTTGTACATGTGGCAAAATCCGGTGGGGGCTAGAAGATGGTGCGAGGGGCCAAATGGAGGGGAGACTATGAAGGAGTGCACAAGTGTGAGATGGATATTTGAAGAGAGGGGGCAAGAATGTGCGATGTTGCGCGCAGTGGCAGAGCCATGAAAAATAAATGAGCTAGTGGGCCAAGCATTGCTAATCCTTTAGGAGGAGGGCCACTTCATCAACTTAAACCATTATACCAGCAATTGTCTAATGATCACATTCATATTAGCCTCGATATATAGTGATGTTAGGGGGAGCAGGGCCCTTGCTGCCCCCTGTCCTCGCCATTGTGCGCGCGTCTGAGAGATGAAGCAGAGGCATGGATGATGAGAGGGGGGCGTTGGATATATAATTAATGTGGGTGTATTAGCTATGTAATCCTATATAGAGAGGTATAGATTGATCGATGTGGACGTGGGAAAGAGGGTGAGACCTCACTAGATATATAGATTGATCGGTTTCTGTGGAAAACTGTGAAACACCTAGCTATATATACACACACATAGAGAAACATCGATCGTTGTGCATGCACGTGAGAGATAAAGAATGCCCGATATGATGGGGAGGGGGAGATGTGTGTGTGTGTGTGTGCATGCATAGGAGATCGATCTGAAGAAAAAGATTGCATGTGTGCGATGGATAATGCCGACTAGTACTGTGTGTGCATGCATGCACGAAAGAAAGTTAATGGTACAATTATAAAGAGAAGATGACTGTGTGGGTGTAAAAGACTAGGTGATGTCATAATCAATGTAAAGTAGAATTCAAATATTTGAATAAGAGAACATGATGTTTAAACCCATGCATGCATGAATATAACTGAGATATGCATGGTGTGATTTGGAAATGAGCATGTTGTACTGTATACACATTGAACAAGGTCAGACTGATTTGTATTTGAGATATCGATGGCAGACATCGTTTGGCCACATTGCATCCGTGCATGGACACACTATTCTAATTGGAGATGATGGGTGGCTTTCGCATCACATATCTATATCTATACCCCTATATATATATATATTATATTTTATATTTTTTTATAGTGTGCGGATAACTTTAACTTTGAAAGATGGTCGTTGGATGAGGCCAATCCGATGGTGCAGAGATGGCAAATTTGAGCACAATTGGCCGTTGGATATCATCTAGATTCCACCAGATTGTGCCACATGTACAATCTAGAAGACTTCATGGTTGAACTTAAGCATAATGCACAAACCTCAAAACACAAGCACTTCTTCTTTGTTCTAGAATCTTCCGTATCAGAATTGCCCAAATGTGTTTCTAAATGATTTACCATTATTTGTTTTTACTTTATGCCTTACAACGCACAATTCCATGAATTTTAAAATAGATTAGCTTTCTTATAAAAACTAGATGATTTTGAATGAAATGAACTATAAGAATTAAGCAAACATCTACATCATGCATATATGACTCAAAGATTACATGCTATAATGTGGTATTTATTCATAATTTGGTTGCCAAATCTCATGCGTGCAATGCACGTGTACCTTACTAGTATAAATGGTGTTTGTGTGTGTGTTGTGCTTGTTAAACACATTGTACGTAGTATATCATGCATGGTTTAGATTCCGAACATCTAGCTAGAGCATACATGTACTATGATTTGAATTCAACATAAAACCTATACATATATTTGTATTTGAGATTGTATGTACATGTAGTTCGTATTTATATAGGAATTTACTTCTCCTATATTCATGTCATGTGTTGTGAAGATAATATTTAGATGGTTGTATAACTAACCTGAGTACAATCCCATTCAAACAGGGAAAATGTACTCAAATTTAGTCCATATGCTAGAAAACACACATTATTTTTTTATTGTTGAGGGAAGTGCAAATTGTTTTGGTACTCTACACGTTATGTTTGTTGTCCTAATTTTTTTAGTTGTTTTTGTTGTATTTGAATGCATTTCTAGTAATATAGTAAAACGGGGCATAGCTCTCTCTAGTGATGAGGTGCGAATTGTATTCTTTTGGGTACACGTTAAGCTTGTTCCCCCGAAATTTCAAGCTGCGCCTTGTTATGCCAAAATTTCAAGCTAGCAGCTCTGTCTATCGTGCTGCGAAACTCTCGCCTCTTCAACCCGCGCCTTGTTACCCCGAAATATTTAAGATATATTTTTGTCTCGTTGTGCTCTGACAACTCCCTCCATCTCAACCCGCGCTTTGCTATTCCAAAATTACAACACGCGCGAAAACTCCCACCTCCTGTGAAATCCCGACATGCAAAATGCCCGTGATACCCCTAAATCGAAAGAACTGCCTATCTCAAATCGGTGGGGGTACTTTCGTAACTTACCCCACATTTCGGACAAGCGCGTCCCTAAGCCATGGTTCCTCACTCCCATCCCATCCGCCCACCCATTCATACACCGAGGCCGCGAAAACCCGTGAAGCCCCACACCCTTCTCCGTCCGCCACCTAGCCGGAGCCTCTTCCCCGACGACATCTTCCACAGCAACACCTCAACGTCCCTCATCCACCATACCAGACGAGGATCTGTCGTCGATCTCGTCGTCCCGCCGGTTCAGCCACCCCATCCTCCACCTCCACGGAGCTGCCCCAACGTTCCCCTCGTGTTTCGTGCCACCTCCATTCCCACACCGCCGTCTTCACCTGCACCACCGGAAGAGCATCGTCATCACCGTTTCCTCGGATGAAGCTGAGGCCTAATCGGCGCCACCAAAGAGGTTGTACACTAATCGCCGCATTTTCTTCTTGATTCGATCTCACGGTGTTGCCGGCGCTTGGTCCCGAGCCGACACGGCGCGGCTCCATCCACGGCGGCGTCGCCGGCCACTTCCTCCATGGCGTCACTCCCTCGGCGGCGACATCCACATCAGTAGGAGCTGCTGCTGCTCTGCTCTTGCTCTCGGTCCCCTGTTTGGTCTGCTCTTGCTCTTGCTCGCGCTGCTGCTCTCGCTCTTGCTCTTCCTTGCGATGCTGCTCCAATTTAGCTACACTGCAGTCGACTGAATAGACTTTTGGGTCAGTCGATTTTCAAGGGGTGGGGGGCTCGCCAGAGTTAAGGAAGAACCAGCTGCAGCGGAGAGGGGCCCCCCGGAGAGGTACCCCAGTATCTATCTTAGGGTTCAGGGTGGGGGCGGTGGTCGTCGGCGATGGTGGGGCGGTGGCGTGGGGATCGCTGGAGAAAAAGCTCGGCACGGGGGGGGGGCTAGAGGGATGGCCGGGGCGGCGGCGGATCGGCGGTTGTGAGTGGTTTTGGGGCAGGCGGGGCGGCGCACCACCGGCCGCGAGCGACGGGGGCGGCTGTTTGGCCGGTGGTGGCTGGCGGCTCAGGGTAGCCTCACCTGATGCTGCTACACGACCATCTGCCTCGGCTCTCGCATGCGCTGCTGCTGCTACTGCTTGTCTGCTACTAGTGCGTTCAGTTTCGACAGAAAAATTCAGTTTCGACAGTTAAGTTCAGTTTCGACAGTTAAATTCAGTTTCGATAGTTAAGTTCAGAGATGAGCGGCTGATGTATTTTACATCTAGCACTTTGTGGTTATGAATTTTACGTCATCTATGGGAGATGCTATTAGAATTCCACTCAGGTTAACGTTGTCTCTCTTGTCCTGCTTCAGCCTCGGTGTTGTACAACTCACTGGAGCTGCTCCAACGATGAAACCCTCCATCATAGCGGAGCAGTACCCCGGGTCCATCTCCAGATGCCTAAGATCTTCTTCCCCTCCTCCGACAGCCAAGTCAGCCGGATCATCCTCACCGACCAACCCAGTCACGTTGAGATCGACATGGCTTCGCCAAAGAGGTTGTACACTTGTTGCATCTCTTTTTTACTCTACATGTTATATATTGTCCACTGAGCACACGCAGTAACGTGAAATACGATTAGTTTCTCCTACTATATGACAAGCAGTGAGGTACCAGGCAACTTAACTATCCGTGATGGACTCTCTTGAACGCCATCAATATTAATCTCTGCGTGTTTGAGCTGTGCATTTGTCGATGGGCCTAGGAGTTGAGCTAGTAGGGCAGTGGCTTGGGTCCAAAGTAATAGAAGTAGCACAAAAACATTTTTTGAGTGTAGGCTTTTCCTTTCTCAAGCCTGCTGATACGTCTCCAGCGTATCTATAATTTTTTATTGTTCCATGCTATTATATTATCAACCTTGTATGTTTTATATGCATTTATATGCTATTTTATATGATTTTTGGGACTAACCTATTAACCTAGAGCCCAGTGCCGGTTTATGTTTTTCCTTGTTTTTGAGTATCACAGAAAAGGAAAACCAAACGGAGTCCAATTGACCTGAAACTTGACGGAGCTTATTTTTGGACCAGAAGAAGGCCATGGAGTACAAGAGTTGGGCCAGAAGAGTCTTGGGCTGGCCACGAGGGTGGGGGGTGCGCCCACCCCCCTTGGGCGTGCCTCCCTGCCTCGTGGACAGCCCGAGACCCCCTGACTTGTTCTTGATGCCAAAACCTCTTATATATACAGAAACCTCCAAAACATAACCTAGATAGGGAGTTCCGCCACCAGAAGCCTCCGTAGCCACCGAAAACCAATCTAGACCCGTTTCGGCACCCTGCCGAAGGGGGAAATCCCTCTCCGGTGGCCATCTTCATCATCCCGGCGCTCTCCATGACGAGGAGGGAGTAGTTCTCCCTCGGGGCTGAGGGTATGTACCAGTAGCTATGTGTTTGATCTCTCTCTCTCTCCCGTGTTCTTGAGTCAGCACGATCTTGATGCATCGCGAGCTTTGCTATTATATTTGGATGTTATGATATTTCTCCTCCTCTACTATCTTGTGATGAATTGAGTTTTCCCTTTGAAGTTATCTTATCGGATTGAGTCTTTAAGGATTTGAGAACACTTGATGTATGTCTTGCATATGCTTATCTGTGGTGACAATGGGATATCACGTGATCCACTTGATGTATGTTTTGGTGATCAACTTGCGAGTTTCGTGACCTCGTGAACTTATGCATAGGGGTTGGCACACGTTTTCGTCTTGACTCTCCGGTAGAAACTTTGGGGCACTCTTTGAAGTTCTTCGTGTTGGTTGAATAGATGAATCTGAGATTGTGTGATGCATATCGTATAATCATACCCACGGATACTTGAGGTGACATTGGAGTATCTAGGTGACATTAGGGTTTTGGTTGATTTGCATCTTAAGGTGCTATTTTACTACGAACTCTAGGGCTGTTTGTGACACTTATAGGAATAGCCCAACGGATTGATCGGAAAGAATAACTTTGAGGTGGTTTCGTACCCTACAATAATCTCTTCGTTTGTTCTCCTCTATTAGTGACTTTGGAGTGACTCTTTGTTGCATGTTGAGGGATAGTTATATGATCCAATTATGTTATTATTGTTGAGAGAACTTGCACTAGTGAAAGTATGAACCCTAGGCCTTGTTTCTTAGCATTACAATACAATTTACGCTCACTTTTACCACTTTCTACCTTGCTGTTTTTATATTTTCAGATTACAAAAACCTTTATCTACCATCCATATTGCACTTGTATCACCATCTCTTCGCCGAACTAGTGCACTTATACAATTTACCATTGTACTGGGTGTGTTGGGGACACAAGAGACTCTTTGTTATTTGGTTGCAGGGTTGTTTGAGAGAGACCATCTTCATCCTATGCCTCCCACGGATTGATAAACCTTAGGTCATCCACTTGAGGGAAATTTTCCACTGTCCTACAAACCTCTGCACTTGGAGGGCCAACAACGTCTACAAGAAGAAGGTTGTGTAGTAGACATCAAGCTCTTTTCTGGCGCCGTTGCCGGGGAGGTTAGCGCTTGAAGGTATATCTTTAGATCTTGCAATCAAATCTTTTTGTTTCTTGTTTTATCACTAGTTTAGTTTATAAAAGAAAACTAAAAATGGAATTGAGGGTACCTCATATGCTTCATCTTTTTAATGTCTTTCGTGAGAATAAGGATTCCAATAATTGTGCCAAAGTGTTAGAAGAAGAATGCATTAAAATGTTTGGCACTAAATCTTTGAATGATGAGCATGATTGCAATGGTGTTAGTACGATTTCCTTGAATATCTATGATGCTAATGATATGCAAAGCCACAAGCTTGGGGGTTCTATGTTTGATGAAGATGATATTTTTTGTCGCGCAAGTTTTGATGAGCAAATTTATTTTGATGATAGCATGCCTCCTTTTTATGATGATTATATTGATGAAAGTGGGTTTGGAAGAGTGTTAACTTTAGGAAGTAATGATCCCACTATTTTGGAGGGTGTTGAATCTTATTGTGATAATTATGAAAGTGGGTTTGGAGAGGTCATGACTTTAGTTAATGTTAATCCCTCTATTTTGGAAGAGTGTCAACTTTGCATACTTGTAGATCATGAAAAGAATGCTTTATGTGATGGTTATATTGTTGAATTCATTCATGGTGCTACTGAAAATTATTATGAGGGTGGAATATATGCTCATAGGAATTGCAATAATATCAAGTTTCCTCTCTATGTGCTTAAAATCTTGAAGTTATGCTTGTTTTGCTTTCCTATGCAAATTGATTATTGTTCCCACAAGTTGTTTGCTCACAAAATCCCTATGCATAGGAAGTGGGTTAGACTTAAATGTGCTAGTCATATTCTTCATGATGCTTTCTTTATAATTCAATTCCTATCTTCTATGTGAGCATCATTGAAATCATCATGCCTAGCTAGGGGCGTTAAACGATAGCGCTTGTTTTTTTTTAAAATGGAACGCCCCTATTCCATAAATCAAACTGGCGTAGCAAAACCGCTGGCCCTCCGAACGTTTACATCATCTGGCAAATCATCAAGCCAAAATTGCCGAGAGATCAGCTGGTTGGAACCAAAGGCCACTAAAGCATGCGCTAACTTATTACATGCCCGAGGGGCAAAACTGAAAGAAATATGAGTAAAGTTTAAAAACGCAAAGGCTCGGATCTCCCGGAATAGAACTCCTTCACGTGCTAGGTCAGCCTCCGTTCCATTAATAGCTTTTATTAATTCCTGACAATCCGATTCAATTTCAATATTGGTCATGCCCCATCTGGACGCCATCTTTAGAGCCTACACACAGGCCTCCGCTTCTGCATGTAACGCTGACATAGCGTTCTTGATGTAGCCCGATCCCGAGGCCCAGATATCCCTCGCGCTATCACAAACGACAAAACCCCAGCCACCAGTATTGGCTGAAATATTAAAAGCTCCATCACAGTTAATTTTTAGCTTGTCGCCCTCTGGTTTTTTTCTAAACAAACACAACTCTGTCTATCCCTTCCGTACACTTCTTCCCACATAGATTGATTGAGTCTGTAGCCAGATGACTAATTTCTGCAGCGATTTGCTGCACTGATACATGTTTCTCTCCAGAGTTTATTTTATTACACCAGCACCACCACCTCTAGAGAAAACAAGCAACTAATACTCTTTTATATTCCAGCAATCGAAGGATCACATGCATGAGCTCCATCGCATCCTTACATGAGCACATGCGATGGCACTCCCCTTCAAGCTATAAATCACGACACACACATTTCACCACTTTGCACTTCAGAAACAAATGTGCGCCATCCTCATCCAATCTCCTGCAACATACACACAGTGTTTCACACTTAATTCCCCTTCGCTTCAGAGACAGCTTCAAGGGTAGGCTGTTATGAGTGAGTCGCCACAAGAATTGCTGAACCTTAGGTTGGCATGGCATACCCCAAATCTCTCTCCAATCCCACTGGGTCGGTGTAGGGTTAGAGCAACCTGGCTGGTCCACGTCTCTTCTCCGGACGTACAGCCTGTAAGCAGACTTGACTGAGAACCTGCCTTTTGAGTCAAAATGCCAAGCATAGAAATCTTCTACATCATCTCTCGTCGGTGTAGCCAAGATGATTCTCACATCCTCCTCAACGAAGATGTCACTAACCAGTTGTTCATCCCACGTCAGGGTGTCGGGATCGATTAGATCACAAACCCTTGTCAAAAGACACTGCCCTCTTTGTGTGATTGGCGTCCTGCTGCTATCCCGGGCCAGCCAAGGATCAGTCCATATTTTAACCGTGGTTCCATCTCCAACTCGATGAATTAGACCCTCCTTCAGAAGTGCAATACCTTTCAATATACTCCTCCACGTATATGAAATCCCTGACTGTACCTCGGCCTCTAAAATAGAAGTATTCTGGAAGTATTTCGCCGGGAGGCAACCCGATTTAATTTTTGTTCCTTGCTTTTTGTTCCTTTTTAGTAATAAATAATTTATCTAGCCTCTGTTATGATTGAGTTTTTATGTTTTAATTAGTGTTTGTGCCAAGTAGAACCTTTGGGAAGACTTGGGGAAAGTCTTTGCGGTCTTGCTGTAAAAAACAGAAACTTTAGCGCTCACGAGATTTGCTGCTACGTTTTACTGGAGAGTGCTACTTAGTTGGTTCTTTTTGAAGATGATTAATAGATAAATTCCTCACGTCCAGAAATTTATTTTAGAATTTTTCAGGTTCCATAAGTATACGTTTGATCCAGATTACTACAGATTGTTCTGTTTTTGACAGATTCTGTTTCTATGTGTTGTCTGCTTATTTTGATGAATCTATGAGTAGTATCGGAGGGTATGAACCATAGATGAGTTGGAATACAGTAGATATTAAACCAATATGAATTTAGAATGAGTTCACAACAGTACCTAAGTGGTGATTTATTTTCTTATACTAACTGAGGTTATGAGTTTTCTGTTAAGTTTTGTGTTGTGAAGTTTTCAAGTTTTGGGTAAAGATTCGATGGACCATGGAATAAGGAGTGGCAAGAGCCTAAGCTTGGGGATGCCCAAGGCACCCCAAGGTAATATTCAAGGACAACCAAGAGCCTAAGCTTGGGGATGCCCCGAAAGGCATCCCCTCTTTCGTCTTCGTTCATCGGTAATTTTACTTGGAGCTATATTTTTATTCACCACATGATATGTGTTTTGCTTGGAGCGTCATTTTATTTTATTTTGTTTTGATTGATTGTCGAATAAAATACCAAGATCTGAAATTATTAGATGTTAGAGAGTCTTCACATAGTTGCATAATTATTCGACTACTCATTGATCTTCACTTATATCTTTTGGAGTAGTTTGTCATTTGCTCTAGTACTTCACTTATATCTTTTTAGAGCACGATGGTAGTTTTATTTTGAAGAAATAGATGAACTCTCATGCTTCACTTATATTATTTTGGGAGTCCTAAACAGCATGGTAATTTGCTTTGGTTATGAATTTAGTCCTAATATGATGGGCATCCAAGAGGGATATAATAAAAACTTTCGTATAAAGTGAATTGAATACTATGAGAAGTTTGATACTTGATAATTGTTTTGAGATATAAAGGTGGTAATATTAGAGTTGTGCTAGTTGAGTAATTGTGAAATTGAGAAATACTTGTGTTGAGGTTGGCAAGTCTCGTAGCATGCACGTATGGTAAACATTGTGTGACAAATTTGAAGCATGGGGTGTTCTTTGATTGCTTTCCTTATGAGTGGCAGTCGGGGACGAGCGATGGTCTTTTCCTACCAATCTATCCCCCTAGGGGCATGCATAGTAGTACTTTGCTTCGAGGGCTAATAAACTTTTGCAATAAGTATATGAGTTCTTTATGACTAATGTGAGTCCATGGATATTACGCACTCTCACCCTTCCATCATTGCTAGCCTCTTCGGTACCGTGCATTGCCCTCTCTCGCCTTCAGAGTTGGTGCAAACTTCGCTGGTGCATCCAAACCCCGTGATAAAATACGCTCTATCACACATAAACCCCCTTATATCTTCCTCAAAACACCCACCATACCTACCTATTATGGCATTTCCATAGCCATTCCGAGATATATTGCCATGCAACTTTCCATTGTTCCGTTTATTATGACACGCATCATCATTGTCATATTGCCTTGCATGATCATGTAGTTGACATCGTATTTGTCGCAAAGCCACCATGCTAATTTTTCATACATGTCACTCTTGATTCATTGCATATCCCGGTACACCGCCGGAGGCATTCACATAGGGTCATATTTTGTTCTAAGTATCAAGTTGTAATTCTTGAGTTGTAAGTAAATAAAAGTGTGATGATCATCATTATTAGAGCATTGTCCCATGTGAGGAAAGGATGATGGAGACTATGATTCCCCCACTAGTCGGGATGAGACTCCGGACGAAAGAAAAAAAAGGAGAAGAAAAAGAGGCCAAAAAAAGGAGAGAAGGCCCAAATAAAATAATGAGAGAAAAGGAGAGAAGGGAGAATGTTACAATCCTTTTTCCACACTTGTGCTTCAAAGTAGCACCATGATCTTCATGATAGAGAGTCTCTTGTGTCATCACTTTCATATACTAGTGGGAATTTTTCATTATAGAACTTGACTTGTATATTCCAATGATGGGCTTCCTCAAAATGCCCTATGTCTTCGTGAGCAAGCAAGTTGGATGCACACCCACTTAGTTTCTTTGATGAGCTTTCATATATTTATAGCTCTAGTGCATCCGTTGCATGGCAATCCCTACTCCTTGCATTGACATCAACCGGTGGGCATCTCTATAGCCCATTGATTAGCCACGTCAATGTGAGACTTTCTCCTTTTTTGTCTTCTCACACAACCCCAATAATCATACTCTATTCCACCCATAGTGCTATGTCCATGGCTTGCGCTCATGTATTGCGTAAGGGTTGAAAAGGCTGAAGCTGTCGGATGTGGGGTTCCGACTGACCCTTAAGGTTCGAACACTGGGGTGCGCGCGAAGTCTTTCCCTTATACCAATCTATGCTCTAGCTCTCTAAGATCTTGCGAACGAACTCGATGAACTCGCAACACAGAAAGACACGGGGTTTATACTGGTTCGGGCCACCATTGTGGTGTAATACCCTACTCTAGTGTGGTGGTGGATTGCCTCTTGGGCTGATGATGAACAGTACAAGGGAAGAACTGCCTCCTGAGGTTGAGGTGTTCTTGTGCGTATGAACTTGTAGTGCCAGGATTCGATCTCTCACCTCCTATGGTGGCTAGTCCTATTTATAGAGGCCCTGGTCCTCTTCCCAAATATTGAGCGGGAAGGGAGCCAACAATGGCGGGCTAATTTGAAGGGGGACAGGTAGTACAAGCTATCCTGACAAAAGGTAGTTCGCGCATGTGCAAAGCTCTGGTGGTGACGCCATCTTGGGCTCCACGATGACCTCCGTCTTGCAGTCCATGGTCTTGGTCTTGTTGCACTGAAACGACAACCTTTGCCTAAGGCCTCGGTACCCCGCAGCTGCGCTTGCCCCCTTCGCACCAAAGAGGAAACAAGGACGCTGCGCGCGCTGGCGCCCGCCTGGTGTCGATCATCATGGCTCACGTCACGAGAGCCTCGCGAGGTTTGCCCCGCTTGATATCTTCGCTCCTCGTGAGCCTGCCTAGTCAGGCCACTCAAGAGGAGGTCTTGCGTCGTCCGCCTCGCGAGGCTTGGCCCCTTGCAAGGGTCTTGGATGCTTGTTGATGAAGATGGGTCGTATGGCCTGCTGGCTCTGCCACGCCGCGGGCCGCAGGCAGGCAAGTCTGGGGACCCCTATTCCCAGAACACCGACAGTAGCCCTGGGCCCAATGTGCGCTCGGGCTTGGCTTCACGGCAAAGCCAAGGGTCAAGTTCGGAGCACCGTGGGCCCCCAAAAGCCTGCTGCCTCGGTTGACACGTGGCGGTTGATTGGACGTGGGTGTCTCCGCTTTCCCACGCTGCCTTGGCAACTGCTTGACCTGGCAAAAGGCTGGCGCGGGCGGCACTTGCCTTCATTGCTTCATCCTTGCCTCGCTCCAGATCCCATTTCTCGCTCTTCGCCACCTGCTACCTACAGATCTGCTTTGGCCTTGCTCTGCATCTGTCGCCCATTGCGCTGCGCAAGGTCAAGACTTCCTCGGCTCCTGCTTGGCACGAGCCCGCTCTTGAGGCGCCCACTGTCACGGAGAAGAGCCTTGCCTCCGTGCGCCTGCTGACGGCGGGAGAGAGCGACGAGTGGGGGAAGAAGGAGCTCCGGCTTGCCTCCGATGAGCCGGAGCCTGAGGGGAGCACCTTCTTTCCCTTCTTTTCGAGCAGCGTTGTCGTTGGGTTGGTTCCTCCCTTCTCTGATTTCTTTTATGAAGTCCTCGACCACTATGGGTTGCAAGCGTTGCATCTCCATCCCAACTCTGTCCTCCTCATATCCATCTTTGCCTACTACTGTGAGGCATACCTAGGCGTGATGCTATCCGTGGCGCTCTTGCGCCATTTCTTCTTCCTCCGCGTCAACGAGGGTCACATCTATGGATGCGCCAACTTCGTCGCGTTCGGCAAGGCCAACTCCATCTCGAGCACCGGGAAGAGGGCCGATAACATTCTATCCAAATGGGTCATGGTGGACGCCAAGCTCGCCCATCCGCGCCTGGTGTTGCCGACGGAGGCGCCCCGGCAAGGTAAGGAGTGGCCCAAGGCGGAGCTTGTCGACGAGCGGGCATCGTCAGTGTTGTGGCAGATGATGACTGACCTGAAGCTGCGCAATGCGAGGGCGGCCAAAATAATAGGAGCGATGCTCCTAAGGGAGTTCTTGACGTTGCAGGTTGCCCCACTCCAGGCGCGCGCGCCCCCCTTCTGGGAGCTTCTAGGAGGGGAAACAAGGCTCGCCTGAGGCCGGGGGACCTGCCTGACGACGAACTGGACACCGTCCTGCGTCTCATAGTCAGAGACAACCAGGAGTACCCGCCTAGCGCCTTCATTCCCCTGTTCCAACGCAGGGACCGGGAGGAATTCGTCGCCACCAGGTCGACTTTTGATGTGCGCGGGTTGGTGCCGCCGATGTTTTCAGGAGCTCCTTCGGCGCAAAAACCGGTGGAGGTGTCTTCTGGCGAGTCCGGCAGAGAGGGGGAAGAGGACGTGGACTCGGAGGAGACCCCAGAAGAGGTGGGGGAGACCTCCCCTCCGAGCAAGGCCGAGATTCTCCGCGCCCTTCCTGATGATGCCGAGGCTGACGCCTACCAAGGAGGGAAGGAGCAACCCCTCGTCGCGACGAAGGGTAGGTCGTCGCTGGTAGACCGTGGTGCCGCCTCCACCCCAACACCTCTTGGCGCTGGATCCGGTTCTGCGTCCGCACCGCATGGCGCTGCCAGGGCCCAGACGCCTGCCCCTCAGGCCCCGATGCTGTCAGGCCTCAAGCTTCACAAGCGAAAGGTGAAGTACTTGGCGGTGGACCGGTAGGTGTCTCTGTAACACCCCGGATATAATTTACCTTATCTGTACTCCAACTCTTGTCGTTTCCGGCACTAAGTTATTTTATTCCTCGTTGTCGAGTTTTTGTCTCCGTGTGTTTTGTCTTTGTCATGCATCTCATATCATGTCATCATGTGCATTGCATTTGCATACGTGTTCATCTCATGCATCCGAGCATTTTCCCCGTTGTCCGTTTTGCATTCCGGCGCTCCTATGTTCTCCGGTGGTCTTTTCTACCTCTTTTTGTGTGTGGGGGTTAAACGTTTTAGGACTGGACCGAGACTTGTCATGCGGCCTTAGTTTACTACCGGTAGACCGCCTGTCAAGTTTCGTGCCATTTGGACTTCGTTTGATACTCCAATGGTTAACCGAGGGACCGAAAAGGCCTCGTGTGTGTTGCAGCCCAACACCCTTCGAAACTGGCCCAAAACCCATCTAAACCCTTTTTATCATCTAGAGCGTTCGATCACGATCGCGTGGCCAAAAACCGCACTCCATTTGGAGCTTCCTAGCTCCTCCTACCTATAAATCTAGGTCTCCCCCGAAATTTTCGGATCCCTTTCCCCGAAACCCTAGCCTCCTTCGTCCTCCGCGCGCCGGACAACGTCCGCCGGCGCCGGACGTGTCCGACCTGATGGCGCCGCCGTTCCGCACCAGTGGCATCCCGCCACATGTCCCGCCGGCTCTTCCCCCGCCGCGCGGCCCGCCGACCCGCTTTGGGCCCTCCCCGGCCCGTCTCCTCCCGCCGCCCGCGCCATCATCTCCCTCGCCCGCGGCGACCCCGCGCGCAGGGCCGCCTTTGCTGGCCACCGCTGCCGCAGTCCGGCGACCTCCGCCGCGGCCGCCCAGCCCGCCGCCCAAGTCCGGCGCCGCCTCGCACCGCGGTGCCCTGCTCCGGCTTCCGCGCCCGCCGTCCCGTGCTCCGGCGTGAGCCCTGCCCCGGCGAGCTCCCTCCTCTCCGGCCGCCTCGTCCTTCTCCGGCGACTTCAACCCTAGCGAACCTTGGGAGGCGTGTACGTGCTACAGTGCTCGAGATCGAAATCCAGATCTGTTTGCCTCGGTTGACTTTTTCCTCCCAAAACCCTAGTTTTTAGCATTTTTCCACATGCCATAACTCTGCATTCGTAGCTCCGATTCGTGCGTGTAGCATATCGAAATGTTCGTCTCGACGAGTACATCATTTCATATCATTGCATCATTTTCATTTGAGCTCATCTTGATGCCCGAAGTGCTGTTGGAAGAGGGCTATGTGATGAATTTGTCAGATCTGTTTCGGCAAATAGCCTTTTGTCATTTTTGCCATGATTAATGTGTGCATGCTATGATCCTAAGCTCTACATGTGTTTTGTAGAATGCCATGTCATCTTTACAGAGGTGTATGCCATGTATTTTTGTGATATTTGTGGTGACTAGCACAATCATGCAAAGTAGCGTAATCGTTGATGCTGATTTCAGGGACTCAGAATTTCGAAGTCCTTGTCCTGTTTTTGTTTTATGCCACATGTTCGTGTTGTTTCCTAGTGATCCGTGCCTCTTTTGAGGATGATCAGTAAGGATGTTTTGTTAATATTGTGGTGCTCTATCCATCCATGTCTTTGTTTGCATTTATGGTGCACCCTAGCTTGAGTCAATCGAGCTCTATTTTTGCTATAAAATGATCCGGGCAGATTGTTGACATGTTTAGTGATTTTGCCGAGGATGTTGCTATTGATCTGTGCATGCTATGTTTATGTTCTTGCCATGTCTAGCTTATATGACATGTATTCTTGATGGGTGTATGTTTAGTTTGTCATGCCGTGCTCTGTAGTGAGTGCATCGAGCTCGTAAACATGCCTACTCGTTAATCTGTTTTGCATGCTCCCGTTTTTCACCAAGTCTGAATCTGTTTATGTTTTTGCCATGTTCACATGCTTGCAATTGTATTTTTCGGTCCCTTTTGACTCAAGGTCACTAAGGGACTTTTGTTACGTGCTTTGAGTAGCTTCATGCCATGCCTTGCATTGCCATGTTAATTTCAGCAAGTCTGAAACCTGTTATCATTTGCACTTTTGCCATGCTTGTTTGAACCTGTTAATGGACGAATTAGCCGTAGCTCAATGTTCATATTTTGTCAAGCATCATGAGTGGATCCCTGCCATGTATTGTTTTGTCATGTTTGAGTGTTGTAACATATTTAGCTTGATGCATGTAGATGGCTAATTGCTGATTATCGCAGACCAGTGCCATATTTGTTTTGCTTGCCATTTCCAAACCGTGCATCCGATTCCGGTGATCTTTATATCGATTTCAACCGAAATCAACTCACCTTTCCACTAGAACTCTTGGATTTCCAAGTTGAGGCCAGGTTCATTCTTTCCTTTCCAAATCTCGCATATGCATCACATATCGCATCCCGCATATCATACCATGTTTGCATCATGTTGCTTGAGCATTGCACGTGGTTGATTGTGTTCCTTTGCGCTTGTTGTTATTGTTTGGGTAGAGCCGGGAGACGAGTTCGTGAACGAGGAGCCCGTTGAGTTCGTTTACGAGGATCAAGGCAACTCTGAGTACTTTGCAGGCAAGATGACCATATCCTCGAAATCACTTCTATCTTTGCTTGCTAGATGCTCACTCTTTTGCTATGCCTATGCTATGATGCCTACCACTTGCTTATCATGCCTCCCAAATTGCCATGTCAAACCTCTAACCCACCATGTCCTAGCAAACCATTGTTTGGCTATGTTACCGCTTTGCTCAGCCCCTCTTATAGCGTTGCTAGTTGCAGGCGAAGATTGGAGTTCGTTCCTTGTTGGAACTTGTTTATTGTTGGGATATCACAATATTATCTTGCTTATCTTAATGCACCTATATACTTGGTAAAGGGTGGAAGGCTCGGCCTTATGCCTAGTGTTTTGTTCCACTCTTTCCGCCTTAGTTTCCGTCATATCGGTGTTATGTTCCCGGTTTTTGCGTTCCTTACACGATTGGGTTATAATGGGAACCCCTTGACAGTTCGCCTTGAATAAAACTCCTCTAGCATGGCCCGACCTTGGTTTTACCATTTGCCACCTAGCCTTTTTACCTTGGGTTTAGCGGACTCAAGGGTCATGTTTATTTTAAACCCCCGGGCCAGAGCTTCTCTAAGTGTTGGTCCAACCCAGAGCACCGTGCGGGTCCGTCCCTTGGCAACTTGGGTTACGTTGGCTCCCGTACGCTTAGCTTATCTGGTGTGCCCTGAGAACGAGATATGTGCAGCTCCTATCGGGATTTGTCGGCACAGCGGGTGGTCTTGCTGGACTTGTTTTACCATTGTCGAGGATGTCTTGTAACCGGGATGCCGAGTCTGATCAGATTGTCTTGGGAGAAGGAATATCCTTCGTTGACCGTGAGAGCTTGTGATGGGCTAAGTTGGGACTCCCCTGCAGGGATTTGAACTTTCGAAAGCCGTGCCCACGGTTATGGGCAGATGGGAATTTGTTAATGTCCGGTTGTAGATAACATGAAACTTAACTTATTAAAATGCACCAACCGTGTGTGTTACCGTGATGGTCTCTTCTCGGCGGAGTTCGGGAAGTGAACACGGTGTTGGAGTAATGTTTGACGTAGGTTGTTCTAGGATCACTTCTTGATCATAGTTGTTTGACCGTGCTTTTGCCTTCTCTTCTCTCTCTCTTTTGTGTATGTTAGCCACCAAATATGCTAGTCGCTTGCTGCAGCTCCACCTCATACCTTTGCCTTACCTATAATCTTAAATAGTCTTGATCGCGAGGGTGCGAGATTGCTGAGTCCCCGTGACTCATAGTGATGCAAGGACCGGTGATTCCATTCCAGATGATATGACCGAGCTCAAGTGGGAGTTCGATGAAGACTCTCACCGTTACTATGTGTCTTTCCCAGATGATCAGTAGTGGTGCCCAGTTGGGGCGATCGGGGACTTTGTCGCATTTGGGGGTTGATCTTTATTTTGGTACCGTAGTCGGACCCTAAGTGTATTGGATGAATGTAATGACTTATTTATGTATTTGTGTGACGTGGCGAGTGTAAGCCAACTATGTACCTTTCCCCTTTATTTATTTACATGGGTTGTTGTGAAGATTACCTCACTTGCGACATTGCTTTCAATGCGGTTATGCCTCTAAGTCGTGCTTCAACACGTAGGAGATATAGCCGCATCGAGGGCGTTACAGTCTCGAACTTCGCTTTATCCTTGCTGGTACTTGTTATTTCCTGACGCTCACCTTTGGCTGATCAGGCTGGCATCTTCGGTGAAGAAGAGGAAGGAGGGTATGGCGGCTGTACCTCCCTCCGCAAAGCAAGGAGGCAACATTTCTCGTGTCTCCCCAGCCCGGTCGCCCCTGCGGGGCCAAAAGGAACATCGCCGCATGGAATCAGCCCCCATAGCCCCGCTGGCTCTAGAAGTGCCGGTGCTTGGCGCGGCTGACAAGGTCCCAGCTGCTCCGGGGCCCGCAGTCTCCCAAGCCCTGGTGGCAGGTTTGCTTCCTCCTACTGCTGCACCTCCAGTTCCTGGTCCTTCTACTCCTGATGCCGTCTTGGAGCGTGCCCTTTCAGAGATGACCCAGCTGCAGGAGGATCTCCTGAGCGCTGACCCACGCCTGGTGGCCGGGCGTCTGGAGTTGGCCTCAGGGTGGCTTCATTCTGACCTGGCGGTACGCGCGACGCTGGGCGAGGCTGTTGCGACTTCCAAGAGGGAGAAGCAAGGGGACATCGGCGCTGTAGCCGATTGTGAGGCGGCACTGAAAGACGCCAAGGCCGCCCGTAACCACTGCCAAGTGCTGGAGGTGAGTTGCAGAGCCTGCGCGACAAGCATGCCGAAGAGGTACGCCGTCGCCAAGCAGAGGAGAATGAGATGAAGGCCCGGGAGGAAGCCGTCACGAACTGTGATGCTGAACTGGTGGAGCTGGGGAAGAAGCAGGCTGTCGAGCACACATGGTTGGAAGAGTTGGAGCAGAAGATGGGGCGAAGGAGGCCGATTTTGCTGCCAAGGCGCGAGTCCTGGCTGAAGACCATGTGGCCTTCGCCGATCTCGAGAAGAGATCTCGCAAGGCACTGAGGACGCTCTACGAGCATGGCCTGGAGAGGCCGCTGGACACTGATGAGGACGGCCCCGCCCAGCTGCTTCCTCTCGTGGTGAAGGCGCTTGAGGAGGTCGTTGAGGGCCTCGGTCCCATGGCGGAGGCAGAAGCTCACATTCTGTCTTCAGCCACACTGACTCGTGTCCTCAGCCATCTACACCTCTGCGACCCCAACGCCCAACTTGATGAGCTGCTGGAGCCTGTGGCTGAAGACCTCTGCGAAGCCGCCACCGCAGCTGTTCAAGGTCAAGTGGAGGCTTTGCTGGGGAAGTTCCACGGCTTTGTCTTTGATCCTGTGTCTGGCGATGCCGCGGATCCTGCGGCTGGTGGTGAAGGTGAGAACATCGTCGCCCACGGGGAAGCACCTTCCGCAGGCGACGGTGACATCTAGGGGTGACCTGCGGCTATTCTTCTCATTTCATTCCTGCGACATACATCAGGCCTCGTGGAGGCGTTTATACTTTTCATTTGGTATTGTGAGAACAATATGCTTGTAATATTTGCTTCAAGATTTTGCGTTTTCCTTCCTATTTGCTTTGTTCTGCATCAGCAGAGCCCGGCCCCACGCATACCTCAACCGCCATTGGGCCGACCGGAGACCAAGACGGTCCAAGGAGTGAGGGGCTACGTGACCAGTTAGGCTCCTGAGTCGCGATGCTCACGAGTCCCCCTTGACGTGCGAACAGCATATAGGGAGAGTTCGTGAGGATAGATTAATGTTCTACGTCGGCAGAGCCCGGCCCCGCGCATACCTCAACCGCCATTGGGCCGACCGGAGACCAGGACGGACCAAGGAGTGAGGGGCTACGTGACCAGTTAGGCTCCTGAGTCGCGATGCTCAGGAGTCCCCTTGATGTTCAAACAATTTCCATACCTGCCCTCGCCGAGGCCTCGGGAGGGGCGCGCGACGCCCAGGTCTGGGGGACCTGGTTGGGTGGTGTGCGCTTGGGTGTGACCCGAGCACAGCCCCCGTGCCCAGCCCCCTCGCGCGACTCTCCCGAGGGGAGGCTTCATGGTGAGGCTGGGCGCTGAGCTCTGGGCTCCCTGAGGTTGGTGCGACCGTGGGGTCGCCCTCGGTTGTTTATCACCAGCGCGGAGCATAGTGCTTCCGCTTGTGCATGGGCATAGGCGCTCCTCGGCAGTGTCGACAGCCAGCGCGGAGCATGGAGCTTCCACTTGCGCGTGGGATGTCGGGCCCCCTCCGGGAGGAGCCCCCGGGGTGTGTACAGCCCCGCCCTGACACGTGGCTTGCACGGCAGGGCTACGAGGTGTATCTGGGCACTCGTGAGCCAGCGTGGGACTCACAAGGCCCTACCTCAAGGCGGGTTGCACCTGGTCTTGAGTCTTGGTGATTGTATGTTTCTGCAAAGTGGTTAGATGCAAGCACTCTACGTCCTTAGGTCCCGGCCCTCGAGCGAGCTCGGCCGCCACTGGTATGCCAGGTCGCGATGCCATGGTCAAGGCCAGGGGGTGAGGGCTAGAGAGCCAGTAAGAGCTCCTGAGTCGCGATGCTCAGGAGCCCCCCTTTTAACGTGCAAGTGAATTGCATAGGGTGAATAGACCCGTGGCGGGCGGTGGTCGAGTAGGTGATAGCAGTTGGCAGGTTAAGCATGAAGAGCATATCGACTTGCATAAATGTAGGAAGATATATGCCACTGGGTCTGGCCCGAGCGGCGTGGGGATGATGCAGCCCGAGGGGCGCCCCCAACAAGGCAAGCTAAAGACATAGCAAAAGGGATACATGCCACAGGGACGGACCCATGTGGCCTGGGAATAATGCAGCGCGAGGGGCGCTCCCAGCTTAAATGGACTTGGAAGATGTCACCTGGTCCTGTAGACGAAGTAGAGTTGGTGCAGCTGAAGCCACATGTTGAAGGAATGGGTCCTCATGAGCCACCGGAACCCTAAGCCAGGGGAGGCTCTGGGAGCTCGGGAGGTTCCCTAAAGACCGTCCCCATCTCCCCCTGAGCGGCGTAGGACCTGGCCTCCTGAGCCGCCAGGACTTGCCGCACATTGTGCTGATAGGCTGACGCCACACTCGGCAAGCCGAAGGGCATGCGAACGTAGCTGTGTTGTGGACCCTCACAGCGGCCCGCACGTGATGGCCAGAAGCGTTCCTGAGATGCGGCCATGTTGAGCCCTGGGATGTCGATGCAGACGCGCAGCTCAGCACCCTCGCCTGGATGGTGAGCCGCGCTTGGTGAGCGGCTGTCGCCGCGCATGGCTCTCGCGTCTGTAGCTCTTGGGTGGTCTCGGTGATGAACTCCTGGGCGGTGGGCACTCCTTGACCCGTGCTCTCCTGAGGAAAGCGTGCCGTGAAGCACGCTTCCAAGTGGTGCCCAAGCACCTCCCTCGTGAGGTTGGCAAGGTCTGAGGCTCTCCAGAAGAAAGCCCCCGAGCCCTGTCGGAGGAGGGCGCCGGGCGCGCTTTCCTATGTAGTGGAGGGAGGCCCCTGTAGCGGGCGCTGATCTTGACAAGGCTCCTGACGCGACGCCATCTTCTTGGGGTCCTGCGCGGCGCGGCTGCTTCTTCTTGGGGATGGTCTCCGGAGGGCCTTCGCTTCTGCTGTCTGGGTTGTCGATTGCTGCGGCTTGGAAGGCGCGCTCAAGGGAGCACACCGCATCCCTTTCTTCACACGGGACCGTGATGATTCCCCCGCTTCCTGGCATTTTGAGGACGTTGTAGCCATGGTGAGTGATTGCCATGAACTTGGCCAGGGCTGGAAACCCGAGGATGGCATTGTACGACAGGCGGATGTGCGCGACGTCGAAGTTGATGTGCTCGGTGTGGTAGTTCTCGCGCTCCCGAAGGTGACAGGCAGGCGGACTTGCCCTATCGGTGTGGTGGAACCGCCAGTCACTCCTGAGAAAGGCTTGGTTAGCTGGAGCTGCTCATAGGGCACTTGGAGGTTGTCGAACATGTCGACGGATAGGACGTTGAGCCCTGCGCCGCCGTCGATGAGAGTCTTGGTGACTTGCACATTGCTGATGACTGGGGAACACAGCATTGGGAGTGCGCCAGTGGTGGCTATGCACTTGAGCTGGTCGGCCGAGTTGAAGGTGATGGCGCATTTAGACCATCTGAGCGGGCGCGTGGCCTCGAGCTTGGGGAGCACCGCGTTCACCTCGTGAAAGGATCGATATGGTTGACTAGAGGGGGGGTGAATAGGAAACTAACAATTTTTAGCTTTTCTTTAACAATTTAATCTTTGCATCAAAGTAGGTTGTCTAGATATGCAACTAGGTGAGCAACCTATATGATACAACAAGTATAGGAACACAAGCATGCAAGTGATATGATACAAATAAGCTTGCACAAGTAAAGGCACGAGATAACCAAGAGTGGAGACGGTGGAGACAAGGATGTGTTGCCGAAGTTCCTTCCCTTTGAGAGGAAGTACGTCTCCGTTGGAGCGGTGTGGAGGCACAATGCTCCCCAAGAAGCCACTAGGGCCACCGTATTCTCCTCACGCCCTCACACAATGCGAGATGCCATGATTCCACTATTGGTGCCCTTGGAGGCGGCGACCGAACCTTTACAAACAAGTTTGGGGCAATCTCCACAACTCAATTAGAGGCTCCCAATGACACCATGAAGCTTCACCACAATGGACTATGGCTCCGCGGTGACCTCAACCATCTAGGATGCTCAAACACCCAAGAGTAACAAGATCCGCAAGGGATTAGTGGGGGAATCAAATTTCTCTTGGTGGAAGTGTGGATTGAGGCCTTCTCAACCACTCCCGAGCAAATCAACAAGTTTGATTGGCTAGGGAGTGAGATCGGGCGAAAATGGAGCTTAGAGCAATAATGGAGCTTAGGGTTGGAAGAGATAAGTCAATGGGGAAGAAGGGGACCCCTTATATAGTGAGGGACAAAGATCCAACCGTTATCCACCTACCAGCCCGTGGCCAGCGGTACTACCGCTCCAGGCCAGCGGTACTACCGCAGGGCAGCACGGTACTACTACTTGCTGCCAAGCGGTACTACCGCACGGTCATGCGGTACTACCGTACAGGCCTGCGGTACTACCGCAACCCCGGCAACACCAAGGTCAGATCTAAAACACAGGAGCTGAGGGCGGTACTTCCGCGAGCGCGGTACTACCGCGCCCCCATGCGGTACTACCGCAAGGCAGGTATCCCCTAGCTAGGGGGAAGGAAACATCCATGCCTACTTCCGCAAAGAAATGGAAGAAGCAAAAACCCGACACAGTAGTACTGCAGAGGGGCGGTACTACTGCCTGACAACATAGCACGGTACTACCGCGGAGCGAAATCGGTACTACCGTGGTAGGCGCGGATGTAAAAAATTACATCCGCCCCTACTACCGCGAGGGAGCGGTACTAGCCTGGTGGGCAACGGTAGTGCAGCTCCAGGGGAGCGGTACTACCATGGGCACCTGCGGTACTACCGCGCCGCAGCATGGTACTACCGCTGGTGCCTACGGTACTACCGCACACTTCGGAGCAGTACTACCGCGAGCCAACGCAGCAGCCAGAAACAAGGCGGCGAGAAAGCGGAGGATGCTCCAAGGGAAGGGAGGGGACAAGAAGGAGACGTGTACATGATTATTCCACCCAAACCTTTCCGACACGGACCCCCTCTTAATAGTACAGCTTTCCTACGACTCAAATCCACCAAAAAGAAACGTAGAAAAGACGCCGTCTTCAACAGTCTTTGAGGGGCACCCAACCGTCTTGTGCCTGGCGATTAAATGTCTGGGATACTCAAGGCACACGATTAGTCCACAAACGCGTTGTCATCAATCACCAAAACACCTTAGGGATAAATATGCCCTTACAATCTCCCCCTTTTTGGTGGATTGATGACAATACGGGATTTGCACATGGGAAATAATATTAAGCAACCGCAAACCCCTCCTCTCTAGAATATAGACAGGCTCCCCCTAGATGTGTGCCAACTAGATGGGTGCTTTGGACTGCACGGCACACACACTAGGATCAAAGCTCCCCCTATATTATAGAGACAAGGCATATCTAGTAATAGGAAGGCTAACCCTAGACAGGATAACAAACATAAGTTAACTAAGGTAGATAGAGTGCATATGTCTTACACCATATGTAGGATAGGTCTCAAAGGCACAAACCAAACAAAAGCAAATGAGGCAAACGAGGATCAAACGACAAAGACAAAGCAAACACACCAAGAACGACACAACGCAAATCCCTACACTCTCTCCCCCTTTGGCATCGAGACGCCAAAAAAGTAGAGAGGACACCTACACACACGGGGTGGCTCAGGCAGAGAAGCCATCCCACTGCTCCTCGTGCTCCTCGTCAGACTCAGTGGCGGGGACGGGCTCCTCGATGTCTTCCTCTGAAATGGTCCACTTGTACCCCTGCTTCGTCATCCAGGCAGCCTCTGGCGTGATGACGTCCTCAGAACCGCCAGACACATCCTCTCCAAAGAGCCTCATGACCTTCTTGTCACGGCGGCGACTCTCCTTGTCAGCCACGTGAGTCCTGTACTGTCCCTTTGCCTGCATGCAGAAGAGAGTCTTCATCTTGTCCTTTAACTTCTTGGCCCATGACGGCTCAAAGGAAGGACTGGTAGACCTAGCAGCACGATCCTCAGCAACATGCTCTGCACCAGCCTCCTCCTCACCAACAGCCCTCCTAGCAGAAGAAGCCTCAGCACGGGTGGTAGTGTTGGCCCAGTTGGGCTTGACGCGGAGGTTGATGGACTCATGCCGAACCTAGTCTGGAGCAAGGAACTCATCACCAGGGTACATCTTCTCCCAAGTTGTGGAGAGCAACAGAAACAGGTACGGTCCATAGATAGGTACCTTGCGAGTGAACACCGCAAACCGAAGCTCACACCACATGATGTGTGAGACATCAAGTGGCTGAGTCTGAGATGAACGTGCCTCTGCACACAGGAGCAACATGTCCACTAGATAAGCATGAACCTTGTCCTTGTCGCCAATGCGTGGGAACAGAGTGTTGCGGAAGATGCGATGCATGATATCCAGAAAGGAGTTTAGCACCCAAGTCGACTTGCCATTAGGGAGCACCTTCTCAACAAGGAATGGCTGAAGCAGGTTCTTGTTGGTAGACTTAGAGTTGGCGTTGGGGCGAACACCAACGGGGGTGTGAAGCCCGTCATCAGGAATGTGAAGCAGATCCATGAACTCCTTCCATGTACCAGACAGCTGACGGCCGTTGGTCATCCAGGTCATCCTCCGCTCATCCCCGGGATGAAAGTAAACTGAGGCAAAGAACTGATAGATAAGCTCAGGGTCATAGTCAAGGTGAAAGGAGATCACCGGCTCAATAGCAAACTGCTCCACCAAGTCCAAAGCCTCTCCAAAATAGTCACGAAACTTGTCCTTCCACATGTGGCTCATGTCTATCCACTTGACATCCACGAAGGTATTCTACTTGTTCTTGATCACATCCAGATAGATGAGAGCAT
Organism: Triticum dicoccoides; assembly: GCF_002162155.2. Lineage (NCBI taxonomy): Eukaryota > Viridiplantae > Streptophyta > Magnoliopsida > Poales > Poaceae > Triticum > Triticum dicoccoides. The sequence continues at coordinate 218,527,792 of NC_041384.1, forward strand.
GTTGCTTGGTCCAAAACCACTCGGTGCCTCTGAGGACAGCCCGAGGATTCACATAGGGATTGATCTTCCGGCGTTTGACGTACTCAGTGACTGAAATCTCGTCCATGCCCTTAGCAGGTTCCTTTTGCTTGCTGGCAGTGGTCTTGACATTGCGCTTGGGGGCATTGGAGCCCTCTGGTGCTTCATCTTGGGGGTTGTGCAGACGCTTGGAGCCAGTGTCACGAATGGGATTGGAACGGCGAGAGCCACCACCTAAGACACAAAGCGCAAAACACACATGACAAGCAAGAAGGATCAATGCAAAGACCACAACAAAGCAAAAGAAACATGCAGAGAGCACACAAGATAATTGCCAAGAGAGAGATTTAACCCCTACAGTAGTACTGCCAAGTGCTGCGATACTAAGATTGTAGTACTGCTCTTAGTCGCGGTAGTACCATGTAAGGTCACGGTAGTACCGGGTCTAGGAGCGGTAGTAGGAGCTTAGTGCCTCAGCTAGTGCGGTAGTACCGTGTCTGAAGGGCGGTAGTACCGCACGAGCTAGCGCGGTAGTACTGCACCTGATGGGTGGTAGTACCGCACAAGCGGTAGTACCGCTCATGAGACACGGTAGTACCGCACTGCGTCAGATCCAAACAAATTCAAATCTGAGAAAAGCCCGCGAAACCGCAGCGGTACTACGGTTGGACAAATATACCACAAGAGAACATATCAAGTATGATTCCTACACAACACGACTCTCCTACATCCTACTCTTGCACAGATTTGGCCTAAAATCTCAAGAACAACAAGCATCTCCCCAAAAACCTAGAAGCGAGAGAACAACCAAGAAAAAGAGGGATTTGGGGAAAAACCTTGGTCCATGGCAAGAGGAAGTGGTGGCGAACGATCCCATCGGATGAAATCCGAGGAGAGTGGCCGGAGATGGAGATCCGGCGAGGACCTCCGGCGCCGTTCTTGAGCAAGAGAGAGAAAGAGACGTGGGGAGAGATATGAGTGAATGGGTATGGGGAGTTGGAACTCCCCTACCCGAGTCATAACCCCCACGCTCACTCGATGGCGCGGTAGTACCGTGCCTCATCGCGGTAGTACCGCTCGGCGGAAGTACCGCACCTAAGCGGTAGTACCGTGCCCTGGCGCGGTAGTACCGTGCCTCTCAAAGCGGTAGTACCACAGCAAGCCGCGGTAGTACCGTGGGCTCAAGAAGATGCACATTTCAAGCACACGAAAAAGAGGTCTTTGCACGAACACTCCAAGGCAACACGACACCACAAGACCACACTACACACAAAGGCAGAAAGGCAAACGACAAAATGAAACAACCACGAGACACCAACTCTCCAGAGAGAGGGTGGTGGCCGTAGCCACCTATGTTTGAGTCAATTGGTATGGAACCACAAAGAATTATCCTTGGGCCCATGACCAAAACTCGTCTTTGAAGCACAAGTACCATCAAACATGGCTAATGTGAAAGACTTGATCAGTTTATGCATAATGGGGGGAGGGAGAGTTCATTGAGAGAACAACACTCCCCCTATGTCCATCCCTACATCTAAACAAGACAACACGTTGAGTATGGTGGGGTGTGCAAGGGTTCAAGCAACATTGCTCGAATCAATTATATTTAGCTCATGCCTTAACTCGCGAAATCTTGCTTCATACAAGGGCTTTGTGAAAATATCTGCAAGGTTATCATGAGTGTTGACATAGTTGAGGTCGATCTCTCCTCGCCTAATGTGATCCCGGATGAAGTGATACCGGATCTCAATATGCTTCGTCTTGAAGTGTTGCACCAGGTTGAGAGAGATCTTGATGGCACTTTCATTGTCACACCAAAGAGGCACTTTGTCACAAATGACACCGTAATCCTTTAAAGTTTGCCTCATCCATAAGAGTTGTGCACAACAACTACCGGCCACCACATACTCCGCTTCGGTGGACGAGAGAGACACACAACTTTGCTTTTTGTAAGACCAACTTACCAAAGAGCAACCAAGAAATTGGCACCCTCCGGAAGTGGACTTCCTATCCACTTTGTCTCCCGCCCAATCGGAATCCGAATACCCTACAAGCTTGAAGTTTGCTCCTCTTGGGTACCATAAGCCAAAGTTTGGGGTATGATCCAAATATCGAAAGATTCGTTTGACCACCACATAGTGAATTTCCTTAGGTGCGGCTTGAAACTGTGCACAAATTCCCACACTCAACATGATATCTAGTCTAGATGCACAAAGGTAGAGCAAGGAGCCTATCATGGAGCGATATACCTTTTGATCCACCGCTTTACCATTGGGATCTATGTCAAGTTGGCACTTGGTGGGCATTTGAGTGGAAGCCGGCTTGACATCACTTAGCTTGAATCTTTTGAGCATGTCTTGAGTATATTTGGCTTGGTTGATGAAGGTTCCTTCTCTTCTTTGCTTCACTTCGAACCCTAGAAAGAACTTCAACTCTCCCATGGAAGACATCTCGAACTTTGAGGTCATGAGAGCGGCAAATTCCTCATTGAAAGCTTTGTTAGGGGAACCAAAGATAATATCATCAAAATATAATTGGCACACAAACAACTCCCCTTTGACCTTCTTAGTAAAAAGAGTGGGGTCGATTAGCCCAACTTCAAAACCACGGTCTTGTAACAACTCGGTAAGGTGGTCATACCACGCACGTGGGGCTTGTTTAAGGCCATAGAGTTCCTTATCGAGTTGATACACATGATCAGGAAAGTAGGGATCCTCGAACCCGGGGGGTTGCTTGACATAGACCAATTCATTAATGGGACCATTAAGAAAAAGCACTCTTCACATCCATTTGTTGTAACTTAAAGTTATGATGAGAAGCATATGCAATCAACATGCGAATGGATTCAAGATGAGCAACGGGAGAAAAGGTTTCATCGTAGTCGATACCCTCGACTTGGGAGTAGCCTTGTGCTACCAAACGAGCCTTGTTGCGAATGATAATCCCATGGGCATCTTGCTTGTTCTTAAATATCCACTTGGTTCCAATGACATTGTGGTTCCCCGTCGGTCTTGGCACCAATCTCCACACTTTGTTGCGCTCGAAGTTGTTGAGTTATTCATGCATGGCATTGAGCCAATCCGGATCTTCGAGTGCCTCATAGACCTTGTGGGGTTCAACACAAGAGACAAACACGTGATTCTCACAATAGTTTGCTAATTGTCTACGAGTGCTTACCCCATTTCTTAAGCTTCCAAGCACATTCGTCATGAGATGATCCTTGGTGGAGAGCTTGGAAGCAACCTTGGTGGCACGACGCTCCAATTCCACCTCGGGGGTGAGACGTGGAGTGGTCACTTGATCATCTTGAGCGTCGTCTTGAGCTTGTTCTTGTTCTTGAACTTGCTCGGAGGAGAGAACTAGACCTTGGGAATCACTTGATGTGTCAACACCGTCTTGAGCATGATCTTGCCCTTGGTCATGTTCTTGAGGATGAGGGCCTTCATGTTGTTCTTCGGAAGCGTGTGGGCCTTGGGTTGGTGATGGCTCCACTTGAGTGGAGCATTGTCCTTCTCCTTCGGCCACAAGGGGTTCCTTAATGGGTAGGATAAAGCCAACACCCATTCTTCTTATGGCTTGAGGAGGAATTTCATCACCTACATCACAAGTGCCACTTTGCTCCACTTGGGAGCCATTATTCTCATCAAACTCCACGTTACACGTCTCCTCAATAAGTCCCATGGATTTATTGAGGACACGGTAAGCATGAGAGTTTGTAGCATAACCAACAAATATGCCCTCATAATCTCTAGCCTCAAATTTAGACAACCGAACACCTTTCTTGAGAATGAAACACTTACACCCGAATACCCGAAAGTACTTGAGGTTGGGCTTGTTACCGGTGAGTATCTCATATGGAGTCTTGTTCAAGCCCTTGCGGAGGTAGAGCCGATTGGATGCATGACACGCGGTGTTGATGGCTTCGACCCAAAAGTTGTATGGAGACTTGAACTCCACCATCATGGTCCTTGCCGCATCCATCAACGTCCGGTTCTTCCTCTCCACAACACCGTTTTGTTGAGGGGTGTAAGGTGCGGAAATTGATGCTTGATCCCCTCATCACTAAGAAACTCATCCAAGGTGTAGTTCTTGAACTCAGTGTCGTTGTCACTTCTTATTGTCAAGATCTTTGCATTGTGTTGACGTTGTGCTTCATTTGCAAAGTCAATGATGGTTTGTTGGGTCTCGCTCTTCCTCTTGAAGAAATACACCCAAGTGTATCTTGAGTAGTCATCCACAATAACCAAGCAATACTTCCTACCCCCAAGACTATCGAAGGATGGAGGCCCAAAGAGATCCAAGTGAAGGAGCTCCAAAGGCATCTTTGAGTAAATGATAGTCGTGGGAGGGTGAGCCTTCTCATGTAGCTTTCCTTCGATACAAGCACTACAAGCACGATCTTTAGCAAAACTAACATTCGTTAGTCCACGGACATGGTCCCCCTTGAGAAGACTTTGCAAAGATCTCATATTGACATGGGCTAGACGGTGATGCCAAAGCCATCCCACATCAACTTTAGCCATTAGGCATGTCGCGGTCTTAGTGGGTCGCTTCGAAAAGTTAATCACATATAGACCATTCTCGACATGCCCAACGAAGGCTACTTTAAGAGTCTTTCTCCACAAGAGGGCCACGGTATCGATATCAAAGAAAGTGGCAAAGCCCATGATTGCAAGTTGACGAATGGAAAGTAAATTGTATGCAAGGGACTCAACAAGCATGACCTTCTCGATTGTGAGATCATGAGAGATGACCACCTTGCCAAGTCCCAATACCTTAGAAGATGAGGCGTCACCCCACTCGACATTGGTGGGCATAGATGGAATTTTGTGCACGTCCACCACCAAGTCTTTGCTTCCAGTCATATGATTTGTAGCTCCGCTATCGAGCAACCATGATCCCCCACCAGAAGCAAACACCTACAAGAGATCAATGCTTGGTTTTAGGTACCCATTTTGTAATGGGTCCTTTGATGTTAGTAACAAGGGTCTTTGGAACCCAAATAGACCATTCAATGTATTCATGAGGAGAACCAACAAATTTGGCAAAGACATGCCCATCACTAGCACGACATAACATATAAGAAGGATTAAAGTCGCCGGCTTTGATGAGAGGAGTGGCATTGCCCTTTTTGACAGCGCCACCCTTCGCATTGTTCTTCTTCTCCTTGGAAGCACTCTCTCCCTCCTTCAGAAAGGTTTGCATGAGAGGAGGAGGTCCTTTGGTCTTGTCGTTCTTCTTCTTGTTCTTGGACTCGGGCACGTACCCAACCCCTTCCTTGGCCACAACTCCCTTTTGGTTGATCAAGAGGTCGTTGAGGTTCTTCTTGCCTTGTATGAAAGTCGCAAGACCTCTCTCAAGTTGCCCCTTTAGCTTAGCATTCTCCTCAACAAGATGCACATGCTCACAACACGGGTTAGTAGCGTTTGCATTATCGATTAACATCATACGAGGAAAAGTGGATTTTTCCTTGGTTAGCTTTACTTGAAGTTGATCATGAGACTCTTTGAGGCTAGCATGAGCACCCTTCAAGGCGTTGTGAGCCTTGTTGAGTAGATCAAACTCCTCTTTGAGTCTAGCAAGATCAACCACAAGTTCGGCTTTCTCGGAGTTTAGCACATGAGAAACAATGAGAACATGATCATAGTCTTTCTTTAACTTAGCATGATCAATGTTGTGTGCCTCCTCAAGAGCCAAATGAAGACCACGCTCTTCCTCAAGAGCATTGGAAAGATCCGAAATCTCATCGGCATAGTCACGACTATGCCCTTCCATCTTAGTGATGGTATCTTCGTGAGCCTCAATCATGTCATTGGCTTCACCAAGTTGTTCCAAGAGAGCAACAAAGTGCTTCTTGGATTTACTCTTAAGTTTTCCCATAAAGGCCTCAAACTCATTCGCCTCCACATTAGTCCCCTCATGTTCATCAATGCTATCCATCGAAGAAGGAAGATTAATGATGGTAATTTTGATGTTGGGGGTTACCTTGTTGGTGGCTTTAGCCATGAGGCACTTGGCGGTGATGCTCTCATTGGGTGAGTCGAAGAGAGACACTCATGGAGTCGTCGCAATGGCAACTGAGGCCATGGCAGCCAACTCACCATCTTCATCATCGTCATCATCCTCATTGTACTCTTCTTGTACCACCAATGCCTGGGAGGAGTCTTCTTGGTGAAGTTGCTCTTGTTGGGGAACGACTTGGCCTTGTCCTTTCGGATGAGCTTGCCACCATTGTCTTCCCTCTTCTCATACGGGCACTCCGCAACAAAATGACTCACATTTCCACAATTGTAGCAAGTCCTTACACGTTGCTTGCTCTTCGTGCCACTTGAGTTGTTTTTGTTAAAGTTTGGCCTCGAGTTTTTCTTGCTCCAAAATTTCCTTGAAGCGAGTGCCATGTGTTCATGATATGCATACTTTGTATCTTCGGGGTTGCTCTCCTCTTATTCCTCTTCTTCTTATTCAACGGTGAGCTTGGCCTTCAATGCAAGGTTGGGCTTCTTTGCCCTCTGAGAATGAAGCACCGCATTGTCGGCGGTCTTGATCAAAATGTTCATGGCCACAAACGCATCCAACACTTCGCTTGAGGTCAAAGTGTGGAAGTCCGGTCTTTGACGAATGACGGAGGACATGGCCTTGTGGTAGGGCATCATTGCCTTGAGTAATTTGCGCTTGATCCAATTGTCATCTGTGTCCTTGCTCCCGTGATCTCGTAGTGAGACCGCGAGTTTGGTTACTCTCCGATAAAGCTCACGAGGTTCTTCATCTTCTTTCATTGCAAACTCATCGGCCTCATCTTGCACCACTTCATAGTTGGAGCATTGAATGCTTGCGCTTCCCCGGTAGAGAGAGACAACACAATGCCATGCATCTTTGGCCAAGGCGAAGGGCCGAAGATGAGGTAGGTCTTTGGGTGGGATTGCATCTTGAATGATGAAGAGAGCATTCTCATTGAATTGATTATCCGCGGCTTCTCGAGGAGTGAAGTTGCTTGGATCATGCAGATAGAAACCTTCTTCAATGATTCTCCAAAGATTAGTGTTCACATGATTTAAATGACGTTTAAAGCGGTAAACCCAAGAATCAAAGTCATCATTTTTCACAATCTTAGGGGGAGGACCGGCATGATTCAAATGATTGGAAGGAACCGGTCCACCATAAAAAAGTGGTGGTTCCACATGAGCAAAGATACCGGTGCCATTCTTACCACTAGAAGAAGGAGCCTTTTCACTACTAGCTTCCCCCTTATCGGAGGTAGCATCCTTCACCTTGTCGGTGGGATTACCCACTTTCAACGGTGCAGTGGATAGTTTAAGCCCTTCAAGGAATTTAGTAAACATGCTTTCAACCTCGGTCGTCATGGAGGTTTTCAATGTCTCCAAAGCCACATTGAACTCCTCACGAGAGACCGAGGTTTGCCCATCGCCCGTAGACGAGATTGGATTCACACTGGAGTGTTCCTCCACACCGTCTACGGTATCAACCATACTCTTCGGACGGTAAAGTCCTTAATAAAGAGACGAGGCTCTGATACCAATTGAAAGGATCGATATGGTTGACTAGAGGGGGGGTGAATAGGCAACTAACAATTTTTAGCTTTTCTTTAACAATTTAAACTTTGCATCAAAGTAGGTTGTCTAGATATGCAACTAGGTGAGCAACCTATATGATGCAACAAGTATAGGAACACAAGCAAGCAAGTGATATGATACAAATAATGTCGTGGTATTTCTCACGGGGGGCTTGCGAGTCGAAAGATGCCACAAGGGCTTAGTGTGTGGGTAAGACTGCTGCAGCGGGTATGCGAGTAGCACGCGGTGGTTTACCCAGCTTCGGAGCTCTTTGGAGAGATAATACTCCTACTGCTGCATGTCTGAGTGTATCTGATATATCTAGTACAGAGTTGCTCCTGGAGCTGTATCTGGGATCAGTACCATAGGCATCTGACTTGGTAAATGCATGTATGTGGTATGCTAGTGGCCGGCCGTGTATGGCCGTGGCTTGCGGCCGTGAGTGTGTGTGTGTGTGTGTGTGTCCATCCTCCTGGATGGATGGATGAGTGCCCCTTTTATAGTGTGGGCTAGCTTACTATGTAAGCTATGTGGGTAGGCATGGGTAAGGCATGGTGCATGTCATGCTTGTCCCCTGGGTCACTTCATAAATAGTGCCAGGGGACAAGTGACACTGTACATGATGTCGTCGCGGTACGGTTGTCTTGTCCGCGGTATGGTCGTCTCGTCGGTGTCTTGTCGATGTCGGGTCGGGCTGCAGTCGGCAGCTGGCTTGTTGGCGCAGTCGGCAGCCGGCAGGCAAACTGAGGGGCTTTGCTAGCCCCGATGTCTTGAAATATCGTCTCGCCATCTTCGGGGTATCCGTGTCCAATTACTCCGACAGTAGCCCCCAAGCCTCCGGGCAACTTGGCAAAGTTGGGCGGAGGTTTTTTGGCAAATGTTCATGGAAATGATCATAAAAAAGGACAAAGTTAGTCCACGCAAATATATCATATGCTTGCTTTTAGTATTGGAAGTTTTATGCGGAGGGTGCCGACTCGGTTTCGTCCGAGCCCCCTTAATCTTTTTCGTGTTCCCTCCGCTTTTTGGCTTGTGCTCTTGCTTGCCGAACAGCCGCTCTGCGTTCTGTGGCTAAGAGTGGGCCACGAAGTGGAGTGTACAGTACTCAGAGTCTAGGAGCAGATTCAACCGAGTAGATACTTGTAAAGGAAAACGGTCGGGTCGCCCGAACGTTTTTCTTCCCGGACGTTTTTCGCATGGGTGGCCTCCAGCGTACACTCTTGCTAGTCAGACAGCCGCTCTGCGGTCTGTGACTAAGAGTGGGCCTTTGGTACCGCGCATGGTACTAAGCCGTCTGCGGGAACTAACGTCTCAGGCCAAGCGGCCAGCCCCCGGGCCAACTCTGGCTGGCGCCGGGGCGAACAGTGACGCTACTGTAATAAAATGCGGAGACAGCCCTCGAGCATCGCTCATGGTTATCCATGCTTGCGTGGTGCAAAAAATATGCGGGTGAGGAGCTCACATTGATTTTCGTGTAGTCGCGGTCGTCGGAGACAGCCGGCGTGACTCGGCGCTCACGGAGCGCGACTCGGCGCTCGCGGAGCGCGACTCGGCGCTCGCGGAGCACGTTGGCGCACCCGCTGGGTGAAGCCTTCGCCCGGCCGGTCAGGCTCGACCGGCCAGGCGGCGAGGCGTCTTGCAACGCCCTTTTTCTTCTGTCGGCTGCTGATAGCCGGACAAAACTCTTCTTTTGTCTGCAATCTTCGCGGGGGCACGTCAGCACACCCGCTGGGTGTAGCCCCCGAGCTTCGGGCCGACTGCTGAGTAGTCGGGCCGGATCTCCCGGCAACTACTTTGTCTTCTCTCTCGCGGGGGCGCGTCAGCGCACCCGCTGGGTGTAGCCCCCGAGATTCGGGCCGACTGCTGTGCAGTCGGGCCGGATCTTCCGGCAACTACCTTGTCTTCTTTCTCGCGGGGGTGCGTCAGCGCACCCGCTGGGTGTAGCCCCCGAGATTCGGGCCGACTGCTGAGCAGTCAGGCCGGATCTTCCGGCAACTACTTTGTCTTCTCTCTCGCGGGGGCGCATCAGCGCACCCGCTGAGTGTAGCCCCCGAGATTCGGGCCGACTGCTGAGCAGTCGGGCCGGATCTCCCGACAACTACTTTGTCTTCTTTGTTGAAGTTGATTCTTTTTTTTTCTTTGTCTTTTTCTTTTACCAACTGGCAGCAGAATGCACGGGCGCAGCAGCCAGCGTAGGTAGCGGTCGGGAGCCGGCCAGCCGGCTGCAGCGGGGACGCTGATAGGCATGCCAGTCCTTTTTTTTAAGTCGGCCACACAGGCGGAAGTGCATGCATATGTACCCAGCCTTTGGTATAACCGGACATGCATGCGCACCTGGCCAAGCATGCATGCATGTACCAGGTGAATCCATACGCGCTTTTTCTTTTTCAGCCGGCAGCATCTCTTGACTTTTCTTTCTCCCCCGACCGACCTCTTTTCTCTCTCTCTCTCTCTCTCTCTCTCTCTCTCTCTCTCTTTTTTCAGCACCCGGTCCTTTTTATTTTTCTCTCTCCCGGCTGCCCGAGCGACACCGACAGGCTGCGGCAGCGAACAACGGGAGCCGGCTGAGGCGCACCCGGGCACTTGGAGGTGAGGCGGCGAGCCGAGCACCCGGAGCCGGGTTGCGGTCAGGGCGGAGCGGAGGGGCGCGGCGACCCGACCGCCAGGCGCTGGTGA
>NC_041384.1:218538930-218610841 GCF_002162155.2 Triticum dicoccoides
GAGGACCCGGCCAGAGTGGCGGGCTGGCGGGCGAGTGCGGAGCAAGGGGCCGGGGGCGCACCGACCCGGAGCTGGCCGGGCGGGCAGCAAGCCGGCAGGCGCAGGGGGCCAGCGCGGCAGGGGAGGCCGGGGCCTACGGGCGAGGACGCGGAGCCGCGCACAGGCGAATCCGGACCAGCAGGGGTGCGCGCAGACGAAACTCCGACAGCAACGATGCTCGAGCAAGCAACAGTAAGAGCAGTAGGAGGCATCGGCTGCAGCAATGGAGGGAGCAGCAGCGTTCTAGCAGCGGGCACGGAGCGCACGGGCGTGGCCAAGGCAAACCGAGGGATGGCAGCACGCATAGGGAGGCGCGGCCATGATGCAGCGTAGAGATTTTTGGTGGAGTATGTCTTGGGCGTCAACTGTATAGGCAACGCGTGACCATGGTTGACTGATGCATCTAGCTAGCTTGTAGATGATATATGGAGGCCGGAGCAAGGCGCAACACGGAGGAAAGCAGGCGCGAGCGGCGCGTGGACGGCCATGGTCGACCGAAACGAGGCCCCGCGCGCGGCGCGCGCGCGAACGGGCAGCCGGCGTCGCAACGGTGGTGGTGAAGAAGGCGAGGCCGACGGTGAGGTCACGCCGCCCCTCACGGCCATTCCGGGGGCATGTCAATGTCGATCCCCCGACCGCAATCGAAGAGACGGCGCGACGCCACGGTGGTGAAGACGAAGAGGCCGACGGTGAGGACGCGCCACCCCTCACGGCCGCTCCGGGGCTGGTCGATGTCGAGCCCCCGAGCGCTACCGGAGGGACGGCACGACGCCGCGGCGGAGGCGATGAAGAAAAAAAAAAGGGTCCCGCCCGGACAGCGAAACCAGCAGCAGCGTGGTAGCAAAGTACCGCCCCACGGTGGGCGCCAACTGTCGTGGTATTTCTCACGGGGGGCTTGCGAGTCGACAGATGCCACAAGGGCTTAGTGTGTGGGTAAGACTGCTGCTGATAGGCCCAGGAGCGGGTATGCGAGTAGCACGCGGTGGTTTACCCAGCTTCGGAGCTCTCCGGAGAGATAATACTCCTACTGCTGCATGTCTGAGTGTATCTGATATATCTAGTACAGAGTTGCTTCTGGAGTTGTATCTGGGATCAGTGCCATAGGCATCTGACTTGGTAAATGCATGTATGTGGTATGCTAGTGGCCGGCCATGTATGGCCGTGGCTTGCGGCCGTGAGTGGGTGTGTGTGTGTCCATCCTCCTGGATGGATGGATGAGTGCCCCTTTTATAGTGTGGGCTAGCTTACTATGTAAGCTATGTGGGTAGGCATGGGTAAGGCATGGTGCATGTCATGCTTGTCCCCTGGGTCACTTCATAAATAGTGCTAGGGGACAAGTGACACTGTACATGATGTCGTCGCGGTACGGTTGTCTTGTCCACGGTATGGCCGTCTCGTCGGTATCTTGTCGATGTCGGGTCGGGCTGCAGTCGGCAGCCGGCTTGTTGGCGCAATCGGCAGCCGGCTGGTTGGCGCAGTCGGCAGCCGGCAGGCAGACTGAGGGGCTTTGCTAGCCCCGATGTCTTGAAATATCGTCTCGCCGTCTTCGGGGTATCCGTGTCCAATTACTCCGACAAATAAGCTTGCACAAGTAAAGGCACGAGATAACCAAGAGTGGAGACGGTGGAGACGAGGATGTGTTGCCGAAGTTCCTTCCCTTTGAGAGGAATTACATCTCCGTTGGAGCGGTGTGGAGGCACAATGCTCCCCAAGAAGCCACTAGGGCCACTGTATTCTCCTCACACCCTCACACAATGCGAGATGTCGTGATTCCACTATTGGTGCCCTTGGAGGCGGCGACCGAACCTTTACAAACAAGGTTGGGGCAATCTCCACAACTCAATTGGAGGCTCCCAACGACACCACGAAGCTTCACCACAATGGACTATGGCTCCGCGGTGACCTCAACCGTCTAGGATGCTCAAGCACCCAAGAGTAACAAGATCTGCAAGGGATTAGTGGGGGGAATCAAATTTCTCTTGGTGGAAGTGTGGATCGAGGCCTTCTCAACCACTCCCGAGCAAATCAACAAGTTTGATTGGCTAGGGAGTGAGATCGGGCGAAAATGGAGCTTAGGGTTGGAAGAGATAAGTCAACGGGGAAGAAGGGGACCCCTTATATAGTGAGGGACAAAGATCCAATCGTTATCCACCTACCAGCCAGCGGCCAGTGGTACTACCGCTCTAGGCCAGCGGTACTACCGCAGGGCCGCGCGGTACTACCGCTTGCTGCCAAGCGGTACTACTGCACGGTCATGCGGTACTACCGTACAGTCCCGCGGTACTACCACAACCCCAGCAACACCAAGGTCAGATCTGAAACACAGGAGCTGAGGGCGGTACTACCGCACCCCCATGTGGTACTACCACAAGGCAGGTATCCCCTAGCCAGGGGGAAGGAAACATCCGTGCCTACTTCCACAAAGAAACGGAAGAAGCAAAAACCCGACACAGTAGTACTATAGAAGGGCGGTACTAGTGCGTGACTACATAGCACGGTACTACTGCGGAGTGAAAGCGGTACTACCGTGGTAGGCGGGGATGTAAAAATTTACATCCGCCCCTACTACCGCGAGGGAGCGGTACTAGCCTGGTGGGCAACAGTAGTGCAGCTCCAGGGGAGCGGTACTACCATGGGCTCCTACGGTACTACCGCGCCGCAGCATGGTACTACCGCTGGTGCCTACGGTACTACCGCTCACTTGGGAGCAGTACTACCGCGAGCCAACGCAGCAGCCAGAAACAAGGCGGCGAGAAAGCGGAGGATGCTCCAAGGGAAGGGAGGGGACAAGAAGGAGACGTGTACGTGATGATTCCACCCAAACCTTTCCGACGCGGATCCCCTCTTAATAGTACGGCTTTCCTATGACTCAAATCCACCAAAAAGAAACGTAGAAAATATGTCGTCTTCAACAGTCTTCGAGGGGCACCCAACCGTCTTGTGCCTCGTGATGAAATCTCTGGGACACTCAAGGCACACGATTAGTCCGCAAACGCATTGTCATCAATCACCAAAACACCTTAGGGATAAATATGCCCTTACACCTCGCGAGCGAACTGTTTGAAGATGCGCTGAGAGGCTGGGGCCTGAGCACCGCCCAAGATGCAAGCAATCGCGTGCGGCTCCTGGAAGCCCCCAGCCCCCTCGTCCTGGTGGTGGTCGTCGTTCCTTCTTGGTGGCGGCAATAGGGGAAGACCGGCGTTACCCTGGGGGCGATCCTCACGAGGCGGGTCCCTCCAGACGCCCTCGCGAGATTGGTCCTGCCAGCGGTCCTCACGAGGCCGGCTGCGCCACTCCTGGCGCGGGCCACGGTCATCCCAGCGTCCGCCTCCGTGTCCTCCTCCGTGGCCGTAGCCCCGGTCATTGCGCTCGGTGCATCGACCGAAGTGTCCTTCCCGTATGGCTCTGAGCTCTTGGCAGTCGCTAGTGTTGTGGGTGTTCAGGTTGTGGAAGGCGCAGAATGGACGGTCGTTCTTGGATGACTCGGGTTGATCTCTGCCTCGCTTGGTGTCGGGCTCCGCTGCGAGCACCACTGCCTCTTTGTGCTTCACGTCCTTGGCCTTGGCCTTCTTCTCCTCCACTCCTGCAGCTGGCAGCTCAAGGAGAGAGAGGCGCCCCTCCTCAGCTCTTGCACACTTGGCCGCCAGGTTGAACAACTCCTGAGATTTGCAAAGCTCCTCATGGATAGCCAACTCTTCCTTCATCTTGACGTCACGGACGCCGTCTGAGAACACAGAGATGATGGCTTTGTCCGTGACCTTGGGGATCTTGAGGCGTGTGTTGTTGAAGCGCTGGATGTACTTCTGGAGGGTCTCTCCTGGCTGTTGCTTGATGCGGCGTAGATCGCCCGCGGCCGGTGGGCGGTGGCGGGTGCCCTCGAAGTTGGCAACGAAGCGGTCACGCATCTCGTCCCGGGAGGAGATCGAGCCGTGTTGCAGGTTCAGGAGCCAGGAGCGGGCCCCATCCTTGAGAGCCATGGGAAACCAGTTCGCCATGATTTTTTCGTCACCGTTGGCCGCTTCGATGCTCAACTCATAGAACTGCAAGAACTCTGCGAGGCCAGCGGTGCCGTCGTATCGAGGAGGTAGATCTGGCTTGAACTTGCCTGGCCAGGCGATGCTACGCAGCTTGGGGTGAAGGCGCGGCAGCGACCCGTGGTTGCCAGGGCCCGCTTCTGAGGCAGAGCTTGGTCTTCGCGAGGTCCGCGCTGCGCCACTGCAGGTGGCACGCGGTCTTGACGAGGTGGCGCGGGGAGCGCCGGTGCAGCTTCTCGCGGCCGCGGGATTTCTTGGCAGCTTCTTTCTTCACGTGCGGGCGCCAGGCGCGGTGGATCACGCTGCGGAGGCGTGCGCCTTGGTGCCAAGGCACCATCTTGGGGCCGAGGCAGTGGAGGCATGCCATGAGCCCCGTCGCCCGCAGCTGGTTGAGGGGTAGGTGGAGAGTGGGACAGCGTCGGAGAGCCCCCTACGGCACAGACGAGCTCGGCGACGCGGTCGAGCCACTCCTCATAGAGGTCGCTGACGGGGCGGTAACGCAGGAGCTCGTTCGCCACGATGAGCGTGGCCCATGCTTCCATGGGAGCGCGGTGCGCGTGGGACGAAGAACCAGCAGGGGTGAGTGATGGACTAGCGGTGCGGCCGTCCTACCGCACTGAAGGTGCAGCGAGGACGCCTGCTGCTCGTTCCCCACCGGGTCGGTGGCAGCGTTGGCGGCAGGGGACGGAGAATGACGAGGTGGCCCGCTGACAGGAGCCGTCTGAGTGACGCGGGCGACGAGTGCAGCCTGACGCTCAGCTCGAGCACAGCGAGCGTCCCACATGGATACGACGGAGCGACGGACTGACGGAAAGGAAGCTACGGCGCACCCCTACCTGGTGCGCCAAATGTCGGATGTGGGGTTCCGGCTAACCCTTAAGGTTCGAACACTAGGGTGCATGCGAAGTCTTTCCCTTCTACCAATCTACGCTCTAGCTCGCTAAGATCTTGCGGACGAACTCCATGAACTCGCAACACAGAAAGACACAGGGTTTATACTGGTTCAGGCCACCATTGTGGTGTAATACCCTACTCTAGTGTGGTGGTGGATTGCCTCTTGGGCTGATGATGAACAGTACAAGGGAAGAACTGCCTCCTCAGGTTGAGGTGTTCTTGTGCGTATGAACTTGTAGTGCCAAAATTCGATCTCTCACCTCCTATGGTGGCTAGTCCTATTTATGGAGGCCCTGGTCCTCTTCCCAAATATTGAGCGGGAAGGGAGCCAACAATGGCGGGCTAATTTGAAAGGGGACAGGTAGTACAAGCTATCCTGACAAAAGGTAGTTCGCGCATGTGCAAAGCTCTGGTGGTGACGCCGTCTTGGGCTCCATGATGACCTCCGTCTTGCAGTCCATGGTCTTGGTATTTTTGCACCAAAATGGCAACCTTTTCCTGAGGCCTCGGTACCCCACGGTTGCGCTTGCCCCCTTTGCACCAAAGAGGAAACAAGGACGCTGTGCGCGCTGGAGCCCGTCTGGCGCCCGCCTGGTGTCGATCGTCATGGCTCACGTCACGAGAGCCTCGCGAGGTTTGCCCCGCCTTGATATCTCCGCTCCTCGTGAGCCTGCCTGGTCAGGCCACTCTAGAGGAGGTCTTGCGTCGTCCGCCTCGCGAGGCTTGGCCCCTCGCGAGGGTCTTGGATGCTTGTTGATGAAGATGGGCCGTATGGCCTGCTGGCTCCGGCACGCCGCGGGCCATAGGCAGGCAAGTCTGGGGACCCCCGTTCCCAGAACGCCGACAGAAGCGCGTTAAAAAGTATGAACCAATTGCTTGGCTTGTCATCGGAGTTGTGCATGATGGGAGCATTTTGTGTGACGAAAATGAAGCATGGCCAAACTATATGGTTTTGTAGGGATAAGCTTTCTTTGGCTATGTTATTTTGATAAGACATAATTGCTTGGTTAGTATGCTTGAAGTATTATTATTATGTCAATATTAAACTTTTGTCTTGAATCTTATGGATCTGAATATTCTTGCCACAATAAATAAAATTACAATGATAATTATGTTAGGTAGCATTCCACATCAAAAATTATGTTTTATCATTAACCTACTCGAGGACGAGCAGGCATTAAGCTTGGGGATGCTTGATACGTCTCCAACGTATCTATAATTTTTGATTGTTCCATGCTATTATATTATCAACCTTGGATGTTTTATATGCATTTATATGCTATTTTATATGATTTCTGGGACTAACCTATTAACCTAGAGCCTAGTGCCAGTTTCTGTTTTTTCCTTGTTTTTGAGTATCGCGGAAAAGTAAAACCAAACGGAGTACAATTGACCTGAAACTTGACGGAGCTTATTTTTGGACCGGAAGAAGGACATGGAGTAAAAGAGTTGGGCCAGAAGAGTCTTGGGCTGCCCACGAGGGTGGGGGCGCGCCTCCCTGCCTCATGGACAGCCCGGAGACCCCCTAACTTGTTCTCGATGCCAAAACCTCTTATATATATATAGAAACCTCCAAAACATAACCTAGATCGGGAGTTCCGCCGCCACAAGCCTCCGTAGCCACCGAAAACCAATCTAGACCCGTTCTGGCACCATGTGGAGGGGGGAATCCCTCTCCGATGGCCATCTTCATCATCCCGGCGCTCTCCGTGATGAGGAGGGAGTAGTTCTCCCTTGGGACTGAGGGTATGTGCCAGTAGCTATGTGTTTGATCTCTCTCTCTCGTTTTCTTGAGTCGGCATGATCTTGATTCATCGCAAGCTTAGCTATTATATTTGGATCTTATGATGTTTCTCCCCCTCTACTCTCTTGTGATGAATTGAGTTTTCTCTTTGAAGTTATCTTATCTGATTAAGTCTTTAAGGATTTGAGAACACTTGATGTATGTCTTGCATGTGCTTATCTGTGGTGACAATGGGATATCATGTGATCCACTTGATGTATGTTTTGGTGATCAACTCGCGAGTTCCGTGACCTCGTGAACTTATGCATATGGGTTGGCACACGTTTTTGTCTTGACTCTCCGGTAGAAACTTTGGGGCACTCTTTGAAGTTCTTTGTGTTGGTTGAATAGATGAATCTGAGATTGTGTGATGCATATCGTATAATCATACCCACGGATACTTGAGGTGACATTGGAGTATCTAGGTGACATGAGGGTTTTGGTTGATTTGCGTCTTAAGGTGTTATTTTACTACGAACTCAAGGGCTATTTGTGACACTTATAGGAATAGCCCAACGGATTGATCGGAAAGAATAACTTTGAGGTGGTTTCGTACCATACAATAATATCTTCATTTGTTCTCCGCTATTAGTGACTTTGGAGTGACTCTTTGTTGCATGTTGAGGGATAGTTATATGATCCAATTATGTTATTATTGTTGAGAGAACTTGCACTAGTGAAAGTATGAACCATAGGCCTTGTTTCTTAGCATTGCAATACCATCTACGCTCACTTTTACCACTTGCTACCTTGTTGTTTTTATATTTTTCAGATTACAAAAACCTTTATCTACCATCCATATTGCACTTGTATCACCATCTCTTCGCCGAACTAGTGCACCTATACAATTTACCATTGTATTGGGTGTGTTGGGGACACAAGAGACTCTTTGTTATTTGGTTGCAGGGTTGTTTGAGAGAGACCATCTTCATCCTACGCCTCCCACGGATTGATAAACCTTAGGTCATCCACTTGAGGGAAATTTGCAACTGTCCTACAAACCTCTGCACTTGGAGGGCCAACAACGTCTACAAGAAGAAGGTTGTGTAGTAGACATCACCTGCCTACTAGAATCGCTAGTGCTTGAAAGGAAAAGTGAAGGAAAAACATAGGAATTGGAAAGTTTGCTATGGTACTACTATTCATGAATTTGGTTCAAAGGAATGGAGCAAAGGAAAACTGTAGGATTTGTTCCTTTAGTGTCTCCTTGAAATAAAAACCGTAGGAATTTAAATTTCCACTTGTTCTCCTTTTCAAATTCCTATTCATGAAGCACAAGACTAAGAGATAGTGGAATAATAGCATTATGACCGTACATTTTCTTATGGTTTGACTTAATCTCACCTTGCTTCTTTGCATCCTGTGATCTTCCAATTCTTGTGAATCAAACACCCAGATTGGCATAAATCATGTGTTTTTAAATTCTCTGTTTTGCACGTGCATTCCTATCCTATTCCTATCTATTTCCTATCCATGCATTGTAGAATCCTCAAATTCAAACAAGCCCTTACACAATTACTTCTGTTACAGATATGTGTCAAAGAAAACCTTGTGTGGTTTGTCCTACTCCTCTTTTGCTGTGTTCCACCCCAGCTCAGCTGCTCCAACGATGGAAGGGTTCGCCACAGCTGGGATCTGCTCTCCAAACTGTCTTTCGCCGCCTCAGATCTTCTTCCCCGCCACCGGCAGCCACGACAACTGCATTACCATCATCAACTGAGCAGATGACTGATAAACCACAAGTATAGGGTTTCGCAACAGTTTCCAAGGGTAGAGTATTCAACCCAAATTTATTGATTCGACACAAGGGGAGCCAAAGAATATTCTCAAGTATTAGCAGCTGAGTTGTCAATTCAACCACACCTGCAAACTTAATATCTGCAGCAAAGTGTTCAGTAGCAAAGTAATATGATAGCAGTGGTAACGGTAGCAAAAGGTAATGATAGCAAAAGTAATGTTTTTGGTATTTTGTAGTGATTGTAACAGTAGCAACGGAAAAGTAAATAAGCGAAGAACAATATGTGGAAAGCTCGTAGGCAATGGATCAGTGATGGAGAATTATGCCGGATGCGGTTCATCATGTAACAGTCATAACCTAGGGTGACACAGAACTAGCTCCAATTCATCAATGTAATGTAGGCATGTATTCCGAATATAGTCAAGCGTGCTTATGGAAAAGAACTTGCATGACATCTTTTGTCCTACCATCCCGTGGCAGCGGGTCCTAGCGGAAGCTAAGGGGTATTAAGGCATCCTTTTAATAGAGCACCAGACCAAAGCATTAACACATAGTGAATACATGAACTCCTCAAACTACGGTCATCACCGATAAGTATCCCGATTATTGTCACTTCGGGGTTAACGGATCATAACACATAATAGGTGACTATAGACTTGCAAGATAGGATCAAGGACTCTCATATATTGATGAAAACATAATAGGTTCAGATCTGAAATCATGGCACTCGGGCCCTAGTGACAAGCATTAAGCATAGCAAAGTCATAACAACATCAATCTCAGAACATAGTGGATACTAGGGATCAAACCCTAACAAAACTAACTCGATTACATGATAAATCTCATCGAACACATCACCGTCCAGCAAGCCTACGATGGAATTACTCACGCACGGCGGTGAGCATCATGAAATTGGTGATGGAGGATGGTTGATGATGACGATGGCGACGGATTCCCCTCTCCGGAGCCCCGAACGGACTCTAGATCAGCCCTCCCAAGAGCTTTTAGGGCTTGGCGGCGGCTCCGTATCGTAAAACGCGATGAATCCTTCTCTCTGATTTTTTTCTCCCCGGAACCAAATATATAGAGTTGGAGTTGAGGTCGGAGGAGCTCCAGGGGGGCCACGAGGTAGGGGCGCACCCTAGGGGGGCAGGCGCGCCCCCCACTGTAACACCCTTGATGCGACTATATCTCCCACGTGTCGAGGCACGACTTAGAGGCATAATCGCATTGAAGGCATGTGTCGCAAGTTAGGCAATCTTCACAACATCCCATGTAATATAGATCATAAAAGGGGAGATAACATAGTTGGCTTACACTCGCCACGTCAATCAAGGTACATAAATAACATTACATCATTCAAACACTCATGGCCCGACTACGGCGCCAAAATAAAAGATAACCCAACATGCGACACGGTCCCGATCACCCCCAACTGGGCACCACTACTGATCATCAGGAAAGGAAACATAGTATCGTTGAGAGTCCTCGTCGAACTCCCACTTGAGCTCAAGCGCGTCATCTGGAGCAGAATCCTCAGGCCCTGCATCTAGTGTAATAGTAATCTGTGAGCCACAGGGACTCAGCAATCTCGCACCCTCGCGATCAAGACTATTTAAGCTTATAGGTAAGGCAAGGTAAGTATATGTGGAGCTGCAGCAAGCGAGTAGCATATGTGGTGGCTATCCTGTTCGCAAAAGAGAGCGAGAAGAGGAGGCAAGGCGCGAGCGAGAAACTAGAGGACAACCTGCGCAAACATTACTCCAACACCGTGTCCACTTCCCGGACTCCGCCGAGAAGAGGCCATCACGGTAACTCACACGGTTGATTCATTTTAATTAGATTAAGGTTCAAGTTATCTACAACCGGACATTAACAAATTCCCATCTGCCCATAACCGCGGGCACGGCTTTCGAAAGTTCAAATCCCTGCAGGGGAGTCCCAACTTAGCCCATGACAAGCTCTCACGGTCAACGAAGGAATATACCTCCTCCCGGGACGTTCCGATCAGACTCGGTATCTCGGTTCTTCAAGACACTCCGATAGGTTAACACTAATCCAGCAACACCGCCCGAATGTGCCGACAAATCCCGATAGGAGCTGCACATATCTCGTTCTCAGGGCACACTCAGATAGATCAAGCTACGAGTAAAACCAACCCTCGAGTTTCCCCGAGGTGGCCCCGCAGGCTGCCTGGTTTGGACCAACACTCAGAGGAGCACTGGCCCGGGGGGTTTAAAATAAGATGACCCTCGGGCTCCGGAAACCCAAGGGAAAAAGAGGCTAGGTGGAAAATGGTAAAACCAAGGTTGGGCATTGCTGGAAAAGCTTTAATCAAGGCGAACTATCAAGGGGTTCCCATTATAACCCAACCGCGTAAGGAACGCAAGAGTGGAACAAAACACTAGGCGAGAGGCCGAGCCTTCCACCCTTCACCAAGTATATAGATGCATTAAGATAACATGGCAATATAATGATATCCTGACAAGTAAATAAAGTTCCAACAAGGAACGGCCTCCAATCTTCACCTGCAACTAGCAACGCTATAAGAGGGGCTGAGCAAGGAGGTAACATAGCCAATCAACGGTTTGCTAGGACAAGGTGGGTTAGAGGTTTGACATGGCAATTTGGGAGGCTTGAAAGCAAGTGGTAGGCACCATAGCATTAGCATAGCAAAAGAGTGAGCAATCTAGCATAGCAAAGATAGTAGTGATTTCGAGGGTATGATCATCTTGCCTGCACAGTTTTCAGAGTTGACTGGATCCTCAAAAGCAAACTCAACGGGCTCCTCGTTAGCAAACTTGTCTACCGGCTCTACCCAAACAAGACAAACAAGCAACAAGGACACAATCAACCACGTGCAAGGATCAAACAATATGATGCAAGGATGGTATGCTATGCGGGATGCGATGCGGGATGCATATGCAAGATTTGACAAGGGATGCATGAACCTGGCCACAACTTAGGAATCCAAGTGTTCCACTGGAAAGATGAGATGAAATCGCTTGAAAACAATATAAAGAACGCCGGAATCGGAGTTACGGTTTGGAAATGGCAAGCGATTCAAATACGACACCGGTCTGCGATTTACAGCAAGTAGCCATCTAAATGCAACAAGATGAACATGCTACAGCACCCAAACATGACAACAAAATACATGGCAGGGATGCATTCAAGATTCTTAACAAAAGTCTAGCACTGAGCTACCGCCAATTCATCCATTAACAGGTTCAAACAAGCATGACAAAAATGCATATGGCAAACAGATTTCAGACTTAGTGAAATTAACACTTGTCTGGAATTTCAGATCAGGTAGCACACTTCGGAGCAACAAAACTACATGCTACAGGACCTGAACATGGCGAAGTAAAGCACGGAATGGAGCTACTCAAAGAGCTTAACAAAAGTCCCTTAGTGACCTTGAGCAAAACGGGATAAGAAAATACAATTGCAAGCATGTGAACATAGCAAAAACATAATCAGTTCTCAGACTTAGTGAAAACTGGAGCATGCTGAAAACAGATATCAAGTAGGCATGTTTACGAGCTCGATGCACTCACTACGGAGCAAGTCGTGAAATATAAGCATACACCCATCAAGAATACACAAAATGCAAGCTAGACACGGCAAGAACAATAGCATAGCATGCACGGATCAACTACAACATCCTCGGCAAAATCGCTAACAAGTAGACAATCTGCCCAGATTCACGAAGTAGCAAAAGTAGAGCTCGATTGACTCAAGCTAGGGTGCTCCATAATTGCAAACAAAGACATGGATGGATAGAGAACTACAATATTAACAAAACATCTTACTGATCATCCTCAAAAGAGGCACAGATCACTAGGAAATAACATGAACATATGGCCATATGAGATAAACAGCTCAAGGACTTAGTGGAAATGCTAAGTCCCTGAAATCAGCATTACCAAGTGCCTCGCTTTGCAAGCTTGTGCTAGTCGCCACACACATCACAAAAATACATGGGTTGCACCTCTGGAAAGATGGCAAAACCCTTAACAAAACATATGTAGAGTTCATGTGCATATCATGCACACAATAATCATGGCAAAAATGACAAAAATCTAAATGGAGCAGCAGATCTGGCAACTTATCTCAAGTAGCCCTCTTCTAACAGCATTTCGGGCATCAAGATGAACTCAAAAGAAAATGATGCAATTAAATGAAATGATGTACTCTCTGAGACAAACAATTTGATATGCTATATGCCCAAAAGGAGCTACGGATGAGGAGTTACGATGCGATGAACATGCAAAAAAATATGCAGAAAAGGGACTTAGGCGAAATCGACCTAGGGTTTACTGTAGCTGGATCTGGATCCGATCCGGCGGCACGCGAACCGAGGCAGCCGGATACTCTCGCCGGAGAAGAGGGGCGGCGGCGGCGAGGCACTCCCGGGCTGGATCTCGGAGCGGCGGCGGGGAAGGCGCGGCCGGCCGGTGCGGAGCGCGGCGCGGCGCCGGCGAAGAAGAGGCGGCGAGGCTGCCGGGGTGGCGATGAGGTGATGGGCAGCGGCGCGCGGCGGCCGGTGGCGTCCGGTCGCCGGAGGCGGAGACGGGCGCTGGCGGCGGAAGTCGGGCGCGGGGCGCGGCCCGGCTTGCGGCGAGGAGGGCCCGGCTCAGGCCGAGCGGGCCGCGGAGGGTGCGAGGCGGCGGCGGCCACGTGGCGGCACGGCACTGGCTGCGGGCGGCGGCGGCGATCTGTCCGTCCGGGGACGGACGTGTCCGGCCGGCGCGAGGAGGATTTTCTAGGGTTTCGGGGAGGGGATCCGAGATTTGGAATGGGGGGTCTTTAAATAGGCATAGAGGGGGCTAGGAGAGTCCAAATGAGGTGCGGTTTTCGGCCACGCGATCGTGATCGAACGCTCTAGATGATGGAGAGGGTTTTGGTGGGTTTGGGGCCAAATAGGAGGGGTGTTGGGCTGCAACACACACGAGGCCTTTTCGGTCCCACGGTTAACCGTTGGAGCATCAAACGAATTTCAAATGGTACGAAACTTGACAGGCGGTCTACCGGTAGTAATCCAAGGCCGCTTGGCAAGTCTCGGTCCAATCTGGAAAAGTTTAATCCCCACACAAGAAAGAAAGGTAGAAATGACCACCGGAGGAGAATGGAGCGCCGGAATGCAAAACGAACAACGGGGAAAATGCTCGAATGCATGAGATGAACACGTATGCAAATGCAATGCACATGATGACATTATATGAGATGCATGACAACGACAGCAACACACGGAGACAAAAACCCGAACCCGAGAAAATAAAATAACTTAACGCCGGAAACGGCAAGAGTTGGAGTACAAATTGGGTAAATCATATCCGGGGTGTTACACCCACCCTCGTGGACAGGTGGTGGGCCCCCTGGTCTTCATCTTTTGCAAGGATTTTTTATTATTTATGAATAGATGTTCCATGAAGTTTCAGGTCATTTCGAGAACTTTTGTTTGTGCACATAAATAACACCATAGCAATTCTGCTGAAAACAGCGTCAGTTCGGGTTAGTTCCATTCAAATCATGCAAGTTAGAGTCCAAAACAAGGGCAAAAGTGTTTGGAAAAGTAGATACGACGGAGATGTATCAACTCCCCCAAGCTTAAACCTTTGCTTGTCCTCAAGCAATTCAGTTGATAAACTGAAAGTGATAAAGAAAAACTTTTACAAACTCTGTTTGTTGTTGTTGTTGTAAATATGTAAAGCCAGCATTCAAGTTTTCAACAAATATTATGACTAACCACATTCACAATAACGCTTAGGTCTGAAGTTTACTCATATCAATGGCATAACCAACTAGCGAGCAATAATAATAAATCTCGGATGACAACACTTTCTCAAAACAATCATAATACGATATAACAAGATGGTATCTCGCTAGCCCTTTCTGAGACCGCAAAACATAAATGCAGAGCACCTTTAAAGATCAAGGACTGACTAGACATTGTAATTCATGGTAAAAGAGATCCAGTCAAGTCATACTCAATGTAAACTAACAGTAATGAATGCAAATGACAGCGGTGCTCTCCAATTGGTGCCTTTTAATAAGAAGATGATGACTCAACATGAAAGTAAATAGATAGGCCCTTCGCAGAGGGAAGCAGGGATTTGTAGAGGTGCCAGAGCTCGGTTTTGAAATAGAGATGAATAATATTTTGAGCGGTATACTTTCATTGTCAACATGAAAACCAAGAGATGGCGATATCTTCCATGCTACACGCATTATAGGAGGTTCCCAAACAGAATGGTAAAGTTTATACTCCCCTTCCACCAACAAGCATCAATCCATGGCTTGCTCGAAACAACGAGTGCCTCCAACTAACAAGAGTCCTAGGGGGATTTTTGTTTGCAATTATTTTGATTTGATTTGCATAAAGCATGGGACTGGGCATCCCGATGACCAGCCACTTTCTCGTGAGTGAGGAGCGGAGTCCACTCCTCTTGAGAATAACCCGCCTAACATGGAAGATATGGACAGCCCTAGTTGATATATGAGCTATTCGAGCATACAAAACATGATATTTATTTGAAGGTTTAGAGTTTGGCACATACAAATTTACTTGGAATGGCAGGTAGATACCTCATATAGGAAGGTATAGTGGACTCGTGTGGAATAACCTTGGGGTTTATGGGATTGGATGCACAAGCAGTATTCCCGCTTAGTACAGGTGAAGGCTAGAAAAAGACTGGGAAGCGACCAGCTAGAGAGCGACAATAGTCATGAACATGCATTAAAATTAATCAACACCGAATGCAAGCATGAGTAGGAAATAATCCACCATGAACATAAATATCGTGAAGGCTATGTTGATTTTGTTTCAACTACATGCGTGAACATGTGCCAAGTCAAGTCACTTAAATCATTCAGAGGAGGATACCACCCTATCATACCACATCACAACCATTTTAATAGAATGTTGGCACGCAAGGTAAACCATTATAAGCTCCTAGCTAATTAAGCATGGCATAAGAAACTATGATCTCTGGTTGTCATTGCAAACATGTTTATTCATAATAGGCTGAATAGGGAACGATGAACTAATCATATTTACAAGAACAAGAGAGGTCGAGTTCATAGCAGCTTTTCTCATCTCAATCAGTCCATCATATATCGTCATAATTGCCTTTCACTTGCACGACCGAATGATGTGGATAATAATAATAATAGTGCATGTGCATTGGACTAAGCTGGAATCTGCAAGCATTCAATAAACAGGAGAAGACAGGCAATATGGGCTCTTTTGTCAGATGAGCATTAATGCATATAATAGCCACTTCAACGATTTAATTATGGTCTTCTCCTATCAACCCACAAAGAAAAGAAAAGAAATAAAACTATTTACACGGGAAAGCTCCCAACAAGCAAAAGAAGAACAGGAAATCTTTTTGGGTTTTCTTTTTAATTACTACTACAAGCATGGAAATTAAAACTAGCTAAAAGCTACAACTAATTTTTTTGGTTTTTCTTAAGGTTTATCAAACACACAAGAAGAAAGCATAAAAACAAAAATAAACTAGCATGGATGATACAATGAAAAAGTATGAGCACCGACATCTAGCAATGAGTGTGTGAACATGAATATAATGTCGGTGGGAAATACGTACTCCCCCAAGCTTAGGCTTTTGGCCTAAGTTGGTCTATGGCCATGGCTGGCCTGGCGGATATCCATAATAATAGTTGGGGTCGTACTGCGATGAAAAAGACTCTGACTGCCACTGGTTGGCAATCATCTCCGGATCCCAATGGTAATTAGACTGTCGTGGAGGATCAACTTGTGGTTCCGACTCTAGCTCTATGGCTGGTGCAGGGTTCCGGTAGGCGTAAATGTCCTCCGGCGAGACGAGGTACTGGCCTGCAGATAAATCAAACAAGGAAGGAGCAGGCAAGGTAATAGTCTCTGGATGATGTTTATCAAAGAACAATTTGTATTTAAGCTCCCCTTCCCTATTCTTTATAATGAAATCATGTGCTACCATACTCTTATAATCTAAATAAACACGAGGTAGGAATTTTTCTTCCTTCTCATAATGCCTATCAGGTATGTTAAAATGTGCAACTAGGCGTGAAGCATAGATACCACCAAAGATGGGGCCATTTGTACGGTTCAGACTCAACCGTTTAGCAATAATACCGCCCATACTCACAGAGTTATCACAGAATAAACCATGGAACAAAATAATAATATCAGGAACACTAAGGTTTCCACAGTTTCTGCGACCAATTAAGCAACGACTAGCAAATATTGCAAAGTAGCGTAAAACAAGAAAATGTATGCTAGTGATTCGTGCATCGGAAACCTTCCTCATTTCCCCTACGATGATGGTATCAATAAACCCATCCACATCGTCACGATGTGGTTCCTCTATTTTTCCCTCGAAAGGGATCAAACAAACCCGACAAAAATCATAAAGTGACATCTTCTTAACCACATCATATAAATGAAACTCTGCTGAAGGAGGTGATTCCCTAGGATAATAGTAGAAGTTTTGCACCAAAGTATTGGTGAGTAAGAGATACTGTTCGCGTTGGTCATGGAGGAAGTCGGTGAGGCCTGCATTCTTAGCCAATTCATAAAAATCCTCATAAATCCTGGTTGCTCTCAAGAATTCATCGGAGGGCCATTCACACGGCCTAACCTCCGCGGTGCGAGGCAAATTATATTTTGGCTTCATTGCTTCTTCATTTTGCTTTTCCTTCGAGCTTCGGCTCGATGAGCCCCTCAAAAATCTCTTCATTATTCTCTGAAAAATTCTGGAAAAAAATAGTAACTTCAAAATAAAAGTAGACGAAACTCAACAAAATTGATAGCAACTACTCCTACAAGTGCTTAGAGCCTATATCATGCATCAAAACTACTTTTGACCATATAAATTTGACATGCAAGCTCAAGAACAGGGTCACCTAAGCAGCACAAATTTGCAATGAATAAAGCACTAGAACAAAAACTAATTGGACCAATGGAGGAGTGACATACCAAGGAACAATCTCCCCAAGCAGTTTTGTGAGAGGTGCTTTGAGCAAGGAGATGGAAAATCGCAGCAAAATGAGCTAGAACTCGTGCTTGAGCTGGATATTCATGTTTGTGGGAGGAAGAAGAAGTGTGTGGGTGCAGGAATAAGTGGAGGAGGGCCACCGTGGGCCCATGAGGCAGGGGGCGCGCCCCTGACCCTCGTGGCCAGGTGCCAGCTCCCTCTACTGTGTTATCAGTGCCAAATATTCCAGAAAAAGTCATATTTAAATTTCAGGGCATTTGGAGACCTTTTATTTTCGGGGTATTTTTATATTGCAAGGATAATTCAGATAACAGACGGAAAATACTATTTTTATTTTATTTAATATAAATAAAAGAAAGTAAAAATAGGGTACAGAAGGTTGTGCCTTCTAGTTTCATCCATCTCATGCTCATCAAAAGGAATCCACTAACAAGGTTGATCAAGTCTTGTTAACGAACTCATTTTGAATAACATGGAACCGGAGAAATTTTGAATAACACTATGTTACCTCAACGGGGATATGCACATCCCCAATAATAAGAATATCATATTTCTTCTTGGCAGTAGGAAGAGGAAATTCAAAACCTCCAAATATAATCGATGGAATTTTCCAATAGAGTTGATATTATGAACTTGAGGTTGTTTCCTCGAAAAGTGTACCGTATGCTCATTACCATTAACATGAAAAGTGACATTGCCTTTAGTGCAATCAATAACAGCCCCTGCAGTATTCAAAAAGGGTCTTCCAAGAATAATAGACATACTATCATCCTCAGGAATATCAAGAATAACAAAGTCCGTTAAAATAGTAACGTTTGCAACTACAATAGGCACATCCTCACAAATACCGACAGGTATAGCAGTTGATTTATCAGCCATTTGCAAAGATATTTCAGTAGGTGTCAACTTATTCAAATCAACTCTACGATATAAAGAGAGAGGCATAACACTAACACCGGCTCCAAGATCACATAAAGCAGTTTTAACATAGTTTATTTTAATGGAGCATGGTATAATGGGTACTCCTGGATCTCCAAGTTTCTTTGGTATTCCACCCTTAAAAGTATAATTAGCAAGCAGGATGGAAATTCAGCTTCCGGTATGTTTCTTTTATTAGTGACAATTTCTTTCATATACTTAGCATAAGGATTCATTTTGAGCATATCAGTTAATCGCATACGCAAAAAGATAGGTCTAATCATTTCAGCAAAGCGCTCAAAATCCTCATCATCCTTTTTCTTGGATGGTTTGGGAGGAAAAGGCATGGGTTTCTGAACCCATGGTTCTCTTTCTTTACCATGTTTCCTAGCAACAAAGTCTTTCTTATCATAACGTTGATTCTTTGATTGTGGGTTATCAAGAACAACAGCAGGTTCAATTTCTATATCATTATCATTGCTAGGTTGAGCATCATCATGAACATTATTATTAACATTATCACTAGTTTCTGGTTCATTACCAGATTGTGTTTCAGCATCAGAGATAGAAATATTATTTGGATTCTCAGTCTTTTCAGCAATAGGTTCACAAGAAGCGTGCAAAGTCCTACCGTTTTTCTTTTTCTTCCTATTAGAAGGACTAGGTGCATCTACATTATTTCTCTAAGAATCTTGCTCAATTCTCTTAGGGTGGCCTTAAGGATACAAAGGTTCCTGAGTCATTCTACCAGTTCTAGCAGCCACTCTAACAGCATTATCATTATTCTTACTATTCAATTCATTCAGCAAATCATTTTGAGCTTTAAGTACTTGTTCTACTTGAGTGGTAACCATAGAAGCATGTTTACTAATAAGTTTAAGTTCACCTTTAAGACTAGCCATATAATCACCCAAGTGTTCAACCATATTTGAATTGTATTTCAATTGTCTACCAAAATAAGCATTAAAATCTTCTTGCTTAGTGAGGGAGTCCTGGATTAGGGGGTCTCCGGACAGCCAGACTATCTCCATTGGCCGGACTGTTAGACTATGAAGATACAAGATTGAAGACTTCGTCTCGTGTTCGGATGGGACTCTACTTGGCGTGGAAGGCAAGCTAGGCAATACGTATATGGATATCTCCTCCTTTGGAACCGACCTTGTGTAACCCTAACCCTCTCTGATGTCTATATAAACCGAAGGGTTTTAGTCCGTAGGACAACAATCACAACATACAATCATACCATAGGCTGGCCTCTAGGGTTTAGCCTCTCTGATCTCGTGATATATCTACTCTTGTACTACCCATATCATCAATATTAATCAAGCAGGACGTAAGGTTTTACCTCCATCAAGAGGGCCCGAACCTGGGTAAAACTTCGTGTCCCCTGCCTCCTGTTACCATCCGGCCTAGACGCACAGTTCGGGACCCCCTACCCGAGATCCACCGGTTTTGACACCGACATTGGTGCTTTCATTGAGAGTTCCACTGTGTCGTCGCCATTAGGCTTGATGGCTCCTACTATCATCGATAGCGATGCGGTCCAGGGTGAGACTTTTCTCCCCGGACAGATCTTCGTATTCGGCGGCTTTGCACTACGGGCTAATTCGCTTGGTCATCTGGAGCAGATTGAAAGCTACGCCCCTGGCCATCAGGTCAGATTTGGAAGTTTAAACTACACGGCCGACATCCGCGGAGACTTGATCTTCGACGGATTTGAGCCACAGCCGGGCACGCCGCACTGTCGTGATGGGTATGACCTAGCTCTGCCGCCGAACAGTACCCCAGAGGCCGCGCCCGCATCAGCTCCGACCCTTAGCTTGGAGCCAACTGCGCCAATCGAGGACGGGTTGTTAGACACCACCTCAGGGGCTGCAGTCTCAATGGTAATCGAGCCAAACACCAGCATAATCCTCTGCGCAGCCCGTGACACCAAGGTGCTGGACCCTTTTTCTGACTCCGAACCACCCGCGCCCCTGCCAATCGAATCTGATTGGGCGCCGATTATGGAATTCACCACCGCAGATATCTTTCAGCACTCGCCCTTTGGCGACATTCTAAATTCACTAAGGTCTCTCTCTTTGTCAGGAGAGCCCTGGCCGGATTATGGACAATAGGATTGGGATGCGGACGCCCACCCACCACCCACTATGTAGCCAATGTCGATGATTTAACCGACATGCTCGACTTCGACTCCGAAGACATCGACGGTATGGACGGCGATGTAGGAGACGAACATGAACCAGCACCTATAGGGCACTGGAAAGCCACCTCGCCATATGACATATACATGGTGGATACACCTAATGAAGGCAATGGCGACGAGATAGCGGAGGATGACCCCTCCAAGAAGCAACCCAAGCGCCGATGTCAGCGGCGCCACTCTAAGTCCCGCCAAAGCAAAAGTGGTGATACCGGCATAGGAGATAATAATACTCCGGACAGTGCCGAAGACAACAACAATCCCCTCCAGTAAGACTTAGAGCAGGAGGATGAAGGAGCCAGCTCTCCTGAGAGAGCAGCAGATGGAGAGGAGGAGGATGACAATTACATCCCCCCCTCAGAAGACGAGGCAAGCCTCGGCAACGATGAATTCGCCGTCCTAGAGGATCCCGTCGAACAAGAGCGCTTCAAGCGCCGGCTTATGGCCACGGCAAATAGCCTAAAGAAAAAGCAGCAGCAGCTTCAAGCTGATCAAGATCTGCTAGCTGACAAATGGACTGAAGTCCTCGCGACCAAGTAATATAAACTCGAGCGCCCCTCCAAGAGTTACCCAAGGCGTAGGTTACTACCCCGACTGGAGGAAGAAGCGTATGACACGGCTGATCGGCCACCTCGTGGCCGCGATAGAGAGGCATTCCAGCCAAAAACTCAGCCTCCACCCCTACTCCATTCAAATAAAAAGACATGGGGAGATACGCTAGACCTGCGAGACATGTTGGAGGACAAGGACAAGCATTCAAGATCGATCTACGGATCACGAGGGTGCACCACTCTGCGAGACGACAAACATCATGCCAGATATAGTAAAAGCAAACCCGGCCGGGCCGAACACAGCGGGCAAGACCCATTCGAGCTGCGTCGAGATATAGCCCAATATAGAGGCACCGCACACCCCTTATGCTTCACAGACGAAGTAATGGAACATCAATTCCCAAAAGGTTTAAAACCTGTAAACATTGAATATACGACGGCACAACAGATCCCGCAGTATGGATTGAGGACTTCCTCCTCCACATCCACATGGCACGCGGTGATGACTTACACGCCATCAAATACCTCCCACTAAAGCTCAAAGGACCAGTGCGGCATTGGCTTAACAGCTTGCCAGCGGACTCCATTAGCTGTTGGGAAGATCTGGAAGCCGCATTCCTCGACAACTTTCAAGGCACTTATGTGCGACCACCAGATGTCGATGATTTGAGCCACATAATTCAGCAGCCAGAAGAGTCGGCCAGGCAATTCTGGACTCGGTTCCTTACAAAGAAAAATCAAATCATCGATTGTCCGGATGCGGAGGCCTTAGCGGCGTTCAAGCACAACATCTGAGACGAGTGGCTAGCCCGGCACCTTGGTCAGGAAAAGCCGAAATCTATGGCAGCTCTCACGACGCGCATGACCCACTTTTGTGCGGGACAAGACAGCTAGCTAGCTTGCAATAATAACCTCTCAAAAAACCATGGTACCTTAGATACCAAGGACGGCAATAGTAGGTCACATCGCAACAAGCATAAGCGCTGCATTAACAGTGAAAATACTGAGGATACGGCAGTCAATGCCGGATTCAAAGGCTCTAAACCCGGTCAGCAGAAAAAGCCATTCAAACAAAGTACGCCGGGTCCGTCCAGCTTGGACCGTATACTCGATCGCTCGTGTCAAATACACGGCACCCTAGACAAGCCAGACAATCACACCAACAGGGATTGTTGGGTGTTCAAGCAGGCCGGCAAGATAATTGCCGAAAACAAGGACAAGGGGCCGCATAGCGATGACGAGGAGGAACCCCGGCAGCCGCACACTAGAGGACAGAAGAGGTTTCCCCTGCAAGTGCGGACGGTGAACATGATATACGCAACCCACATCCCCAAGAGGGAGCGGAAGCGTGCGCTCAGGGACGTATATGCGTTGGAGCCAGTCGCCCCAAAGTTCAACCCTTGGTCCTCCTGCCCGATCATCTTCGATCGCAGGGACCACCCCACTAGTATCCGTCATGGCGGATTTGCCACACTGGTCCTAGACCCAATCATCGACAGATTTCACCTCACTCGAGTCCTTATGGATGGCGGCAGCAGCCTGAACCTGCTTTATCAGGACATAGTGCACAAAATGGGTATAGACCCCTCAAGGATCAAACCCACAAAAACAACCTTTAAGGGCGTTATTCCAGGCGTAGAGGCCCATTGCACAGGCTCAATTACACTAGAGGTGGTCTTCGGATCCCCGGATAACTTTCGAAGCGAAGAGTTAATCTTCGATATAGTCTCGTTCCGCAGTGGTTATCACACGCTGCTCGGGCGAACCGCATTTGCTAGATTCAATGCGGTACCGCATTATGCATACCTCAAGCTCAAGATGCCAGGACCCCGCGGAGTTATTACAGTCAATGGAAACACAGAGCGCTCCCTCCGAACAGAGGAGCACACCGCGGCCCACGCAGCAGAAGCGCAAAGCAGCCTCTCAAGGCAATCAACGAGTTCAGCATTTCAAAGCCTGGACACCTTCAAGCGCGCTCGGGGCAATCAGCAAATAGACCGTCTGGCGTGATCTGAGCTCACGTAGCAATACGGAGGCCACCCCAATCCCAGCCCAATGGCGATATTCGTGATGCGCGTACATAATTACGCATTAAAAATCCCATGGGCACAGGTGGGGAGGGGGGGCACAACTGCGGCACACCCCAAAACACGACCTAAACCGCACTAGGGGCTTCCCGTTTGGTTATTTTTCTTTTTTCAGGACCTTAATCTTTGAAAACACTGACCGGCAGCACTATTGCCGAACACATGATGCAGCAACCAAGGAGGCAGACAGCTACGTTATACAACGGAATTCCCAGGTTGATCTCCGATTTCATATCATCCCTCAGCTCGTCCTTGGAAGGGACTTAGTCCTACTTTTTGCTTATCGCACTATCTGTATCACTCTGCTTTAACGCAGCTTTTTAATAAACAATGCACTACATTATGACCATTATTGCATTATATATATATATATATATATATATATATATATGTGTGTGTGTGTGTGTGTGTGTGTGTGTGTGTGTGTGTGTGTGTGTTCATTAACGACGCCTTGCAACCGTACACTTTGGTACGGCCAATACACCAGGGGCTCACGTACCCCACAATGCGGTGTGAAAAGTCCGAACACTTTCACAAGTGCGGCACCCCGAACTTATAGCATTATATGCGTCAGCTCCGAATCATGTCTTTGGTCAAATGTTGGGTTTGCCCGGCTCCTATGTTTTGGTACCTTACGTTCCGCTCTATCGGCTAAGGTAGCGCTAGGAGAACTACTGCGATTGTGCCCCGGTTCTGCCGGGCTGAGCACCTCAATAGAGAAAGCTAAAACTGACTGTCATGATAAGGCGAGAGACTGGTCGCTGTTCGGCGAGGTTTTTTGAGTCCCTAAAGACTTATGCCGCTTAGGGCGAGGGGCCGGCCCTGTCCGGATTAAAGGCATGTATCGCGCCCCGAATTCGGCCTTTCGAATACCAGGGGCTTCGCTGAAATTTAAAATTATAGAATTATATGGCTAAGTGAGAGTGATAAAGCAATATTAGTCCGGTTGCCTTGTTCGTTGTGCTGAGCACCTCCCTCGAAGGACCCAAATATGGGAACAAGAGTGCTCAGGTTTATCCCGAACACCCCAGCACTAGCGGCATGGGGGCAGAAGCCGAGGACTAGCCATCTCTCAGATTGGATAAACAGCCAAACAGAAGGTAATATTTTAAATTCAAACAAGCGTTGCATGGCTCATATGAAACAAGTTTTCATAAATACAGGATAAAATGAGCAAGTTTACTCAAATATTACATCTTTCGAACACTCATCCGCGATAAGACGGGCACCCGGTAGAACACCCTCATAATACATCTCGGGGTGGCAGTGCTCCTTGCCCTCCGGCGGCCCCTCCTTGATCAGCTTCACGGCATCCAGCTTGACCCACTGCATTTTTACATGGGCGAAAGCCCGGCGTGCACCTTCAATGCAGACGGATCGTTTGACGACCTCCAGCCGTGGGCAGGCATCCACAAGCCGCCTCACTAGGCCAAAGAAGCTGTTCGGAAGGGTGTCGCCAGACCACCGCCGGACTATAAAGCCCTTCATGGCCTGATCGGCCGCCTTATGTAGCTCAACCATCTGCTTCAGCTGGTCGCTCATCGGCACCGGATGTTCGGCCTCAGTATACTGAGACCAGAACAGCTTCTCCATCGAGCTTCCGTCCTCGGCCTGGTAAAATTGTGCGGCATCAGACACACTGCGGGGCAAATCTGCGAATGCTCCTGAAGAGCTCCGGATCCGAGTAAGTAATCAGTAATTTACTTTTACATGCTTGCTTTGCATATAGAAAGTCTTACCCGCCGCTATCTTCTTCATCGTGTCGATCTCCTGGAGGGCCTTTTGGGCCTCGGCCTTGGCACTCTTTGCACTCTCAAGGGCCGCGGCAAGCTCAGACTCTCGCATCTTCGAGTCAAGATCCAACGCCTCGTGCTTTGTCACGAGAGCCTGGAGCTCTTGCTGCACCTCGCCACCCAAGCCTCGTGCTTCTCTCGCTCGGTGCACTCCTTGGCCGTTGTATCTTTAGCCTTGGTTAGCGCTTGCTTCAGGGTCGCCACCTCGGTCGTGGCCCCTGGCAAACATACAACGATCCTATCATTTGCAATCGCGTCCTTTTTATATATACATATCTATAGATGGGGTATTACTTACCCTTGTTCTCCTCGAGCTGCCTCTTGGCAAGGCCGAGCTCTTTCTTGGACCCCTCGAGGTCCTGCTTTAGTACGGCGACCTCCGCAGTTAGTGCGGCGGACGCCAGCAGCGAAGCCTGTATATGCATATTGACATACTTATATTAGACTCCTGCGATATTATTTGATCCTCTATCCAGCTTTTCTTTGTGAACACCGAACAAAGCATCAGGGCTACTGTCTATGCAGTAATATTTCTACTACATTTTAAACACACTTACCTCAAAGCCTGTTAGAAGGTTGGCATAGGCTTCAGTCAATCCGCTCTTGGCGGACTGAACCTTCTGGATCACCGCACTCATGATAGTGCGGTGCTCCTCGTCGATGGAAGCGCTGCGAAGCGCTTCCAGCAAATGGTCCGGTACCTCTGGATGGACAGAGGTCACCGGCACAGGCGTTTTGCCCCCCTTAGAAGGAGGCCACCTGCCCGAGTACGGAACCGCTGGAGGGTCCGGCACGGTGTTCGGCTGAGGGCCAAACTCGGAGCTCTCAGGGGGGCCCGTCCCCGCGGCTCCCGAAGTCCGGAAGGTCGCCTTGAGGCGCCTCCGGGACTGTCTCCCCTTGATCCGGTGCCTCTTGAGACAACACCTCGGCGTCGTCGGTAGGATGAGGGGAGGTGGCGGTCGGGACTGGATCGCTATCCATGTCCGACGAGCCCAAAGAGCCGTCCAATGATACCTCGATATTGGCTCGGGGTGGCCTGCACAATTGAGTTAGGCGTTAGGAAAAGTAGTGCGACAAAGGAATCCTATGGGTAACTTTGGTATCT
Organism: Triticum dicoccoides; assembly: GCF_002162155.2. NCBI lineage: Eukaryota > Viridiplantae > Streptophyta > Magnoliopsida > Poales > Poaceae > Triticum > Triticum dicoccoides. The sequence goes on from NC_041384.1 coordinate 218,565,081, forward strand.
AAATACTTACGATCTCCCCGGGGGCTTGGCCCTGGGCAACCACTCGTCTTCACTTTCGTCGGCGGCGGTGGAGCTATCCGGAAGGAGAGTCCGTCCCTTCTTGGACCCTCCGGCCTCCCCAGTTGGGGCGGCCTTCCTTTTCTTGTCTCCCCTAGTCGGTCAGGGAGCATCTTCTTCCTCTTCCTCATCTTCAGGGGAAGAGTGCACCGTATAGTCATCGGACGGTGAGTCCGACGACACCTGGCGTCGGGAAATCTTTCGAGTTCCCTTGGCCTTCTTGGTCTTCTCCGACACCTTATAAGGGGCCGAAGTCAGCATCTTTGCGAGAAGAGCGTCGGCGGGGCCTTCGGGCAAAGGAGTCGGACAGTCAATCTGTCCGGCCATCTTCTGCCAGTCTTGTCAAAGGTCCGGGAGTTTAGATCCCGCGTAGAGTCAATCTATATAAAAAATAAGTATCCTGTGAAAGGTAAAGCAGCTTGGCGCTTCGTGCAGAATCCGCGATCCTCAGTGATATGGGGAGGGACCTCGGCACTTTTGAACAGCACCCTCCAGGCGTCTTCATGAGTCGTGTCGAAGAGCCTGTTCAAAGTCCGGTGTTGCGCCGGATTGAACTCCCACAAGGTGAACTCCCATTGTTGGCACGGGAGTATCCGGCGGATGAGCATAACCTGGACTATGTTGACAAGCTTGAGCTTCTTGTCCACCATGTTTTGAATACATGTTTGGAGTCCGGTTAGCTCTTTCGAACTACCCCAGGACAAGCCCTTCTCTTTCCAGGAGGTGAACCGCATGGGGATGCCAGATCGGAACTCGGGGCCGCTACCCATGCGGGGTCGCGCGGCTCGGTGATATAGAACCACCCCGATTGCCACCCCTTTATGGTTTCCACAAAGGAGCCCCCGAGCCATGTTATGTTGGGCATCTTGCCCACCATGGCGCCTCTGCACTCTGCCTGGCGGCCGCCCACTACCTTTGACTTGACGTTGAAGGTCTTCAGCCATAAGCCGAACTGGGGCTTGATGCGGAGGAAGGCCTCGCACATGACGATAAACGTCGAGATGTTGAGGATGAAGTTTGGGGCTAGATCGTGGAAATCCAGGGCGTAATAAAACATGAGCCCCCGGACAAAGGGATGGAGAGGGAATCCCAGTCCGCGGAGGAAATGGGTGAGGAATACCACCCTCTCATGGGGCCTGGGGGTGGGGATGAGCTACCCCTCATCTGGGAGCCGGTGCGCGATGTCGTCGGGTAGGTATCCGGCTCTCCTCAGTTTCTTGATGTCTCCCTCCATGACGGAGGAGACCATCCACTTGCCTCCCTCTCCGGACATGGTTGGAGAAGGTTGAGATGGAAGTGAGGATTTGGGCGCTAGAGCTCGAGTGTGCGGGAGCGGATGAGCAAAGGAGGAAGAAGGCGTGGATAGAAAGGTGAATCCTTATCCCTTTATATGGACGGACAAAACTAAGCATCCCCACTTGCCTGGTAAAACTCTCTTATCCCCCAAGCACCACAATTGATGGCGCGGTTGGGTTACCCACGCCCGTATTGATGAGAATCCCGTAATAAGGGGACACGATCTCTGCTTTGACAAGACGTGTCGAAAAACTGCCTCGCATTATGTGCGGGGCTGGTTAAAAGAAATGGTTCAAATAATCACCGGGCCATGACGTAACGTCATTAGATCTGCGAAAATATTATTCTCTCTATGGTGGAATGTGGAACTTATTTTGCAGGGCTGGACACTATCAACGTATTCAAATTCTTCTGTGATGTATTCGGAGAAGGAACCCGCCTTGCAATGCCGAAGACAATACTGCGCGCAGACTCATTGTCATTGAAGCCTGGTTCAGGGGCTACTGAGGGAGTCCTGGATTAGGGGGTCTCCGGACAGCCGGACTATCTCCATTGGCCGGACTGTTAGACTATGAAGATACAAGATTGAAGACTTTGTCTCATGTCCGGATGGGACTCTACTTGGCGTGGAAGGCAAGCTAGGCAATACGTATATGGATATATCCTCCTTTGTAACTGACCTTGTGTAACCCCAACCCTCTCCGGTGTCTATATAAACCGAAGGGTTTTAGTCCGTAGGACAACAATCACAACATACAATCATACCATAGGCTAGCTTCTAGGGTTTAGCCTCTCCGATCTCGTGGTAGATCTACTCTTGTACTACCCATATCATCAATATTAATCAAGCAGGACGTAGGGTTTTACCTTCATCAAGAGGGCCCGAACCTGGGTAAAACTTCGTGTCCCCTGCCTCCTGTTACCATCCGGCCTAGACACACAGTTCGGGACCCCCTACCCGAGATCCAACGGTTTTGACACCGACACTTAGCCATTAATTTAGCAAACTCATCTAAGCATGGGCTAGCAAACTTAGTAAATGGGATTTCAGCTTTATCATATCTCTAGAGAGAATTTACCTTTACTACCTGTGTCGGGTTATCAAGACCATGAGTTTCTTCAATAGGAGATGGATTAAGGTCATATGTTTCTTCAACAGGCGGTAAATTAAGACCGTGTATTTCTTCAATAGGAGGTAAATTCTTAACATCTTCAGCTTTAATACCTTTTTCTTTCATAGATTTCTTTGCCTCTTGCATATCTTCAGGACTGAGAAATAGAATACCTCTCTTCTTCGGAGTTGGTTTAGGAATAGGCTCAGGAAGTGTCCAATTATTTTCATTTGTCAACATATTATTCAATAGAATTTCAGCTTCGTCCGGCGTTCTTTCCCTGAAAACAGAACCAGCACAACTATCCAGGTAATCTCTGGAGGCATCGGTTAGTCCATTATAAAAGATATCAAGTATTTCATTTTTTCTTAAGAGGATGATCAAGAAAAGCATTAAGTAATTGGAGAAGCCTCCCCCAAGCTTGTGGGAGACTCTCTTCTTCAATTTGCACAAAATTATATATATCCCTTAAAGCAGCTTGTTTCTTATGAGCAGGTAAATATTTAGCAGAGAAGTAATAAATCATATCCTGGGGACTACGCACACAACCAGGATCAAGAGAATTAAACCATATCTTAGCATCATGCTTTAATGAGAACAGAAATATTTTAAGAATATAAAAGTAGCGAGTTCTCTCATCATTAGTGAACAGGGTGGCTATATCATTTAATTTGTATGATGTGCCACAACAGTTTTAGATTCATAGCCATGAAAAGGATCAGATTCAACCAAAGTAATTATATCAGGATCAACAGAGAATTCATAATCCTTATTAGTAACACAGATAGGTGAAGTAGCAAAAGCAGGGTCAGGTTTCATCTAGCATTTAGAGATTGCTTATTCCATTTAGCTAATAACCTCTTAATCTCGTATCTATCTTTGCAAGCTAAAATAGCTAGAGCACCTTCTTTTTCAAAAACATAACCCTCAGGAATAACAGGTGATTCTTCATCATCACTTCCATCAATATTATCAGATTCAATATTTCATTCTCTCTAACCCTAGCAAGTTGTTCATCAAGAAATTCACCAAGTGGCACGGTAGTATCAAGCATAGAAGTAGTTTCATCATAAGTATCATGCATAGCAGAAGTGGCATCATCAATAACATGTGACATATCAGAACGAATAGCAGAAGCAGGTTTAGGTGTTGCAAGCTTACTCAAAACGGAAGGTGCATCGAGTGCAGAGCTAGATGGCAGTTCCTTACCTCCCCTCGTAGTTGAGGGATAAATCTTGGTTTTTGGATCTCTCAAGTTCATAATGATAAGCAGATATAAATCCCAGGTGACTCAAAGAATAGAGCTATGCTCCCCGGCAATGGCGCCACAAAATAGTCTTGATAACCCACAAGTATAGGGGATCGCAACAGTTTTTGAGGGTAGAGTATTCAACCCAAATTTATTGATTCGACACAAGGGGAGCCAAAGAATATTCTCAAGTATTAGCAGCTGAGTTGTCAATTCAACCACACCTGCAAACTTAATATCCGCAGCAAAGTGTTTAGTAGCAAAGTAATATGATAGCAGTGGTAACGGTAGCAAAAGGTAATGATAGCAAAAGTAATGTTTTTGGTATTTTGTAGTGATTGTAACAGTAGCAACGGAAAAGTAAATAAGCGAAGAACAATATGTGGAAAGCTCGTAGGCAATGGATCAGTGATGGAGAATTATGCTGGATGCGGTTCATCATGTAACAGTCATAACCTAGGGTGACTGAGGGAGTCCTGGATTAGGGGGTCTCCGGACAACCGGACTATCTCCATTGGCCGGACTGTTAGACTATGAAGATACAAGATTGAAGACTTCGTCTCGTGTCCGGATGGGACTCTACTTAGCGTGGAAGGCAAGCTAGGCAATACGGATATGGATATCTCCTCCTTTGTAACCGACCTTGTGTAACCCTAACCCTCTCCGGTGTCTATATAAACCGAAGGGTTTTAGTCCGTAGGACAACAACCATAACATACGATCATACCATAGGCTAGCTTCTAGGGTTTAGCCTCTCTGATCTCGTGGTAGATCTACTCTTGTACTACCCATATCATCAATATCAATCAAGTAGGACGTAGGGTTTTACCTCCATCAAGAGGGCCCGAACCTGGGTAAAACATTGTGCCCCCTGCCTCCTATTACCATCCGGCCTAGACGCACAGTTCGGGACCCCCTACCCGAGATCCGCCGGTTTTGACACCGACATTGGTGCTTTCATTGAGAGTTCCTCTATGTCGTCGCTATTAGGCTTGATGGATCCTACTATCATCGATAGCGATGCGGTCCAGGGTAAGACTTTTCTCCCCGGACAGATCTTCGTATTCGGCGGCTTTGCACAGCGGGCTAATTCGCTTGGCCATCTGGAGCAGATTGAAAGCTACGCCCCTGGCCATCAGGTCAGATTTGGAAGTTTGAACTACACGGCTGACATCCGCGGAGACTTGATCTTTGACGGATTCGAGCCACAGCTAGGCGCGCCGCACTGTCTCGATGGGTATGACCTAGCTCTACCGCCGAACAGTACCCCAGAGGCCGCGCCCACGTCAGCTCCGACCCTTAGCTCGGAGCCAACTGCGCCAATTGAGGACGGGTGGCTAGACACCGCCTCAGGGGCTACAGTCTCAACAGCGATCGAGCCGAACACTAGCGTAATCCTCTGCGCAGCCCGTGACTCCAAGGTGCCAGACTCTTTTTCGGACTCCGAACCGCCCATGCCCCCGCCAATCGAATCCGATTGGGCGCCGATCATGGAATTCACCGCCGCGGATATCTTTCAGCACTCGCCCCTCGGCGACATTCTGAATTCACTAAGAGCTCTCTCTTTGTCAGGAGAGCCCTGGCCGGATTATGGCCAACAGGATTGGGATGCAGACGACGAAGAAATTTGACGCCCACCCACCACCCACTTCGTAGCCATTGTCGATGATTTAACCGACATGCTCGACTTCGACTCCGAAGACATCAACGGTATGGACGACGATGTAGGAGACGAACATAAACCAGCGCCTATAGGGCACTAGAAAGCCACCTCATCATATAATGTATACATGGTGGACACACCAAAAGAAGACGACGACAAGGAACGGAAGGACTCTACGAAGGCTTGTCCCCTCGAGAAGCAGTCAAAGCGGCGGCGTAAGCACTACCCCAAATCCCGCCTCGGCAGAAATAATGATCATACAGACCCAGCGTTGGAGCAGGGCGAACCACCGCCGGACCACGGCAATATGGAGAATCAAACCGAACAAACCAATTCTGTCAAAGATAATAGTTCGGACGACATAACGCCGGACAGGCACCCGGAGCAGCAGAATGCCCGTCAAAGGCTTGTTGCCACCCGAGGAGTCTGAAAAAGCAGAAGCAAAGGCTCAAGGCTACGCAGGACACACTCCAAATTAGATGGAGTAAAGTACTCAACACAGCAGCGAGGTACGACGGCAATCACCCCACCAAGAGCTACCCAAAGCGGAAGTTGCTACCTGAATTCGATGAGGAGGCCTTAGACCCCCCACAACCAAAAATTAAAACAGCTATCTGGCCGGATAGACGACCTCACGGCCAACATAAAGCGACAAGCAACGCCGCACATAAGCCAATATGCGGTCTACGTGAGGGCTCGCATCAAAAGGACGGCGAAACCAGATCCATCTATGGACCACGCAAGCGTGCTCCAGCATACGATGCAACACAACAAACATCCAAACAACGCGGTACACCCAGATATAGGGGTCCCGCACACCCCCTATGTTTCACCGATGAGGTGTTGGACCATGAATTTCCAGAGGGATTCAAACCCGTAAACATAGAGGCATACGATGGAACAACAGACCCTGGGGTCTGGATTGAGGACTATATCCTCCATATCCACATGGCTCGGGGAGATGATCTCCACGCCATTAAGTATTTACCCCTCAAACTTAAAGGGCCAGCTCGGCACTGGCTTAAGAGCCTCCCCGAAAGCTCCATTGGAAGATGGGAAGAGCTCGAAGACGCCTTTCGGGCAAATTTTCAAGGGACTTATGTCCGACCTCCGGACGCGGATGATTTGAGTCATATAACTCAACAGCCCGGAGAGTCAGCCCGAAAGCTTTGGAACAGGTTTCTTACTAAAAAGAACCAAATTGTCGACTGTCCGAACGTTGAAGCCTTGGCAGCTTTTAAGCATAGCGTCCGTGACGAATGGCTTGCCAGACACCTCGGCCAAGAAAAGTCGAGAACAATGGCAGCATTAACAAGCCTCATGACCCGCTTTTGCGTGGGTGAGGATAGCTGGCTAGCCAGATGCAGCACCAGCGACCCCAGTATATCCGAAGTTAGAGATGGAAACGGGAAATCACGGCGCAACAGCAATAACAAATGCCGGAATAAAGAAGACAGCACGAAGAGCACGGCAGTAAACGCCGGATTCAAAAGCTCTCGGCCAGGTCAGCAAAAGCCGCCCTCTAAAGGCGCCAGAGACGAACTGTCCAGCCTAAACAAAATTCTGGACCAAATATGTCAGATCCATAGCACCCCTGGTAAACCCTCTAATCATACCCACAGAGAATGTTGGGTCTTCAAGCAGTCCGGCAAGCTCAACGACGTACACGAGGGGGAGGATACACCAAGCGAAGACGAGGATGAGCCTCTCAAGCAAGACACTAGGGAACAAAAGAAATTTCCACCAGAAGTCAAAACAGTAAACGTGTTACACGTGATCAAGGGGAGAAAAAAAACGGCACTCCCAGAAAAATATGCCCAAGGGCCTATCACCATGGACTCCTGCCACTTGTCGTCTCAGCCGATCACTTTCGACCATCGTGATTACTCAGCAAGTATCCGGCGTGTAGGATGGGCTGCCCTGGTATTAGACCCAATAATTGATGGATACCACTTCACACGAGTCCTGATGGACGGTGTCAGCAGTCTAAACCTGATATACCAGGATACAATCCGCGAAATGGGGATAGACCCAACAAAAATTTGCCATAGCAATACTACCATTAAAGGAGTAATGCCAGGCCCAGGGGCTCATTGCACGGGCTCCCTGCTACTAAAGGTTATATTCGGCTTCCCCGATAACTTCCGTAGCGAACATTTAACCTTCCACATCGCTCCGTTCCAAAGTGGCTATCAAGCACTACTTGGACATGAAGCTTTCACTCGCTTTAATGCAATACTGCACTACGCTTCCCTCACACTCAAGATGCCCCGCCCATATGGCATCATTACAGTGAACGGAAGTATTAAGCGATCTTTGCGCGCCGAAGAGAGTGCGGCTGCCTTGGCAGCCGCACACTAAAAACGGCCTCAGCAACTAAAGCATTTAACAGGTCGTCAAGACCACGTACACGGTTAGACGAGTCCGGTGCAGCTATATGTAATTCATACCGGTCACACCCCTATTACAATTACAAGGGGCTCAACACGCGCAGACAAGTGGCAATTTTTACTCATCTTGAATTATACATGGTTTCTTTAAAAACTATCTTTTTGCACGACAACTTTTTCACCTAAGTTCCTCTCTTTTACAGATGATCATCGTGCTACACCAGTCCAGGGTACGGCACAACGGAGACACAGGCGCAGACGTGCAGCAGGGACCCATTCCAAGGATTCTTTTTAGATTAAGACCCTGCGTAAACCTTTTTTACTGTCTCTTGTTGATACACATCCACCGAATTCTCAGCACAATTGAGAAGGATGCTGACGTCTTGGCATGTGGCCACATCAGAATAATGCACGTACCTGGACACAAGGGGATTCTTACAAAGGGCACTATTTAGGCCCGGTTTATACCATAAAGACCGAACACCTTAGGGAGTGTTCGGCGTCGCGAGTTTGGCCTTATATGCATCAGCTCCGAATCATTGTCTTTGGTCAAATGTTGGGTTTGCTCGGCTCCTGTGTTTTGGTGCCTTACATTCCGCTTTATCGGCTAAGGCAGCACCAGGAGAACTACTGCGATTGTGCCCTGGTTCATCCGGACGAGTGCCTCGGTAGAGAAAGCCGAAAACTGACTGTCATGATATAGTGTGAGACTGGTCAACCACTCGATGACCTATCGGAATGTTAGAATTCCTCCGCCTTAACGAAGGGCCATTTTCCGGCCAGGCATGTACGCACCCCAAGATCGGGAGAGTGCGGAGCCACCAGGGGCTATCTAGTAGCCCCACTGTCAAACTCCTATGGCTAAGTGAAAGTGTTAAATCACTATAGTCCAGTTGCCTCGTTCGTTGTGCTATCACCTCCTTAATAGGGCCAAGACATTGGGTTAAGTGTGAACACACGTTTTTTGCGAACACCTCCGCATTATATGCGTGGGGGCTGAAGCCGACGACTGCAATCTTTCAGGTTATACACATGTATACATAAACGGCCGCACAGGAGGCATCATATTACTTTCGGGCAAAAGTATAAACACAGCCTTATAAAATTTCATAAAAACATTGTGTTTATAATGGGAATACATGTCACTCAAACATAATATTCTTCGAGCACTGGGCCTCTATCAAACGAGCACCCTCGAGAACCTCCTCGAAATAGTGCTCGGCAGCCACTCGGCCTATGGCCGAACCCTGCACCGCAACAACGGTAGCATCCATCTCCGCCCAGTATGCTTTAACACGGGCAAGGGCCATCCGCGAGCCTTCTATGCACACCGACCTCTTCATCGCATTAATGCGCGGCACCGCACCAAGGAACTGCTGCACTAAACTGAAATAGCTGTTCGGCTTTGGCTTTTCTGGCCATAGCTGATCCATGACAGACCTCATGGCGAGTCCGTACAACCTATTTAGTTCGGCCCATTCGGCTAGCTGATCAGCCAATGGAAGCGGACGCTCTGGAACGTTAAATTGCGACCAGAACAGATTGTCCACTTCACGATCTGTTTGACCTTGGAAGTATTTGGCCGCATCGGCAGCGCTCGCCGCCAAGTCCATATACGCATCTGTTGAACTCCACAGCCAATCCAGAGGGGCGTACCGTGGATCTCTGAACTTCCTCCGTAGCATGAAGGGCTTCCCAGCCGCAATATCCCTGGCTTCCCGCAGCTCCTCCTTCTTCGCTCTCATAGCAGAGCGGGTGTCTTTGTCCGCCATCGTGGCCTTCTCAAGGTCTGTTGCCTTTGCTCCGTTTTCTTTTTCAAGGAGCCGGCAACGGTCGGCAGTGTATTTTAATTCTACGGCCATCTTGGCCATCTTCTCTTGGCACTCGCAATGTGCGGCCTTCTCGGCTTTCAACTCTTTGGCCGCCTTTAAAGCAGCCGCATTACTAATCCTCGCTTATTCCTTGGCTCGGGCAAGTTCTGCCCGCAAGGTTTCCACGGTGGCAGCTCCATCTGCAGTCACAACATATTAAAGATATTGGCATCATGCTGCTCTTACTATGTGGCGTTCACCAGATATTAACACTTACCATGTGCCTTGTCAAGCCTCTTGTTAACAAGCTCGATGTTGGCGTCTGCCGCATCCAGTTGTCGTTTTAATTCGGCAAACTCACTAGTCCGGCTAGCCACCGGAGCTTTCACAACCTGCACATAAGGGCGGTCTGGTTATTGCATGGGATTATGATCCTCTGTTCACCGCCGTTCTCGACGACAACTAGAGTATCAGGGGCTACTATCTACACAGGGCACACCTAACATGTGCGGTACTATCACATATTATCTCACGTAGCTCAAAGCCTGTCAATAGACTCATAAAGGCTTCATGTAATCCGCTTTCGGCAGACGAAATTCTCTCCATCACCGTACCCATCAGCGTACGGTGTTCTTCTGAGATGGCCGCTCGCCCCACCAGCTCCCTCAAAACGTCCGACCGCATACCAGACGGTGCCGGACTCTTTTGTTTGCTCTCTTCGAGAGCCAGACGCTGGGGACTTTAGGGGTCTATGGGATTATCTTCTGGCCTCACCGGATCCGGAGAAGCCCTCCGTGACGACACTTCGGGGTCGCCCGCTTCTTGAGCGGAGGAGTCCGAGGGAGGCATTTCGCTCTCCATCATCTGATCCCCCGAAGACGAGCTCAGCTGAGAGGGGCTAAGGCCCGAACTGCAAGATATATGCGGTGGTTATTTTCTCAGAAAAAAGATAGTATACCTTCACTATTAAAGTATTTTGGATCACTTACGACTCGTTGGAGGGCTGATCCCCCTACAGACTTTGTGCGGCAAAGGCACCCCCCGAGGCAGGACCCTCTGTGGGAGACTTCTTCTCCCGTTTGGACGCCTCGGCTTCCGGATCCTCGGAAGCAGTCCTTTTCCTGCCCCGGTTATCCTCCTTCATGGAGACGCTCATTCCCTCGATGGGAACTGGCAGCGATGGGGGCCCGTGTCCACCCGTATTATCCCCCCCCCCTCGTAACTTCCTTCGAGGGCTCCGGGCAAGGTGCGAGCTCGAGCATCTTTTCCAATACCGGATTTTTCAAACCCTCAGGGAGGGGGGCAAACACCGAATCATCTTCGCCTTTGTTAGCCAGTCCTGGTCAAAGAGCGAACTCTCAGAAATAACTTCATGATGAATAAAAAACAGTGTGTTCGGCTAGAGGATTTCTTACTTGTTCGGCGGCGCGGTTACTGCTCAGGCCCACGTCCTCGGTAGTATCCGGACACTCTATTTGAGGTCCGAAGAAAGACTTGTACATCTCCTCGTGCGTAAGGCCAAGGAAACTGTGAATGGCACGCGGTCCTTCTGGGTTGAACTCCCACAAGCGAAGGGGCCGGCGTTTGCAAGGCTGGACTTGACGAACCAGCATAACTTGTATTACCACGACCAAATTAAAATCTCCCTCGAAGAGATCTCGAATGCGGCTTTGCAGGATAGGCACGTCCTTGGCTGGACCCCAGCTCAGATCTCTGCTAATCCATGACATTAGTTGTGGTGGGGGGCCCGAGTGGAAAGCGGGGGCAGCCGCCCACTTGGCACTTCTGGGAGCCGTGACGTAAAACCACTCCCGTTGCCATAATTCGGACACCTCTCGAAAGGAACCTTTCGGCCATGGAGCTCTTGCCATCTTGCCTATTGATGCACCTCCGCACGCTGCATGTTGCCCCTCGATCATCTTCGGCTTCACTTCAAAGGTCTTGAGCCACAGGCCGAAGTGAGGGGTAATGCAGAGGAAGGCCTCACACACGACAATAAATGTCGAGATGTGGAGAAAGGAGTCTGGAGCTAGATCGTGGAAATCTAGCCCGTAATAGAACATCAAACCCCTGACGAAGGGATCCAGAGTGAGGCCTAGGCCTCGGAGGAAGTGGGAGACGAACACGACGTTCTCGTTGGGTTCGGGAGTAGGGACAACCTGGCCTCGAGCAGGTAGCCGATGCGAAACCTCGGCGGTCAGGTATCTGGCCTCCCTTAACTTCTTGATGTCCTCTTCCGTCACGAAGGAGGGCATCCATCGGCCTTGAAGGCTGGATCCGGACATGATTGAAGATTCGGAGCACCTAACCTGGGCTTTGGGTGTTGGAACTCGAGGCGGGGGAAGGGTTCGATTGAGCACGAGAGGGAAAAAGCGAAAACCTTGTCCCTTTATAAAGAGGGTGAATATCAAGCGTCCTCTCTGTAGCCGTTTAGGACTTGCCTATAATCTAGGAGTCCTAGACACGGTTGGGTTACCCACGACCACATTAATGAGAATCCCGTAATTGGGGCAACACGATCTCTACTTTGACAAGACGTGTCAAGAAACCGCCTCGTGTTATGTGTGGAGCTAGTTGAAGAAAAACGGCTCGAATAATCACCGGGCCATGACATAACATCATGCTGCCAAAACAAGTCAGCAAATTGGATTTGCGAAAATATTAATTCTCTCTATGGCGGTATGTGGAAATTATTTTGCAGGGTCGGACACTATCCTCATATTCAAATTCTTTTGTGATGTATTCGGAGAAGGAACCCGCCTTGCAATGCCGAAGACAATACTGCGCGCCGGACTCATCGTCATTGAAGCCTGGTTTAGGGGCTACTGAGGGAGTCCTGGATTAGGGGGTCTCCGGACAGCCAGACTATCTCCATTGGCCGGATTGTTAGACTATGAAGATACAAGATTGAAGACTTCGTCTCGTGTCCGGATGGGACTCTACTTAGCGTGGAAGGCAAGCTAGGCAATACGGATATGGATATCTCCTCCTTTGTAACCGACCTTGTGTAACCCTAACCCTCTCTGGTGTCTATATAAATCGAAGGGTTTTACTCCGTAGGACAACAACCATAACATACAATCATACCATAGGCTAGCTTCTAGGGTTTAGCCTCTCTGATCTCGTGGTAGATCTACTCTTGTACTACCCATATCATCAATATCAATCAAGCAGGACGTAGGGTTTTACCTCCATCAAGAGGGCCCGAACCTGGGTAAAACATTGTGTCCCCTGCCTCCTGTTACCATCCGGCCTAGACGCACAGTTCGGGACCCCCTACCCGAGATCCACCGGTTTTGACACCGACAGTGACACAGAACTAGCTCCAATTCATCAATGTAATCTAGGCATGTATTCTGAATATAGTCATGCGTGCTTATGGAAAAGAACTTGCATGAAATCTTTTGTCCTACCCTCCCGTGGCAGCGGGGTCCTAGCGGAAACTAAGGGATATTAAGGCATCCTTTTAATAGAGTACCGGACCAAAGCATTAACACATAGTGAATACATGAACTCCTCAAACTACGGTCATCACCGGTAAGTATCCCGATTATTGTCACTTCGGGGTTAACGGATCATAACACATAATAGGTGACTATAGACTTGCAAGATAGGATCAAGGACTCTCATATATTGATGAAAACATAATAGGTTCAGATCTGAAATCATGGCACTCGGGCCCTAGTGACAAGCATTAAGCATAGCAAAGTCATAGCAACATCAATCTCAGAACATAGTGGATACTAGGGATCAAACCCTAACAAAACTAACTCGATTACATGATAAATCTCATCCAACCCATCACCGTCCAGCAAGCCTACGATGGAATTACTCACGCACGGCAGTGAGCATCATGAAATTGGTGATGGAGGATGGTTGATGATGACGATGGCGACGGATTCCCCTCTCCGGAGCCCCGAACGGACTCCAGATCAGCCCTCTCGAGAGGTTTTAGGGCTTGGCGGCAGCTCCGTATCGTAAAACGCGATGAATCCTTCTCTCTGATTTTTTTCTCCCCGGAACCAAATATATAGAGTTGGAGTTGAGGTCAGAGGAGCTCCAGGGGGGCCACGAGGTAGGGGGTGCGCCCCCCCCCCCCCGCCCTCGTGGACAGGTGGTGGGCCCCCTGGTCTTCATCTTTTGCAAGAATTTTTTATTATTTATGAATAGATGTTCCGTGAAGTTTCAGGTCATTCCGAGAACTTTTGTTTCTGCACATAAATAACACCATAGCAATTCTGCTGAAAACAGCGTCAGTCTGGGTTAGTTCCATTCAAATCATGCAAGTTAGAGTCCAAAACAAGGGCAAAAGTGTTTGGAAAAGTAGATACGACGGAGACGTATCAATGACCTTGAGGACTACATGGGTCCGCAAGAGAGGTCGCACTCTTCCGTGTCTGCTTACGTTATGCATGACTTAATATGATGACATGCTACTTTATCATCGTGTTCACCTATTAGACTCTGAGTCAGGTCCAAACTAATGTTGAAACTTGAGTTTTTAAATGGTTGTGGGGTACATATTGGGGTAGCAATCAGTACTATCTGGTTAATCTCGGGTGTCTGCTATGAGTTTCATGTTGGGTGCAAACAAACATTAAAGGAGCCATTATCTGTATTTTTTAACTAAAGCTATTATCTGCCTGCTATCATTGGTTTTGGGTCTATCCACAGTTTGCTACCATCACTCTGGATTTGTGCATGCACTCCTTACATAATCTCACTATGTTTTATTCCTATGCCTGTCAGTTATTGTACACAATGGAACTGAACATGTAGAGCAAAAGAGACGAGCCTTGCGTGGCAATAAAATTTCATGCAGACATCGCTCCATGGTAGGTGCAAAGGCAGCCCCCTCCACCCATTTCGGATGGTAATCAAGAGGAAGATAACTGTTCTGAGGGGGATTCAGAAGGAGAAGACCACTCCTATTTACCCCTTGAGATCTTCGCTCTAACTTGGCATGTTGATGTTGGTAATATCATGCATATGGTGCCTTGCATTGCTGATTGGATATATCAAATATGTCATCTGCTTAGTTTAGACATGCTTTGTGTCAATGCCATCTGTTTAGTTTCTTTATCGTATATGTGAATCACGCAATGCCATCTTGTTTAGCCAGGCATCATATATGTGAATTTTGCAATGCTGCCCTGGTTAGCCAGTCATCTTATATGTGAATTATATCATCCATCATTTGTTTATTACGTGTTAAATTTGTCAACAATTTTAGTACATTCAATTACTCTTCCTATGCATCAGCCATTCGGCACGGTCATGGAAAATCTGAAGTGGAAACAAGGTCTTCAGAGCAGACAATGCTATCTGACGAAGTGCATGTCTTGCTGGTTACAGATAGCTCCTCAAAGGAGGATTCAGAGATAGATGACCAGTCCTATCCCCCCCCCCCCCGAGGTGCATGCTCTAACTTGGCAGGGTTATGTTGCTCATATCGTGTATGGTATCTTGCATTGCTATGTCATTTGCTTAGTTTAGACATGCATTGTGTGAATGCCACCTGTTTAGTGTTTAATTACCATATATGTGAATTATGCGATGCCATCTTGTTGCAAGGCATTATATATGTGAATTGTGCAATGCTATCTTGTTGCAAGGCATTATATATGTGAATTATGCAATGCCATGTTGTTTAGCCAAGCGTCATATATGTCAATTATATCATGCCGGCCTTTTTTGTATTTCTCGTTGCATTTCTCGACAATGTTTGTATATTTAACTGCTCTTCCTGTGCATCAGCCATTTGAATTGGTGATGGAGAAATCTGGAGTGAAAACAAGGTCTTCAGAGCAGACAATGCTACCTGCTGAACAAGATATCTTGCTGGTTACAGATAGCTCTTTAGAGGAGGATTCAGAGGCAGATGACCAGCCCTATTATCCCTTGAGGTGCATGCTCAAACTTGGCAGGGTTATATTACTCATATCATGCATATGTTGTATTGCAATGCTTAGTTTCTACATCATATGCACAATATTGAATGCTTTCTCCTTAGTTGACACATCATATATGTGATTGCCCTCTGCTCACTTGCTTAGTATATAAATCATATATTTGAATTATATCATGCCAAGATGTTTACATAGATAGCATGTATCTGAATTATGGCATGCCAACCCATTTTCTAAAGACATAATATAGTTATATCTTCTCATCATGTTTACATAGTCATCATATTTTCAATTATGTCATTCTATCCTGTTTAGTTAGCCATCATACATTTGAAATTGTGTCATGCTATCCTGTTTAATTAGCCATCATATATGTGAAATTATGTCTTGCTATTCTGTTTGGTTAGACAACATAAATGTGAATTATTTCATGCCCTGTTTTCTTCCCTACTATCCATTGCACCTGTCTATCTTACAATGTGTGTACATTCAATTACTTTTCTTGTTTATCAGCCATTTCAATTGGAGGGGTGATGGCAGTATCTGTGGGAGTAAAAACACGGTCTTCAGAAAAGATGGTGCTACCTATCGATGCAGATAGAACCATGGTTGTACTTGCCCAAGAACCAGCCCACCACACCACACATAACTCAGATACACCCCTTCTAATCCCAACCCCAGCAGATAGTATCCCAGTTCCAGTTGACACAACACCGTCTCCATCACAAAGCACCCAAACACGAGCAGTTAGTAAGGCAACTGCAGTACCCAAAGCACGAGGACCACCACTCCGAACCCCAAGTCAACGCTTAAAGCAGAAGAAGAATTGTTCTCAGGTCAGGTTCCGTAGCTATGGTTCATACTACTTTGCTCTTGCATCACTGTATTTACTCATACCAACTAATTTCAAATTGAAGGATGCAATTAAAACTCCAATGGTGCAACAGGTATGTTTTAAACCTGATTCTTTAACGTGTTTGCTGTTGTAACTTGTTCTATGTTGACTTCAGTTTCATATGAATAAACAGTTATGTTCTCATGCCATGCACATTATAAGTGTTATTATTGTTGTGTAGTTTCCCAAACTTATATTCTGTCTATGCTGCTTTGTCTTAAATAGATATGATTCAAACTGTATCTATCTTGATTTGGCAACATAAACTAGAATGATATAGACCATAGAGTGACCATACTACATAGATATATGTTTTTTCATGCTGTTATCCTGTCCACCTTACTACTAAACTAGTTTACCAAAATGAGTTTCATATGCTACATTGTAAACATGTGATGTGTTTGTTTGTTTCTCTTTTAGAACGTGGATAAAATATTGGAGAAGAGTACCCCGTTATGCAATGGTAAAGGAAGTAATGCAGATAAGGTTCAAGATAGTGAGACATCCCTGTTGGTCTCCAAGAAAGCTGATAAAAACTATATTGAAGACACTGAGACAACCCCAAAGTCTTGTCTTGATGTAGTGTTCGAGTTACTGGCTACTACTGCTGGCACCAGCTCTTCGAACTCGCTGCCTGAATCAGTTCGGCTTTTTGAGTCTCAACTTCAAGTTGAAAGACATCGATCAGATGTTATGCGACAGGAAGTCAAAGGACTGAGGAAGTCCCTGCAGAATTCAGATGCATACTTTCTGGTGCAACAGCAAGTGCTGGAGGATTTAAGCGCCAAACAAGAGAAAGTTAATAAGCTTGCTAAGCATCTTGCCAGCATTATTGGTACCCAGGATATTGTTTCTTGAGCTCTTCTGAAGTGGTTTCAGTTCTAGACTTGTTTTGCTGCGGCGTTTATTTGCACTGGTCACCAACTTTGACAACCAGTGTATATGATATGTTGCTTTGTTCCCTATAATTGCACTGGTGGCAAACTTTGATGCCCACTGGATGTAATATGTGGCATAGTCGTGATAGCCTAGCGTAAGTTGCTTGCTTATTTATTTCCTTGTTGTCTTGTTTATTTGTTTGCTTGTAGTCAGTGCAGTTCTTTTTTTTTGCGGTTTGCTAGTGGCCGCAATAACCTATTTTTTAAAACTAGGCCACAACAACCATGGGCTACATATTTACTGTAGTTATCATGGGCCTCCTACGGGCCGTAGAAATAATGGGCCTTCTTAGGGCCGTTGAAAGAATGGGCCTTCTACAAGCCATAGCATCAATGGGCCTTCTATGGGCCGTAGCATCAATGGGCCTTCTACGTGTCGTATAATCGATAGGCCAAACATGGGCCAATAACATACCGCATTATGGGCCATAAACATGCTAGATTTGGAATCGTCCGTTCATTGGCCGATAATAACAGGTCGTCATTAATCGGCCATATTTGATGACATCATGAAAATATAGCGGATCTCGGGTAGGGGGTCCCGAACTATGCGTCTAAGGCGGATGGTAACAAGAGGCAGGGGACACGATGTTTTACCCAGGTTCGGGCCCTCTTGATAGAGGTAAAACCCTACGTCCTGCTTGATTGTTCTTCATGATATGAGTATAACAAGAGTAGATCTACCACGAGATCAGAGAGGCTAAACCCTAGAAGCTACCCTATGGTATGATTGTATGTTGTCCTACGGACTAAAATCCTCCGGTTTATATAGACACCGGAGGGGGCTAGGGTTACACAAGGTCGGTTACAAAGGAGGAGATATCCATATCTGTATTGCCTAGCTTGCCTTCCACGCCAAGTAGAGTCCCATCCGGACACGGGACGAAGTCTTCAATCTCATATCTTCACAGTCCAATAGTCCGGCCAAAGGATATAGTCCAGCTGTCCGGAGACCCCCTAATCCAGGACTCCCTCAGTAGCCCCTGAACCAGGCTTCAATGACGACGAGTCCGGCGCGCAGTGTTGTCTTCGGCATTGCAAGGCGGGTTCCTCCTCCGAATACACCACGGAAGAGTTTGAATACAAGGATAGTGTCTGACCCTGCAAAATAAGTTTCACACACCATCGTAGAGAGAATAATATTTCCACAAATCTAATCTGCTGACATGTTTTGACAGCATGACATCACGCCACGGCCCGGTCATTATTTGAACCATTTTTCTTTAACCAGCCCCGCACATAACGCGAGGTGGTTTCTTGACACATCTTGTCAAAGCAGAGATCATGTTCCCCTTATCACGGGATTCTCATCAATACAAACGTGGGTAACCCAACCGTGCCTGTTGGTATGACTCCTAGATCTTAGGTAAGTCTCAAACGGCCATGAGGGGGACGCCTGATATTCACCCTCTTTATAAAGGGACAGGGCCTTTTCTTTTTCCCCTCCCGCGCTCAATCGAATCCTTCCCCCGCCTCGAGTTCTAACACCCAAAGCTCAGGTCAGGCGCTTCGGACCTTCAATCATGTCCGGATCCAGCCTTCAAGGCCGATGGATGCCTTCCTCTGTCACAAAGGTGGACATCAAGAAGTTGAGGGAGGCCAGATATCTAACCGCCGAAATTTCGCATAGGCTGCCCACCCGAGGGCAGGTCGTCCCTACTCCCGAACCCAACAAGAGCGTCGTGTTCGTCTCCCACTTCCTCTGAGGACTAGGCCTCACTTTGGATCCCTTTGTTAGGGGTCTTATGTTCTATTACGGGCTGGATATTCACGATCTGGCCCCGGATTCCCTTCTTCACATCTCGTCATTTATCGTTGTATGTGAGGCCTTCCTCCGCATTACCCCTCACTTTGGCCTGTGGCTCAAGACCTTCGATGTGAAGCCGAAGATGGTCGAGGGGCAGTACGCAGCGTGCGGAGGTGCTTTAATAAGCAAAATTGCTGACGCTCCATGGTCAAAGGGTTCCTTTCCATAGGTGTCCGAATTGTGGCAGCGGGAGTGGTTTTACATCACACCTCCCCGAAGTGCCAAATGGGTAGCTGCCCCCGTCTTTCGCTCGGGCCCCCACCACAACTGATGTCATGGATCAGTAGGGGGCTGAGCTGGGGTCCAACCAAGGATGTGCCAATACTGCAGAGCTGCATCCAAGATCTCTTCGAGGGAGATTTCAGTCTGGTTATGGTAATGCAAGTTATGCTGGTTCGTCGAGTCCAGCCTTGCAAACGCCGACCCCTCCGTATGTGGGAATTCAACCCGGAAGGAGCGCACACTATTCAACATTTCCTCAGCATGACGCACGAGGAGATGTACAAATCATTCTTCGGACCCCAAACAGAGTGTCCGGATACCACCGAGGACGTGGGCCTAAGCTGCAACGACCCCGCTGCCCAAGTAAGCAATCCCATGGCCGAACACACGTCCTTTTATTTATCATGACATCATTCTGAAGAATTGCTCTTTGACCAGGACTGGATAACAAAGGCGAAGCTGATCCGGTGTTCGGCTCCCCTTCCTGAGGGGTTGGACAACCCGGTGCTGGAAAAGATGCTCGAGCCAGCACCTTGTCTAGTGCCCTCAAAGGAAGATGAAGGGGTGAATAAAGAGGGCGAAAGCAGGCCTCCATCGCTATCTATTCCAGTCAAGGGAATGAGCGCCTCCGCGAGGGAGGATAACCAAGGGGAAGAAATTAACATTCTCTCTCCCTGGGGAAGGAAGAGGACTACCTCTGAAGATCCGGAAGCTAAGGTTTCCAAACGGGAGAAGAAGTCTCCGCCAGAGGGTCCTGCCTCGGAGGGTATTCTGGCCGCACAATGTCCGCGCGGGGATCAGCCCTCTACCGAGCTGTAAGTAATCAAAAAATACTTAATAGTGAAGATATCCTATCTTGCTTCTGAAGACAATAATCGATGCTTATAAATTGTAGTCCGGATCACAACCCTTCTCGACAGAGTTCATCTTCGGGGGATCTTCTTCTGGAGATGATGGAGAGCGAAATGCCTCCCCTGACTCCCCAACTCAAGAAGTGAGCGACCTTGAAGTGTCGTCGCGAAGGGTATCTCCGGATCCACTAGGGCCAGAGAATAACCCTTTGGCTGCCCGGCATCCCCAGTATCCGGGTCCTGAGGGGAGCAACAGCAAGGGTCCGTACAGTGTGCGGTCGGACGTGCTAAAGGATCTTCTAGGGCAAGTTGTCGTCTCGGAAGCGGAACGTACGCTAATGGGTACGGTGATTGAAAGGATTTCATCCACTGAAAGCGGTTTGCATGAAGCTTTTATGAGTTTGCTGAAAGGCTTCGAGGTACGTAAAACAATGTATGCCTTTAATAGTACCGCATATGTTAGGTATGCCCATGCAGATAGTAGCCCCTGAGACTCTGGTTGTCGTCGGTAACGGTGGCAAATAGAGGACCATAGTCCCAAGTTATAACCAGATCGCCTTTATGTGCAGGTGGTTGAAGCTCCGGTGGTTAGCCGGACTGATGGTTTTGCCGAACTAAAGTGGCAACTGGATGCGGCAGATGCCGACATCGTGCTTGTCAGCAAGTGGCTTGACGAGGCACAATGTGAGTGATTTTTCTGGTGATCGTCACGTAATAAGAGCAGTATGATGCCAGTATCGTTAATATGTTGTGACTGCAGATGGAGATGCCACCGTGGAGACCCTTCGGGCGGAGCTTGCCCGAGCCAAGGAGCAAGCAAGGAGTAGCAATGCGGCCGCTTCAAAGGCGGCCGAGGAGTTAAGGGTCGAACAGGCCGCACATTGCGAGAGCAAAGAAAAAATAGCCAAGATGGCCATGGAGTTAAAAGATGCTGCTGACCGTTACCGACTTCTGGAAGAAGAAAACCGAGCAAAGGCGACGGACCTGGCGAAGGCCCGGGTGGCTTCCAAGGAAGCCCGCTCCAAAATTAGAGTGATGAAGGAGGAGCTGAATCAAGCTGCAGATATCGTTTTTAGGAAGCCCTTCTTGTTGCGGACTAAGTTCGGAGATCCGAAATATGCTCCTTTGGACCGGCTATGGAGTTCTGCGGACGCGTACACGGATTTGGCTGCAAATGTTGCTGACGTAGCCGAGTACTTCAAGGATCAGAAAGGTCCCGAAGTTGAAAAGCTGTTTTGGTCACAGTTTAATGCTCCAGTCCGTCCGCTGCTGCTGAATGAGCGATTGACTGGTTGGGCCGAGCTCCATAGGTTGTCCAGACTTGCCATGAGGTCCGTTGTGGATCACCTGTGGCCGGGAGGGCCAAGGTCGAGTAGCTATTTTAGCTTAGTGCAACAATTCCTTGAAGTTGTGCCACGCATCGATGCTCTAAAGAGATCAGCGTGCATAGAAGGTGCGCGGATGGCCCTTGCCCGTGTCAAAACATACTGGGCGGAGATGGAGGCCACCACTGTTGCGGCACAGGGTTCGGCCATAGGCCGAGTTGCTGCCGAGCACTACTTTGAAGAAGTCCTTGAAGGTTCTCGTTTGATAGAGGCTCAGTGCACGAAGAATATTATTTTCCAGTGACATGTAGTCCCATTGTACAAAGAATGTTTTTCTGAATTAATCAAGGTTGTATTTATACTTTTCCCAAAAGTACTATGATGCCTCCTGTGCGGCCGTTTATGTATATATGTATATAACCTGAAAGTTTGCAGTCATCGGCTTCTGCCCCCACGCATATAATGTGGCGGTGTTCACAAAAGATGCATATACACACTTGATCCAATGTCTTGGCCCGTTAAGGAGGTGATAGCGTAGCGAACAAGGCAATCGGACTATATTGCTTTAACACTTTCACTTAGCCATAGGAGTTTGACAGTGGGGCTACTATATAGCCCCTGGTACTTCTGTGCTCGTCCGAATACGGTGCGCATACGTACATGACCGGGAAACGGCCCTTCGTTGATGCGGAGGAATCCTGAAGATTCCGATTAGTCATCGAGTGGTTGACCCGTCTCTCGCTATATCATGACAGTCAGTTTTCGGCTTTCCTTACTGAGGTGCTCATCCGGATGAACCAGGGCACAATCGCAGTAGTTCTCCCAGTGCTACCTTAGCCGATATAACGGAACGTAAGGTACCAAAACGTGGGAGCCGGGCAAACCCAACATTTGACCAAAGACATGATTCGGAGCTGATGCATATAGGGCCTAACTCGCGACGCCGAACACTCCCTAAGGTGTTTGGTCTTTATAACATATACCGGGCTAGACAACGCCCTTTATAAGAAACCCCATGTGTTCAGGTACGTGCAAAATCCTGGCGTGGCCACATGCCAATAACACCGGCATCCTTCTCGGTTATGTGAAGTATCCGGAGGATGTGAGCAACAAGAGACAGTAAAAAAGGTTTACGTACGGTCTTAATCTAAAAAGAAACCTTTGGGCGGGTCCCTACTACACGTCTGCGCCTGTGTCTCCGTTGTGCCGTGTCCTGGACGGGTGTAGCACGAGTGTCATCTGCAAAAGGAAAGAACTTAGGTGAAATTTGTCGTGCCGAAAAGAAGAATGAATTATCAAAATTCCAGAGAAGCTTAGTTGAGCCGGGCTGGCCCTGATTACACGCAGGAAGACCCTGGTATGTTTTATGAGGGTTTGAAAACCAATCTCATTTATGTATGATGGAGTGCCAGACTTGTCTAACCGTGTCCGTGGTCTTGATGACCTGCCATTTTTTGTGGTTGGTGAGGCCGTCTAATGTGCGGCTGTTAGAGCCGCCGCGTCCTCCTCCGTTCATAAGGAACGGTTGGTATTTCCGCTAACTGTGATGACGCCTCGTGGATCGGGCATCTTGAGCCTGAGAAAAGCATAATGTGGTATTGCGTTAAAACGAGCGAAAGCTGCTCTTCCGAGCAGTGCTTGATAATCACTTCAGAGTGGAGCGATGTGAAAAGTTAACGTTTTGCTTCAGAAGTTATCGGGAGAACCGAATACCACCTCTAGTGGTAGAGAGCCCGTACAGTGGGCCTCTTGGCTTGGTATTACTCCCTTGAAGGTAGTATTACTGCGGCTTATTTGTGTCGGGTTTATCCCCATTTTGCGGATTGTGTCCTGATATATCAGACTTAGATCACTGACGCCGTCCATTAGGACCCTTGTGAAATGGTACCCATTTATTATTGGGTCTAACACCAAGGCCGTTAGTCCTTCGCGCCAGATATTTGTATTGTGATCCCTACGATCAAGAGTGATCGGGTAGGCCAACCAGGGGTTGAGCCTAGGGGTGACGGGCTTTATGGCGCGTGTGCATCGGGGTGCGTGACTGCTTCCCCCCTTTGTCACCTGGATCATGTCTACTGTTTTAACCTCTGGTGGGAACTTTTTCTGTCCTCCGGCGCTTTGCTGGCAAGGTTCATCCTCGTCTTCGCTTGGTGTCTCTTCCCCTTTGTGTTCGGCGTTTAGCTTACCGGCCTGCTTGAAGACCCAACATTCTCTGTGGGTATGATTTGCAGGTTTGTCTGGGGTGCCGTAAATCTGACAAAGTTTGTCAAGAATTTTGTTTAGGCCAGATTGTCCTTCTCTGCTGCCCTTGAAGGGCCTTTTCTGCTAACCTAGTCGAGAGCCCCTGAATCCGGCGTTTACCACCGTGTTATCTGGGCTACCTTCTTTATTTCGACGCTTGTTTTTGTTGCATCGTGGTTTACCATTGACATCCCTGACTTCGGATGTGCTTGGGTCGCTGGTGCTGCTACGGGCCAACCAGCTGTCCTCACCCGCACAAAAGCGGGTCATGAGGCTTGTTAAGGCTGCCATTGTTCTCGGTTTTTCTTGATCGAGGTGTCTGGCGAGCCATTCATCTCGGACGTTGTGTTGAAGCTGCTAAGGCTTCGGCGTCCGGATAGTCGACAATTTGGTTCTTCTTAGTGAGGAACCTGTTCCAAAGCTTTCGCGCGAACTCTCCGGACTGTTGGATTATATGACTTAAATCGTCTGCATCCGGAGGTCGGACATAAGTCCCTTGAAAATTGGCCCGGAAAGCGTCCTCGAGCTTCTCCCAACTTCCAATTGAGTTTTCGGGGAGGCTTTTTAGCCAGTGCCTAGCTGGCCCTTTAAGCTTGAGGGGCAAGTATTTAATGGCATGGAGATCGTCTCCACGATCCATATGGATGTGGAGGATGAAGTCCTCTATCCAGACTCCAGGGTCTGTGGTTCCGTCGTATGCCTCTATGTTCACCGGTTTGAATCCCACTGGGAATTCATGATCCAACACCTCATCAGTGAAACATAAGGGGTGTGCGGCACCCCTGTATTGGGATGCGCCATGGTGTTCGGACGGCTGTAGTATTCGGTGTTGGTTGTGTACCGTAGCGCGCTTCCTAGATCCGTAGATAGATCTGGTCGCGCCGGATTTTTGACGCAAGTTCTCACGCACATCGTGTGTTGACTTATGCGTGACTTTGTTAGCCGCTCTATCGCGTTCACAGGGTGGTGGATCATGTTCGTCTCCGGCTTCGTCGTCCATACCGTCGAAGTCTTCGGAGCCGAAGTCGAGCATGTCGGTTAAGTCGTCGACAGTGGCTACTAAGTGGGTGGTGGGTGGGCAGCGAATTTCCTCGTCGCCGGCGTCCCTGATGACCCACAAGTATAGGGGATCTATCATAGTCCTTTCGATAAGTAAGAGTGTCGAACCCAACGAGGAGCAGAAGGAAATGATAAGCGGTTTCCAGCAAGGTATTCTCTGCAAGTACAGAAATAAGTGGTAACAGATAGTTTTGTGATAAGATAATTTGTAACGAGCAACAAGTAACAAAAGTAAATAAGGTGCAGCAAGGCGGCCCAATCCTTTTTGTAGCAAAGGACAAGCCTGGACAAACTCTTATATGATGTAAAGCGCTCCCGAGGACACATGGGAATATCTTCAAGCTAGTTTTCATCATGTTCATATGATTCACGTTCAGTACTTTGATAATTTGGTATGTGGGTGGACCGGTGCTTGGGTGCTGCCCTTACTTGGACAAGCATCCCACTTATGATTAACCTCTATTGCAAGCATCCGCAAATACAACAAAAGTATTAAGGTAAACCTAACCATAGCATGAAACATATGGATCCAAATCAGCCCCTTACGAAGCAACGCATAAACTAGGGTTTAAGCTTCTGTCACTCTAGCAACCCATCATCTAGTTATTACTTCCCAATGCCTTCCTCTAGGCCCAAATAATGGTGAAGTGTCATGTAGCCGACGTTCACATAACACCACTAGAGGAGAGACAACATACATCTCATCAAAATATCGAACGAATACCAAATTCACATGACTACTAATAGCAAGACTTCTCCCATCTCCTCAGGAACAAAAGTAACTACTCACAAAGCATAAACATGTTCATAATCAGAGGGGTATTAATATGCATATAGGATCTGAACATATGATCTTCCACCAATTAAACCAACTAGCATCAACTACAAGGAGTAATTAACACTACTAGCAACCTACTAGCACCAATCCCAGACTTGGAGACAAGAATTGGATACAAGAGATGAACTAGGGTTTTGAGATGAGATGGTGCTGATGAATATGTTGATGGATATTACCCTCTCCCGATGAGAGGAGCGTTGGTGGTGACGATGGCGATGATTTCCCCCTCCGGGAGGGAAGTTTCCCCAGCAGAACAGCTCCGCCAGAGCCCTAGATTGATTCCGCCAAGGTTCCGCCTCGTGGCAGCGGAGTTTCATCCGAGAAGATGGCTTATGATTATTTTTCCATCGAAAGACTCCATATAGCAGAAGATGGCCACCAGAGGGCCACCAGGGGGCCCACGAGGTAGGGGGCGTGCCCTGGGGGTAGGGCACGCCTCCCACCCTCGTGGGAAGGGTGTGGCCACTCTAGTGAGGTTCTTGCGCTCAATATTTTGTATATATTTGGAAAACATCATCCATGAAGTTTCGGGACTTTTGGAGCTGTGCAGAATAGGTCTCTAATATTTGCTCCTTTTCCAGCCCAGAATCCCAGCTGCCGGCTTTCTCCCTCTTTATGTAAACCTTTTAAAATAAGAGAGAATAGGCATAAGTATTGTGACATAATGTGTAATAACAGCCCATAATGCAATAAATATTGATATAAAAGCATGATGCAAAATGGACGTATCAACTCCCCCAAGCTTAGACCTCGCTTGTCCTCAAGCGAAAAGTCGAAATCAAAAAATATGTCCACATGTTTAGAGATAGAGGTGTCGATAAAAATAAAATATGGACATGAGGGCATCATGATCATTCTTAGAACAACAACTTACATAATTCTTTGTCATATAATATCTGATGCTAGGGTAATAATTCAAACACAATATCAAGTATGAATCGTAAACTTCATTGAAAACTAACAAACTACAATCTCGATCATTGAAGCAATTGCAATTTATCATAACATAGGAAAGAGTCAATGTATAAGAGCTTTTCAGCAAGTCCACATACTCAACTATCATATAATCTTTCACAATTGCTGACACTCACACAATACTTATGGGTATGGAGTTTTAATCGGACACAGAGAAAGATAGGGGCTTATAGTTTTGCCTCCCAACATTTTACCTCAAGGGTAATGTCAACAGTAATAGTTCATGAAAACTCACATCCAATTAGCCATATATACCAGGATCTTTCCAACATATTGTGCTTGCCAAAGGATAAAATGTAAAAAGGAAGGGTGAAGATCACCATGACTCTTATGCAATGTAGGAGATAAAAGTAAAAGATAGGCCCTTCGCAGAGGGAATCAGAGGTTGTCATACGCTTTTATGGGTTGGATGCACAAAATCTTAATGCGAAAGAACGTCACTTTATATTGCCACTTGTGATATGGACCTTTATTGTGCAGTCTGTCGCTTTTATTACTTCCATATCACACGCTCGTATAAAGCTTATTTCCTCCACACCAATCAATCATACATATTTAGAGAGCATTTTTTATTGCTTGCACCGATGACAACTTACTTGATGGATCTTACTCAATCCATAGGTAGATATGGTGGACTCTTATGGCAAGACTAGTTTAAGGTTGTTTGGAAGCACAAGTAGTATCTCTACTTGGTGCAATGAATTTTGCTAGCATGAGGGGGAAAGGCAAGCTCATCATGTTGGAAGATCCAAGACAATATAATTTATCTCAGATGTAAGAAAACATAACCCATTACATTGTCTTCCTTGTCCAATGTCAACTCTTTAGCATGTCATATTTTAATGAGTGCTTACAATCATAAAAGATGTCCAAGATAGTATATTTATATGTGAAGACCTCTCTTTCTTTATTACTCCCTATTAATTGCAATGATGACCAAAACTGTGTTTGTCAACCCTCAATAACTTTTATTCATCATACTCTTTCTATGTGAGCTCATTACTCTCCATAAGACTCATATGATCTCTTTGTTTATTTTTATTTCTTTCTCTTTTCTTTTATTCCTTTAGGATCATGGCAAAATAATCAAGCCCTTGACTCAACACTAATCTTTATTATATAGCTCACGGACTCGATTACATAGAAGGATAATAAAGCAAAACTCACAACTAGATCATACTGAGAACTTTTATTCTACTAGATCAAGATATTACCAAAAGGATCAAACTAAGAAAAACGGTAAAGATAGAGTGATGGTGATACGATACCGGGGCACTCCCCCAAGCTTGGCAGTTGCCAAGTGGAGTGCCCATACCAGATACTCAATTCTTCTTTGTTGGTGGAGACGGTGGTGATTTTGTTGATGGCGTAGGCTTGTTGTCCTCCTTCCAAGGCATAGGCTCACCATCATAGAAGGATGACCGAGTCTCCGGGATCCTCAAATCTGCAGCCAAACTCATCCTTTTGAATCTATATTCATACTCACAGTTTTGGTTTTGCAGGTCATAGATTTGAGCTTGAAGGTGCTCAATTTTCTCGTGAAGCTTGAAGATGGTCTCCCTGATGTTGTCGGCATCCAGCTTGTGTTTGTTGGTGAATTCTGCAATCATCATGTAGTTGGAGTTGAGTCCACGCTCCACCATCCCCTAACACTTGAAAACTTGTTGCTACATTGCTTCAAGCCTCGTCTCCACGCTTCCGGTCCCCTTTGCTCCCTCAGCATCACGGATGTGCAACAACCCATCACGCATCTCAATGGTTTGAGGGTGTCGCTGCACCTCCGCGAGGTAAGGGTTGATGACCTTCTCGAAGAACTTGTCCTTGGTGGCACTTGGAGACGTCATGATAACCTAGATCTGTCAGAAAAAATAGCTCGAAACAAAGACAGGAGATTTTTGCATGATACGGGAGTCAAAACTCCCGGGAGATTATACAATGAATTTTTACCGACCAAAATACGTGTCGTGTACAAAAACAGAGTCCGGAGAGCACACAAGGTAGGGGGGCGCGCCCAGTAGGGTAGGGCGCGCCCTCCACCCTCGTGGAGCCCTCGTGTCCTTCCCGGACTGCTGCTTATTTTTCTATTTTTCTAAATATTCCAAAACGGAGAAATATTGCCTTAAAAATTGTTTTGGAGTCGGTTTACTTACCGTACCACATACCTATTCCTTTTCGGAGTCTGAAACGTTCCGAAAAGTGTCCCTTATGTATTCTTCCGTGGTTACGGTTTCAATAACATTGGTTTCAACATTTATGGGATTACCTGAGATATAGTGTTTGATTCTTTGACCGCTCACCACCTTCGGATTTGTGCCTTCGAAGTTGTTGATTTTTATGGAACCGGAATGGTAGACCTCCTCAATAACGTAAGGGCCTTCCCATTTAGAGAGAAGCTTCCCTGCACAAAATCTTAAACGAGAGTTGTATAACAATACATAGTCACCTACATTAAACTCACGCTTTTGTATCCTTTTGTCATGCCATCTTTTAACTTTTTCTTTAAACAACTTGGCATTTTCGTAGGCTTGGGTTCTCCATTCATCAAGTGAGCTAATATCAAATAACCTCTTCTCACCAGCAAGTTTAAAATCATAATTAGGTTCTTTAATATCCCAATAAGCCTTGTGTTCTAGTTCGAGAAGCAAGTGACATGCTTTTCCATAGACCATTTTATACGGAGACATACCCATAGGATTTTTATATGCGGTTCTATAGGCCCATAATGCATCATCAAGTTTCTTGTACCAATTCTTTCTAGACCTATTAACAGTCTTTTGCAAAATCAATTTGAGTTCTCTATTACTCAATTCTACTTGACCACTAGACTGAGGGTGATAAGGAGATGCAATTCTATGATTAGCATCATATTTAGCAAGCATTTTACGGAAGGCACCATGAATAAAATTTGAACCACCATCAGTCATTAAATATCTAGGGACTCCAAATCTTGGAAAAATAACTTCTTTAAGCATTTTAATAGAAGTGTTATGATCAGCACTACTAGTTGGAATAGCTTCTACCCACTTAGTAACATAATCAATAGCAACTAAAATATGTGTATAACCATTAGAGGAAGGAAAAGGTCCCATATAGTCAAAGCCCCAAACATCAAATGGTTCAATAACAAGTGAATAATTCATGGGCATTTCTTGATGTCTACTAATATTACCAATTCTTTGACATTCATCACAAGATAAGACAAACTTACGGGCATCCTTGAAGAGAGTAGGCCAATAAAAACCAGATTGCAGTACCTTATGTGCAGTTCTATCTCCAGCATGGTGTCCTCCATAAGCTTCGGAGTGACACTTGCGTAGGATCTGTTCCTGTTCATGCTCAGGTACACAATGTCTAATAACACCATCTACTCCTTCTTTATAAAGATGTGGGTCATCCCAAAGTAATGCCTCAAATCATAGAAGAGCTTTTTCTTTTGCTGGTATGTGAAACTAGGTGGTATAAACTTAGCAACAATATAATTAGCATAATTAGCATACCATGGAGTAGTATGAGAAGCATTTATGACATTTAATTGCTCATCAGGAAAACTATCATCAATAGGTAGTGGGTCATCAAGCACATTTTCTAACCTAGACAAGTTGTCTGCAACGGGGTTCTCAGCTCCTTTTCTATCAACAATATGCAAATCAAATTCTTGTAGTAAGAGAACCCATCTAATAAGTCTAGGTTTAGCATCTTTCTTTTCCATAAGATATTTAATAGCAGCATGATCAGTGTGAATAGTTACTTTAGAATCAACAATATAAGGTCTAAACTTATCACAGGCAAATACAACTGCTAAGAATTCTTTTTTAGTACTAGCATAGTTTCTTTGAGCATTGTCTAGAGTTTTACTAGCATATTGAACAACATTTAGTTTCTTATCAACTCTTTGTCCTAGAATAGCACCTACAGCATAATCACTAGCATCACACATAATTTCAAAGGGTAAATTCCAATCAGGTGGCTGAACAATAGGTGCAGAGATCAATGCTTTCTTAAGTATTTCAAATGCTTCTACACAATCATCATCAAAAACAAATGGTATATCTTTTTGTAATAAATTAGTCAGAGGCCGAGAGATTTTTGAGAAGTCTATAATGAACCTCCTATAAAATCCGGCATGACCAAGGAAACTTCTTATACCTTTGATGTCCTTGGGACATGGCATCTTTTCAATAGCATCAACCTTGGCTTTATCAACTTCAATACCTCTTTCAGAAACTTTATGCCCCAAGACAATACCTTCATTAACCATAAAGTGGCACTTTTCCCAATTCAAGACAAGATTAGTTTCTTCACATCTCTACAAAACTCGATCAAGGTGCTCAAGCAGTCATCAAAAGAAGATCCGTAGACGGAAAAGTCGTCCATGAAAACCTCACAAATCTTTTCACAAAAGTCAGAGAATATAGCCATCATGCATCTTTGAAAGGTAGCAGGTGCATTACATAAACCAAAAGGCATACGTCTATAAGCAAAAGTACCAAAAGGGCATGTAAAAGTAGTCTTTGATTGATCTTTGGCTGACACAGGTATTTGAGAGAAACCAGAATAACCATCTAGAAAGCAAAAATGTGTATGTTTAGATAATCTTTCTAGCATTTGATCGATAAAAGGTAAGGGGTAATGATCTTTTTTAGTAGCCTTATTTAATTTGCGGAAATCAATTACCATCCTATAACCTGTAATAATTCTTTGAGGAATAAATTCATCTTTATCATTAGGAACAACAGTAATACCTCCCTACTTAGGGACACAATGGACAGGGCTTACCCATTGACTATCAGCAACGGGATAAATTATACCTACCTCAAGGAGCTTTAGTATCTCCTTTCTTACCACTTCTTTCATTTTAGGATTCAGCCGGCACTGATGATCACGAACTGGTTTTGCATATTCTTCCAAATTAATTTTATGTTGACATAGAGTGGGACTAATGCCCTTAAGATCATCAAGAGTATACTCAATAGCAACACGGTGCTTCTTCAGAGTTTTCAATAATCTCTCTTCTTCATGCTCTGAAAGGTTAGCACTAATAATAACATGATATATCTTTTTCTCATCAAGATAAGCATATTTAAGGGTATCAGGTAACGGTTTAAGCTCAAACACGGGATCACCCTTGGGTGGAGGAGGATCCCCTAGGATTTCAACAGGTAAATTATTTTTCAGAATAGGTTCCTGTTTAAATAATACTTCATCTAATTCCCTTCTTTCATTCATAAACATATCGTTTTCATGGTCTAGCAAATATTGTTCTAAAGGATCACTGGGAGGTACGGCAATAGAAGCAAGACCAATAATTTCATCCTTACTAGGTAATTCTTCTTCACGGGTTGTCTACTAAATTTAGAAAAATTAAATTCATGAGTCATATCATCTAAACCGACAGTAACAACATCTCTTTTGCAATCTATGGTAGCCTTAACAGTATTTAAGAAGGGTCTACCAAATATAATGGGACAAAAGCTATCTTGTGGGGAACCAAGAACAAGAAAATCAGCAGGATATTTAGTTTTCCCACACAGCACTTCAACATCTCTAACAATTCCCATTGGTGAAATGATATCTATATTGGCAAGTTTAACTGTGACATCAATATCTTCCATCTCCGCAGGTGCAATATCATGCATAACTTCTTTGTATAAGGAATAAGGTATTGCACTAGCACTAGCACCCATATCACATAAGCCATGATAACAATGATCTCCTATTTTAACATAAATAATAGGCATGCCTACTACAGGTCTAGGTTTATCTTTATCACGGGGTTTAGCAATTCTAGCAGTCTCATTACATAAATAAATAACATGCCCATCAATATTATCAGACAAGAGATCTTTAACAATAGCAATATTAGGTTCAACTTTAACTTGCTCAGGAGGTGTATATGTTTTAATATTGCTTTTACGAACCATAGTTGAAGCTTTAGCATGATCCTTTATCCTAACAGGGAAAGGTGGTTTCTCAACATAAGAAGTAGGAACAATAGGATCATTATAAGTAATAGTCTTTTCTTCAACTTTAATAGGTGCAGCTACTTTTACTTCTATGGGAGGATGATATTTAAACCACTTCTCCTTGGGGAGATCAACATAAGTAGCAAAAGATTCACAGAAAGAAGCTACTATCTCAGAGTCAAGTCCATATTTAGTGCTAAATTTACGAAAAATATCGGTATCCATAAAAGATTTAACACAATCTAAACTAGGTGTCATACCTGACTCCTTACCATTGTTGAGGTCCCAATCTTCAGAGTTGCATTTAATTCTTTCCAATAAATCCCATTTGAATTCAATGGTCTTCATCATAAAAGAGCCAGCTTAAGAAGTATCAAGCATGGTGCGATTGTTACCAGAAAGCCGAGCATAAAATTTCTGAATAATCATTTCTCTTGAGAGATCATGATTGGGGCATGAATATAACATTGATTTAAGCCTCCCCCAAGCTTGAGCGATGCTTTCTCCTTCGCGAGGCCAAAAATTATATATATAATTATGATCACGATGAACAAGATGCATAGGATAAAACTTTTGATGAAATTCCAATTTCAATCGTTTGTAATTCCAAGACCTCATATCATCACATAGCCTATACCATGTCGATGCATCTCCCCTCAAAGATAACGGGAAGACCTTCTTCTTAACAACATCTCCGGGTACACCTGCAAGCTTAAATAATCCACAAACTTGATCCACATATATCAAATTTTCATCAGGATGTTTTGTTCCATCTCCTAGAAAAGGATTAGCTAGCAGTTTTTCTATCATACCCGAAGGAACTTCAAAGCAAGCATTTTAATTTTCATTTTCATTTTCAGTAGGTTCAGTAGGTTGAGGAGCAAGTCTTTGCTCTACTAGTCGGGGTGAAGATACCCCGAACAAGCCCCTCAGAGGATTACCTTCCATAGTGACAAGTGACAGTAAATTTCAGCACACTATATAAATTTTTCCTTACCAAATTCCACCTACCAAAGGCGCTTCACTCCCCGGCAACGGCGCCAGAAAAGAGTCTTGATGACCCACAAGTATAGGGGATCTATCGTAGTCCTTTCGATAAGTAAGAGTGTCGAACCCAATGAGGAGCAGAAGGAAATGATAAGCGGTTTCCAACAAGGTATTCTCTGCAAGTACTGAAATAAGTGGTAACAGATAGTTTTGTGATAAGATAATTTGTAACGAGCAACAAGTAACAAAAGTAAATAAGGTGCAGCAAGGTGGCCCAATCCTTTTTGTAGCAAAGGACAAGCCTGGACAAACTCTTATATGATGTAAAGCGCTCCCGAGGACACATGGGAATATCGTCAAGCTAGTTTTCATCACGTTCATATGATTCGCGTTCGGTACTTTGATAATTTGGTATGTGGGTGGACCGGTGCTTGGGTGCTGCCCTTACTTGGACAAGCATCCCACTTATGATTAACCTCTATTGCAAGCATCCGCAAATACAACAAAAGTATTAAGGTAAACCTAACCATAGCATGAAACATATGGATCCAAATCAGCCCCTTACGAAGCAACGCATAAACTAGGGTTTAAGCTTCTGTCACTCTAGCAACTCATCATCTACTTATTACTTCCCAATGCCTTCCTCTAGGCCCAAATAATGGTGAAGTGTCATGTAGTCTACGTTCACATAACACCACTAGAGGAGAGACAACATACATCTCATCAAAATATCGAACAAATACCAAATTCACATGACTACTAATAGCAAGACTTCTCCCATGTCCTTAGGAACAAAAGTAACTACTCACAAAGCATAAACATGTTCATAATCAGAGGGGTATTAATATGCATATAGGATCTGAACATATGATCTTCCACCAATTAAACCAACTAGCATCAACTAGAAGGAGTAATTAACACTACTAGCAACCTACTAGCACCAATCCCAGACTTGGAGACAAGAATTGGATACAAGAGATGAACTAGGGTTTTGAGATGAGATGGTGCTGATGAATATGTTGATGGATATTACCCTCTCCCGATGAGAGGAGCGTTGGTGGTGACGATGGCGATGATTTCCCCCTCCGGGAGGGAAGTTTCCCCGGCAGAACAGCTCCACCGGAGCCCTAGATTGATTCCGCCAAGGTTCCGCCTCGTGGTGGCGGAGTTTCATCCGAGAAGATGGCTTATGATTATTTTTCCATCGAAAGACTCCATATAGCAGAAGATGGCCATCGGAGGGACACCAGGGGGCCCACGAGGTAGGGGGCGTGCCCTGGGGGTAGGGCACGCCTCCCACCCTCGTGGGAAGGGTGTGGCCACTCTGGTGAGGTTCTTGCGCTCAATATTTTTTATATATTTGGAAAACATCATCCGTGAAGTTTCGGGACTTTTGGAGCTGTGCAGAATAGGTCTCTAATATTTGCTCCTTTTCCAGCCCAGAATCCCAGCTGCCGGCTTTCTCCCTCTTTATGTAAACCTTGTAAAATAAGAGAGAATAGGCATAAGTATTGTGACATAATGTGTAATAATAGCCCATAATGCAATAAATATTGATATAAAAGCATGATGCAAAATGGACGTATCAGTCCCATTCTAGCTGGACATAGTTCGGCCAAGGTTCTCCTGACAGGGAGAGATACCTTAATGAATTTAGCACATCCCCGAAGGGTGAGTGCTGAAAGATGTCCACGGAGGTGAACTCCATGATCGGCGCCCCATCGGACTCGACGGGCGCGGATATGAGTGACTCGGAGTCCGTGGTCGTAGATGAATCCAGTGGTTTGGCGACATGGCTCTCGTAAGGGGTGAAGTCGGTATCCGGCTCTATCGCCACTGAGAGTGCAGCCTCCATGGTGGGGTCCATCCCTCCGCTCTCGGATGGCGCGACTTGCTCCGGGTTGATGGACAGAGTAGTTGCGGATGCGATCTCCCGAATACTGTCCGACGACAGAGTTACGTCATGCTCGCCAAGACTGTACGGCGCATCCGACATGGGCTTGAATCCGTCGAAGATCAAGTCTCCGCGGATGTCGGCCGTGTAGTTCAAGTTTCCAAATCTGACCTGATGGCCAGGGGCGTAGCTCTCAATCTGCTCCAGATGGCCAAGCGAATTGGCCCGCAGTGTCAAGCCGCCGAATATGAAGATCTGTCCAGGGAGGAAAGCCTTACACTGGACCACATCGCTAGCGATGATCGAAGGAGCCATCAAGCCTTATGGTGACGACACAGTGGAACTCTCAATGAAAGCACCAATGTCGGTGTCAAAACTGGCGGATCTCGGGTAGGGGGTCCCGAACTGTGCGTCTAAGGTGGATGGTAACAAGAGGCAGGGTACACGATGTTTTACCCAGGTTCGGGCCCTCTTGATAGAGGTAAAACCCTACGTCCTGCTTGATTGTTCTTGATGATATGAGTATTACAAGAGTAGATCTACCACGAGATCAGAGAGGCTAAACCCTAGAAGCTAGCCTATGGTATGATTGTATGTTGTCCTACGGACTAAAACCCTTTGGTTTATATAGACACCGGAGGGGGCTAGGGTTACACAAGGTCGGTTACAAAGGAGGAGATATCCATATCCGTATTGCCTAGCTTGCCTTCCACGCCAAGTAGAGTCCCATCCGGACATGGGATGAAGTCTTCAATCTCGTATCTTCACAGTCCAACAGTCCGGCCAAAGGATATAGTCCGGCTGTCCGGAGACCCCCTAATCCAGGACTCCCTCAGGCCGATTGTAACCGCGGGCTGAATTTGGCCCACGGGAGAAAAGGCCAATGACGGGTCGTAAGTAACTGAATGCTGTAAATGAGCCCAAGAATAAATGGGCCCTGAGAAGGCCAAAAGATAACACGGGTTGGAAACGGTCCAATGGAATAATGGGCCGTTAATGGGTATAAAGGGGTACACTATTCATTGCGGGCCAGATTCACCATGGGTCGTTAATGGGCCAAGATTTACAAATGGTCGTGTATGGGCCAAAAGACATCATGGGCCCATGAGCTGGAAGTTACAATGGGCTGGAATCATATTGGAAGGCCCAGATGAAGCTACTGGGCTTAATTCGGATAGGCTGTAACGGGCCATGAGTTAGCGGACCGTAAATGGGCTATATACGAACACGTCATTAACAGGCTTTCCGTGGGCTGGCCTGTTACCTTTTGACCAAGTCAAACGGGCTGGCCTTTTCACCGAAATGGGACTCTATTGGGCCGTGCCACGTGTCGACGTATCATAGGCGCCTCCTGTCCAATGAATGGATGACATCTATCCCAACGGTGAGCCAACATGTGTTTCCTCCGGCCAATGAGAATTTTACACGTGGAAAATCCTCATTGGTCCGGGCTGTTAGCGGGTTACCGGATCCAAAACCAGACCCGATAGCTTAACGGCGTCGCGTTACGGTGGATGCCACATGTTGGTCACCCTAGACAAAAGCACTTCCATGACGCGCAATTTATCGTCATGGAAGTGGACACTTTCGTGATGATAATTTTTGTAATGTCATGGAACACTTCTATGACAGCACAGGTATGACTATCTTGATTCTGTCATAAATTTGTCATGGATGTACATGCATGACAGAAAACGTGACCTACTGTGACAAACACGTATCATCACGAAAGTGTATTTTTTTGTAGTGCATTAACTCCCCGGGGGGTTCCGGTAACCCCTGGTACTCCGGAAAATGTCTGAACCTTTCCGAAATCATTCCGGTGTCCAAACACAACCTTCCAATATATCAATCTTTATGTATCGACCATTTCGAGACTCCTCGTCATGTCCGTGAGGGACTCCGAACAAACTTCGGCACATCAAATCACATAACTCATAATAAAATTGTCATCGAACGTTAAGCGTGCGGAACCTACGGGTTCGAGAACTATGTAGACATGACCGAGACACATCTCCGGTCAATAACCAATAGTGGAACCTGGATGCTCATATTGGCTCCTACATATTCTACGAAGATCTTTATCGGTCAAACCGCATAACAACATACGTTGTTCCCTTTGTCATCAATATTTTACTTGCCCGAGATTCGATCGTCGGTATCATCATGCCTAGTTCAATCTCGTTACCGGCAAGTCTCTTTACTTGTTCCGTAATGCATCATCCTGTGACTAATTCTTTAGACACATTGCTTGCAAGGCTCATAGTGATGTGCATTACCGAGAGGGCCCAGATATACCTCTCCGATACACGGAGTGACAAATCCTAATCTCGATCTATGCCAACTCAACAAACACCATCGGAGACGCCTGTAGAGCATCTTTATAATCAGCTAGTTATGTTGTGACGTTTGATAGCACACAAGGTGTTCCTCCGGTATTCGGGAGTTGCATAATCTCGTAGTTTGAGGAACATGTATAAGTCATGATGAAAGCAATAGCAAGAAAACTAAACGGTCATTAATGCTAAGTTAACGAATGGGTCTTGTCCATCACATCATTCTCTAATGATGTGATCCCGTTCATCAAATGACAACACATGTCCATGGTCAGGAAACTTAACCATCTTTGATTAACGAGCTAGTCTAGTAGAGGCATACTAGGGACACTCTGTTTGTCCATGTATTCACACATGTACTAAGTTCCCGGTTAATACAATTCTAGCATGAATAATAAACATTTATCATGATATAAGGAAATATAAATAACAACTTTATTATTGCCTCTAGGGCATATTTCCTTCAGTCTCCCACTTGCACTAGAGTCAATAATCTACATTACATAGTAATGATTCTAACACCCATGGAGTCTTGGTGTTGATCATGTTTTGGTCGTGAGAGAGGCTTAGTCAATGAGTCTGCAACATTTAGATCTATATGTATCTTGCAGACTCCACGGGTGGAATTGAAGCTTCTCTTGATGTCAATCTCTATGTCTTCCTCCTTGACTTGATCGTGGGTGGAATTGAAGCGTCTCTTGATATGTTTGGTTCTCTTGAGAAATCTGGATTCCTTCGCCAAGGCAATTGCTCCAGTATTGTCACAAAAGATTTTCATTAGACCCGATGCACTAGGTATGACACCTAGATCGTATATGAACTCCTTCATCCAGACTCCTTCATTTGCTGCTTCCGAAGCAGCTATGTACTCCACTTCACACGTAGATCCCGCCACGACCCTCTGCTTGGAACTACACCAACTAATAGCTCCACCATTCAATATAAACATGTATCCGGTTTGTGACTTAGAGTCATATGGATCAGTGTCAAATCTTGCATCGACATAACCATTTACGACGAGCTCTTTGTCACCTCCATAAACGAGAAACATATCCTTAGTCCTTTTGAGGTATTTCAGGATGTTCTTGACCGCTGTCCAGTGATCCACTCCTGGATTACTTTGGTACCTCCCTGCTAAACTAATAGCAAGGCACACATCAGGTCTGGTACACAACATTGCATACATGATAGAACCAATGGCCGAGGCATAGGGAATGGCTTTCATTTTCTCTCTATCTTCTGCAGTGGTCGGGCATTGCGTCTGACTCAACTTCACACCTTGCAACACAGGCAAGAACCCTTTCTTTGACTGATCCATTTTGAACTTCTTCAAAACTTTATCAAGGTATGTGCTTTGTGAAAGTCCAATTAAGCGCCTTCATCTATCTCTATAGATCTTGATGCCCAATATATAAGCAGCTTCACCGAGGTCTTTCATTGAAAAATTCTTATTCAAGTATCCTTTTATGCTATCTAGAAATTCTGTGTTACTTCCAATCAACAGTATGTCATCCACATATAATATTAGAAATGCTACAGGGATTCCACTCACTTTCTTGTAAATACAGGCTTCTCCAAAAGTCTGTATAAAACCATATGCTTTGATCACACTATCGAAGCGTCTATTCCAACTCCGAGAGGCTTGCACCGGTCCATAAATGGATCGCTGGAGCTTGCACACTTTGTTAGCACCTTTTGGATCGATAAAACCTTCTGGTTGCATCATATACAACTCTTCTTTAAGATATCCATTAAGGAATGCAGTTTTGACATCCATTTGCCAAATTTCATAATCATAAAATGCGGCAATTGCTAACATGATTTGGACAGACTTAAGCATCGCTATGGGTGAGAAGGTCTCATCGTAGTCAACTCCTTGAACTTGTCGAAAACCTTTCGCAACAAGTCGAGCTTTGTAGACAGTAACATTACCGTCAGCGTCAGTCTTCTTCTTAAAGATCCATTTTCTCTATGGCTTGTCGAGCATCGGGAAAGTCCACCAAA
Organism: Triticum dicoccoides; assembly: GCF_002162155.2. NCBI lineage: Eukaryota > Viridiplantae > Streptophyta > Magnoliopsida > Poales > Poaceae > Triticum > Triticum dicoccoides. Next base: position 218,604,903 of record NC_041384.1, read on the forward strand.
GTCTACACTTTGTTCTCATACATGGATCCCATCTCAGATTTCATGGCCTCAAGCCATTTCATGGAATCCGGGCTCATCATCGCTTCCGCATAGTTCGTAGGTTCGTCATGGTCAAGTAACATGACTTCCAGAACAGGATTACCGTACCACTCTAGTGCGGATCTTACTCTGGTTGACCTACGAGGTTCGGTAGTAACTTGATCTGAAGTTTCATGATTACCATCATTAGCTTCCTCACTAATTGGTGTAGGAATCACTGGAACTAATTTCTGTGATGAACTACTTTCCAATAAGGGAGCATGTATAATTACCTCATCAAGTTCTCTTTCCTCCCACTCACTTCTTTTGAGAAAAACTCCTTCTCTAGAAAGGATCCATTCTTAGCAGCGAATATCTTGCCTTCGGATCTGTGATAGATGGTGTACCCAACAGTCTCCTTTGGGTATCCTATGAATAAACATTTCTCCGATTTGGGTTCAAGCTTATCATGTTGATGCTTTTTCACATAAGCATCGCAGCCCCAAACTTTAAGAAACGACAACTTGGGTTTCTTGCCAAACCATAGTTCATATGGTGTCGTTTCAACGGATTTAGATGGTGCCTTATTTAACGTGAATGCAGACGTATCTAAAGTATAACCCCAAAACGATAGCGGTAAATCAGTAAGAGACATCATAGATCGCACCATATCTAATAAAGTACGATTACGACATTCGGACACACCATTACACTGTGGTGTTCCAGGTGGCATAAGTTGTGAAACTATTCCACATTGTTTCCAATGAAGACCAAAATCATAACTCAAAGATTCACCTCCACGATCAGATCGTAGAAACTTTATTTTCTTGTTACGATGATTTTCCACTTCACTCTGAAATTCTTTGAACTTTTCAAATGTTTCAGACTTATGTTTCATCAAATGGATATACCATATCTGCTCAAATCATCTGTGAAGGTCAGAAAATAACAATACCCGCCGCGAGCCTCAACACTCATTGGACCGCATACCTCAGTATGTATTATTTCCAACAAGTCTGTTGCTCACTTCATTGTTCTGGAGAATAGAGTCTTAGTCATGTTGCCCATGAGGCATGGTTCGCAAGCATCAAGTGATTCATAATCAAGTGATTCCAAAAGTCCATCGACATGGAGTTTCTTCATGCGCTTTACACCAATATGACCTAAACGGCAGCGCCGCAAGTAAGTTGCACTATCATTATTAAACTTGTATCTTTTGGCTTCAATACTATAAATATGTGTATCACTACTATCGAGATTCAACAAAAATAGACCACTCATCAAGGGTGCATGACCATAAAAGATATTACTCATATAAATAGAACAACCATTATTCTCTGATTTAAATGAGTAACCCTCTCGCATCAAACAAGATCCAGATATAATGTTCATGCTTAACACTGGCACTAAATAACAATTATTCGGGTCTAAAACTAATCCCGAAGGTAGATGTAGAGGTAGCATGCTGACGGCGATCATATCGACTTTGGAACCATTTCCCACGCGCATCGTCACCTCGTCCTTAGCCAATCTTCGTTTAATCTGTAGCCCCTATTTCAATTTGCAAATATGACCAACAAAACCAGTATCAAATACCCAGGCGCTACTACGAGCATTAGTAAGGTACACATCAGTAACATGCATATCAAATATACCTTTCACTTTGCCATCCTTCTTATACACCAAATACTTGGGGTAGTTCCGCTTCCAGTGACCAGTCCCTTTGCAGTAGAAGCACTTAGTCTCAGGCTTAGGTCCAGACTTGGGCTTCTTCACTTGAGGAGCAACTTGCTTGCCGTTCTTCTTGAAGTTCCCCTTCTTCCCTTTGCCCTTTTTCTTGAAACTAGTGGTCTTGTTAACCATCAACACTTGATGCTCCTTCTTGATTCCTACCTCCGCAGCCTTTACATCGCGAAGAGCTCGAGAATTGTCTTATCCATCCCTTGCATATTATAGTTCATCACGAAGCTTTTGTAGCTTGGTGGCAGTGATTGAAGAACTCTATCAATGACACTATTAACAGGAAGATTAACTCCCAGTTGTGTCAAGTGGTTGTGGTACCCAGACATTCTGAGTATATGTTCACTGACAGAACTATTCTCCTCCATCTTGCAGCTATAGAACTTATTGGAGACTTCATATCTCTCAATCCGGGCATTTTATTGAAATATTAACTTCAACTCTTGGAACATCTCATATGCTCCATGACGTTCAAAATGTCGTTGAAGTCCCGGTTCTAAGTCGTAAAGCATGGCACACTGAACTATCGAGTAGTCATCAGCTTTGCTCTGCCAGACGTTCATAACGTCTGGAGTTGCTCCTGTAGCTGGTTTGGCATCTAGCGGTGCTTCCAGGACGTAATTCTTCTGTGCAAAAATGAGGATAATCCTCAAGTTATGGACCCAGTCTGTGTAGTTGCTACCATCATCTTTCAACTTAGCTTTCTCTAGGAACGCATTAAAGTTCAGGGGAACGGTAGCGCGGGCCATTGATCTACAACAACATAGACATGCAAAATACTATCAGGTACTAAGTTCATGATAAATTAAAGTTCAATTAATCATATAACTTAAGAACTCCCACTTAGATAGACATCCCTCTAGTCATCTAAATGATCACATGATCCATATCAACTAAACCATGTCCGATCATCATATGAGATGGAGTAGTTTTCAATGGTGAACATCACTATGTTGATCATATCTACTTTATGATTCACGCTTGACCTTTCGGTCTCAGTGTTCCGAGGCCATATCTACATATGCTAGGCTTGTCAAGTTTAACCCAAGTATTCTGCATGTGAAAAACTGGCTTGCACCCGTTGTATGTGAACGTAGAGCTTTTCACACCCGATCATCACGTGGTGTCTCAGCACGATGAACTGTAGCAATGGTGCATACTCAGGGAGAACACTTATACCTTGAAACTTAGTGAGAGATCATCTTATAATGCTACCGCCGTACTAAGCAAAATAAGATGCATAAAGGATCACAGGTGCGCATCGGTCCTAAACAAATGGTTTTTAACCCCTTTCCGCGATGGCATTTGGAACCGTCACCAAGTGAGTGTGTGCGATAGGGTGTCCTTCCCACATGACCCAGAAATCATCGGGGATAGGCCCTCCTGGGACCCAGGCTAGGGCCATGTGCAATCGGGCGAGGCATCGAAACCCAATCATTTTCGTAGGTATGTACATCCCACATGGTAATCCAAGAAAATCATTTTCGTAGGTATGTACATCCCACACGGTAATCCGAGAAAATCATCTCCTTAGGTATGTACATCCCACATGGTGAATCCCAAAAAAACATTTCTATTTGTATGTATCACACACGGTCAATACAAGGAATGCATTTCTGTTCTTATGTACATCCCACACAGTCAATCCAGGGAAAACGTTTCCGTTCGGACATACATCCCACACAGTTTTATGTGTAGGCTCATGTCTGAAAGGTTTAACTATCACACACGGTCTTCCTTGGTTAACTGTTTGCTTTTATCAACTATATCACACATGATTTGATGAAGAAAACTGTGTGGCATTGGGCTATCCATCGCAAGCGCTTTTACTGCTAGAACCATTTGCAAAGATCCATGACACATTTAGCAGGTTTATTAGTTTACAATTAATAATTCCAGTATTACGCAAATTCACATTTCATATCGAACAGCTGTTTGCCAATTTCATATCAGGCACATAAATATATTATAACATCATAGTACGGTAGCTACATGAAAACAACACAATACAACATATAGCTAGTTCAACTTCATAAGAACAATATATTCACTTCCCTAATTGAGATCATCTAGGCTCGTCTTAACCACCTCTATTTTTAGTTCAGTAAGAACCCGTTTTGCCCGGGCAAACTGGGAAAGTGCCTCCTCCTTCGCCAACACCAGCTTAGCAAAGTCTGATTTAAAAAATCCGAGCTCATTCTCCGCCTTCAATTTTTTATCCCGCATCTTGAAATATGCTTCAGCGTTGACAAGACTTTCTCTAAGACTATGTGTGTTCTCTTCCTCATACATGCTCCAGAGCTTCGTTAGGCACATTCAAAGACTGTGGCCACTCTTGATCAACCCACTCCAAGTAAGAACACTTATGTTCATCCTATAGTATTTAAAACTACATCAGTAAAAATTGTAGGGGAAATGGGTTTATAGCAACATAGAAAATCACCAATGCTTATTTTGAAAAACTGAAGAAACATGTTAATTATGACATATCTTCTCAAAAAGATCAATGTGCAAATGAAATAATTGGTAGTGAGACAACAACCAAATTCTAGAACATCAGAAGCTATAATTAACTACAACAACGCTACAAGTTCTTACTCATGTACAATAAATAACAAATTGAACATTTTATGAGGAAGCTAATAACTGCAACAGCATAGCGACAGTGTTTGGATGACAGCAAATTGATACTAACAGGTGTGTACATGCACAAATTTAGTAACATAGAACTAATAGCACTAAGGCCGTCCACTATGTATGCCAAAACTGGGGTAAAGACAATTGTTCCTACATCTCGCACCGGTGCCCTGCACTGGCGAGCCGATGCAGCGGAAAAAATCAGGGACCCGAACTCCGGAGCACATAGTTGCTCCGATGCCCAGTTCCTTCGTGCCATAAAGATTTAATATTTTACTGCTTGGCTGCTCGGATGTGTGGACCAGACTTGGCTGCACAAACTGCTGAAGCGGTGCCAAAAAATTTTCTAATGGCACTGCTGATGAGATGGCAACAATTTAAGATACTAGGTACAAACTGTGACACTGTCTTAGGATGTGTTTGGTTGAATGTGTGGTATGAATGGGTTGGGACCGTGACAGTGTCTGAATCACATCTAACAAATGATTTGTAACAACGAAAGAGGGTCTAACCTTTTCTACACATGCCAGAAAATTCCTCCCACTGTCCACAAAATCAAACGCAACTAGCTTCACGCATGGAGATTGATGGTGACAATGAGCAGATAGATCTTTAGCCACCCCGCTCCATTCATTGCCACTGATGGTCTTAGGGAGCTACAAGAGGAAGAAACGACTCAAATCGACCTCCGCATAAAAATCCTTCATTCCAAGTCATAGCCCGAGAGAGAGAGAGAGAAGAGAGGCATACCTGGGTGGTGAAGGAGTAGTCGACGGAGGAGGAACCGCTGGAGATGTCTTTGAAAAAGACCATGGCGACCCTGGCGGTAGGATGCGAGACGATGAGAGCGAGGAAGCGGCTATAGCTTAGCAAGGAAGGAAGGAAGGAAGGAGGAAACAGGGGAAATGTGACTTGTGGTCGGGGAGAAAAGGGGTAGGGAAGGGGGTGGTGGTAGATATTTTTGCGGTAGGCCAAAATTTTGGAAATGTGGAGGGAAACTTTGCGCGCGGTGCCGCCGGACCATTCACTTTGAACGATTGTGTGCATCGCAAATGATTCTTCTGCTTTATGCGCATGGGATGAGTTTGATAATTCAAATTTTGGTCTCAAGGCATGGGCACATTCAATTTGAACGCGCGCGGTGCCGCTGGACCATTCACTTTGAATGATTGTGTGCATCGCAATGATTCTTCTGCTTTACGCGCATGGGATGAGTTTGATAATTCAAATTTTGGTGGAAATTTCCCCGGGTATGTGATACATCTCCAACGTATCTATAATTTTTGATTGCACCATGCTATATTATCTTCTGTTTTGGACATTACTGGGCTTTATTATCCACTTTTATATTATTTTTGGGACTAACCTACTAACCGGAGGCCCAGCCCAGAATTGTTGTTTTTGCCTATTTTAGGGTTTCAAAGAAAAAGAATATCAAACAGAGTCCAAACGGAACGAAACCTTCGGGAACGTGATTTTTGGAACGAACAAGATCCAGGAGACTTGGACCCTACGTCAAGCAACCAACAGGGAAGCCACGAGGT
>NC_041384.1:218611327-218628624 GCF_002162155.2 Triticum dicoccoides
TCCACCCTCGTGGGCCCCCTATTGCTCCACCGACGTACTTCTTCCTCCTATATATACCTACGTACCCCCAAACGATCAGATACAGAGCCAAAACCCTAATTCCACCGCCGTAACTTTCTGTATCCATGAGATCCCATCTTGGGGCCTATTCCGGAGCTCCGCTGGAGGGGGTATCAATCATGGAGGGCTTCTACATCAACACCATAGCCTCTCCGATGAAGTGTGAGTAGTTTACTTCAGACCTTCGGGTCCATAGTTATTAGCTAGATGGCTTCTTCTCTCTTTTTGGATCTCAATACAAAGTTCTCCCCCTCTCTTGTGGAGATCTATTCGATGTAATCTTCTTTTGCGGTGTGTTTGTTGAGACCAATGAATTGTTGGTTTATGATCAAGTTTATCTATGAACAATATTTGAATCTTCTCTGAATTCTTTTATGTATGATTGGTTATCTTTGCAAGTCTCTTTGAATTATCGGTTTAGTTTGCCTACTAGATTGATCTTTCTTGCAATGGGAGAAGTGCTTAGCTTTGGGTTCAATCTTGTGGTATCCTTTCCCAGTGACAGTAGGGGCAGCAAGGCACATATTGTATTGTTGCCATCGAGGATAACAACATGGGGTTTTCATCATATTGCATGAGTTTATCCCTCTACATCATGCCATCTTGCTTAAAGCGTTACTCTGCTCTCTTGAACTTAATACTCTAGATGCATGATGTATAGCGGTCGATGTGTGGAGTAATAGTAGATTAGTAGTAGATGCAGGCAGGAGTCGGTCTACTTGTCTTGGACGTGATGCCTATATACATGATCATACCTAGATATTCTCATAACTATGCTCAATTCTGTCAATTGCTCAACAGTAATTTGTTCACCCACCGTAAAATACTTATGCTCTTGAGAGAAGCCACTAGTGAAACCTATGTCCCCTGGGTCTATCTTCATCATATTAATCTTCCAACACTTAGTTATTTCCTTTGATTTTTACTTTGCTTTTATTTTTACTTTGCATCTTTATCATAAAAATACCAAAAATATTATCTTATCATATCTATTAGATCTCACTCTCGTAAGTGACCGTGTAGGGATTGACAACCCCTTAGCGCGTTGGTTGCGAGGATTTATTTGTTTTGCGTAGGTGCGAGGGACTCGCGCATAGCCTCCTACTGGATTGATACCTTGGTTCTCAAAAACTGAGGGAAATACTTACGCTACTTTGCTGCACCACCCTTTCCTCTTCAAGGGAAAACCAACGCAAGTGCTCAAGAGGTAGCAAGAAGGATTTCTGGCACCGTTGCCGTGGAGGTCTACGCAAAAGTCAACGTACCAAGTACCCATTACAAACCCTTATCTCCCACTTTACATTATTTGCCATTTGTCTCTCGTTTTCCTCTCCCCCACTTCACCCTTGCCGTTTTGTTTGCCCTCTCTCTCTCTATCCTCCCTCTCTTTCTCTATTTGCCTCTTTTTGCCCGTTCCTCGTTTGCTTGTGTGTTGGATTGCTTTCTTGTCTCAATGGCTCTTCCCCGATTTGGTGATCTTCACCTTAAAAGGTTAGAAGAAATCGAAAGCAATGTTAGGAGTTTTATGGTCTTGCAATTTGAGCATAATAGTTTCTTTAGAAACGAGCTTAAGGAACAAAAAAGCTTTATGAGTTATATGAATAAAGAGCTCGATGATATGTCTAAAGAATTTGATGGTTTGAGATCCCAACTTGCTTGTCTTGAGAAGTTAATAGCTGAAGTTTCGGATAAGCAGGCTACCTTAGTTAATAAGATGGCCGCTAAGCCGGAAGACCATGATAATAAAGATGAAGATCTAAAATTATTGATGTATCCCCTATTAAATCTTTGTTTTTGCAATATAAATCTTGATAATAATGGGACTGAATATGATCCACCTTTACCTAGAAGGCGTTCCAAAAATTTGGAGTTTTTAGATCTTGATGCTAAAATTGATAAAAGTGGGATTGAAGAGATCAAAACTCTAGATGTTAATGAACCTACTATTTTGGATTTCAAGGAATTTAATTATGATAGCTGCTCTCTGATAGATTGTATTTCCTTGTTGCAATCTGTGCTAAATTCTCCTCATGCTTACAGCCAAAATAAAGCTTTTACCAAACATATCATTGATGCTTTGATGCAATCTTATGAAGAAAAACTTGAGTTGGAAGTTTCTATCCCTATAAAACTTTATGATGAGTGGGAACCAACTACTAAAATTAAAATTAAAGATCATGAATGCTATGCTTTGTGTGATTTGGGTGCTAGTGTTTCCACGATTCCAAAGACTTTGTGTGATTTGTTAGGTTTCCGTGATTTTGATGATTGCTCTTTAAACTTGCACCTTGCGGATTCCACTATTAAGAAACCTATGGGAAGAATTAATGATGTTCTTATTATTGCAAATTGGAACTATGTGCCCATAGATTTTATTGTTCTTGACATAGATTGCAATCCTTCATATCCTATTATTCTTGGTAGACCTTTCCTTAGAACGATTGGTGCGATTATTGATATGAAGGAAGGAAATATTAGATTCCAATTTCCGTTAAGGAAAGGCACGGAACACTTTCCTAGAAAGTGAATTAAATTACCTTATGAATCTATTATGAGAGCCACTTATGGATTGACTACCAAAGATGGCAATACCTAGATCTATCCTTGCTTTTTATGCCTAGCTAGGGGCGTTAAACGATAGCGCTTGTTGGGAGGCAACCCAATTTTATTTTTATTCCTTGCTTTTTGCTACTGTTTAGTAATAAATAATTTATCTAGCCTCTGTTTTGGTTGTGTTTTTTGTGTTTAATTAGTGTTTGTGCCAAGTAGAACCGTTGGGAAGACTTGGGGAAAGTCTTGTTAATCTTGCTGTAAAAAACAGAAACTTTAGCGCTCAAGAGAACGGCTGCCATTTTTATTTGGAAAGTTCTATTTAGTTAATTCTTTTTGAAGATGATTAATATATAAATTACTCACGGCCAGAAATTTATTTTAGAATTTTTGGGGTTCCATATCTTGTGCTAGCTACAGATTACTAAAGACTGTTCTGTTTTTGACAGATTCTGTTTTTCGTGTGTTGTTTGCTTATTTTGATGAATCTATGGCTAGTAAAATAGTTTATAAACCATAGAGAAGTTGGAATACAGTAGGTTTAACACCAATATAAATAAATAATGAGTTCATTACAGTACCTTGAAGTGGTCTTTTGTTTTCTTTCGCTAACGGAGCTCACGAGATTTTCTACTTTAAGTTTTGTGTTGTGAAGTTTTCAAGTTTTGGGTAAGGATTTGATGGATTGTGGAACAAGGAGTGGCAAGAGACTAATCTTGGTGATTACCATGGCACCCCTAAGATAATCTAAGGACACCAAAAATCCAAAGCTTGGGGATGCCCCGGAAGGCATCCCCTCTTTCGTCTACTTCCATCGCTAACTTTACTTGGAGCTATATTTTTATTCACCACATGATATGTGTTTTGCTTGGAGTGTCTTGTATAATTTGAGTCTTTGCTTTTTTAGTTTACCACAATCATCTTTTCTGTAGACACCTTTTGAGAGAGACACACATGATTCGGAAATTATTAGAATACTCTATGTGCTTCACTTATATCTTTTGAGTTATATAGTTTTGCTCTAGTACTTCACTTATAACTTTTTAGAGCACGGTGGTGGATTTGTTTTATAGAAACTATTGATCTCTCATGCTTCACTTAGATTATTTTGAGAGTCTTAAATAGCATGGTAATTTTCTTAAATAATCCTAATATGCTAGGTATTCAAGATTAGTAAAAACTTTCTTATGAGTGTTTTGAATACTAAGAGAAGTTTGATGCTTGATGATTGTTTTGAGATATGGAGGTAGTGATATTAAAGTTGTGCTAGTTGAGTAGTTGTGAAATTGAGAAATACTTGTGTTGAAGTTTGCAAGTCCCGTAGCATGCACGTATGGTAAACGTTATGTAACAAATTTGAAACATGAGGTGTTCTTTGATTGTCTTCCTTATGAGTGGCGGTCGGGGACGAGCGATGGTCTTTTCCTACCAATCTATCCCCCTAGGCGCATGCGCGTAGTGCTTGGTTTTTGATGACTTGTAGATTTTTGCAATAAGTATGTGAGTTCTTTATGACTAATGTTGAGTCCATCGATTATACGCACTCTCACCTTTCCATCATTGCTAGCCTCTTCGGTACCGTGCATTGCCCTTTCTCACATTGAGAGTTGGTGCAAACTTCGCCGGTGCATCCCAACCCCGTGATATGATATGCTCTTTCACATATAAACCTCCTTATATCTTCCTCAAAACAGCCACCATACCTACCTATTGTGGCATTTCCATAGCCATTCTGAGATATATTTCCATGCAACTTTCCACCATCCCGTTTATCATGACATGTTCATCATTGTCATACTGCTTTGCATGATCATGTAGTTGACATCATATTTGTGGAAAAGCCACGGTTCATAATTCTTTCATACATGTCACACTTGATTCATTGTATATCCCGGTACACCACCGGAGGCATTCATATAGAGTCATACCTTGTTCTAGTATCGAGTTGTAATCATTGAGTTGTAAAATAAATAGAAGTGTGATGATCATCATTTAATAGAGCATTGTCCCAAAAAAGAGAGAAAGGCCAAAAAAAGAAGGCCCAAAAAAGAGAAATGAAAAGGGACAATGCTACTATCTTTTTTTCCACACTTGTGCTTCAAAGTAGCACCATGATCTTCATGATAGAGAGTCTCTTGTTTTGTCACTTTCATATACTAGTGGGAATTTTTCATTATAGAACTTGGCTTGTATATTCCAACAATGGGCCTCCTCAAGTGCCCTAGGTCTTCGTGAGCAAGCAAGTTGGGTGCACACCCACTAGTTTCGAGCTTTCATACATTTATAGCTCTAGTGCATCAGTTGCATGGCAATCCCTACTCCTTGCATTAACATCAATCGATGGGCATCTCCATATCCCATTGATTAGCCTCGTTGGTGTGAGACTTTCTCCTTTTTTGTCTTCTCCACATAACCCCCATCATTATACTCTATTCCACCCATAGTGCTATATCCATGGCTCACGCTCATATATTGCATGAAGGTTTATAAAGTTTGAGATTACTAAAGTATGAAACAATTGCTTGGCTTGTCATCGGGGCTGTGCATGATGAGAGCATTCTTGCGTGACGAAAATGGAGCATGACTAAACAATATGATTTTGTAGGGATGAACTTTCTTTGGCCATGTTATTTTGAGAAGACATAATTGCTTAGTTAGTATGCTTGAAGTATTATCATTTCTATGTCAATATTAAACTTTTATCTTGAATCTTTCGGATCTGAATATTCATGCCACAATTAAGAAGAATTACATTGAAATTATGCCTAGTAGCATTCCACATCAAAAATTCTGTTTTTATCATTTACCTACTCGAGGACGAGCAGGAATTAAGCTTGGGGATGCTTGATACGTCTCCAACGTATCTATAATTTTTGATTGCTCCATGCTATATTATCTTCTGTTTTGGACATTATTGGGCTTTATTATCCACTTTTATATTGTTTTTGGGACTAACCTACTAACCGGAGGCCCAGCCCAGAATTGCTGTTTTTTTGCCTATTTTAGGGTTTCGAAGAAAAGGAATATCAAACGGAGGCCAAACGGAATGAAACCTTTGGGAATGTGATTTTTGGAACAAACAAGATCCAGGAGACTTGGACCCTACGTCAATCAACCAACAGGGAAGCCACGAGGTAGGGGCGCACCTACCCCCCCCCAGGCGCGCCCTCCACCCTCGTGGGGCCCCTGTTGCTCCACCGACGTACTTCTTCCTCTTATATATACCTACGTACCCCCAAACAATCAGATACGGAGCCAAAACCCTAATTCCACCGTTGTAACTTTCTATATCCACGAGATCCCATCTTGGGGCTTGTTCCGGAGCTCCGCCGGAGGGGCATCGATCATGGAGGGCTTCTACATCAACACCATAGCCTCTCCGGTGAAGTGTGAGTAGTTTACTTCAGACCTTCGGGTCCATAGTTATTAGCTAGATGGCTTCTTCTCTCTTTTTGGATCTCAATACAAAGTTCTCCCCCTCTCTTGTGGAGATCTATTCGATGTAATCTTCTTTTGTGGTGTGTTTGTTGAGACCGATGAATTGTGGGTTTATGATCAAGTTTATCTATGAACAATATTTGAATCTTCTCTGAATTCTTTTATGTATGATTGGTTATCTTCGCAAGTCTCTTCGAATTATCAGTTTGGTTTGGCTTACTAGATTGATCTTTCTTGCAATGGGAGAAGTGCTTAGCTTTGGGTTCAATCTTGCGGTGTCCTTTCCCAATGACAGTAGGGGCAGCAAGGCACGTATTGTATTGTTGCCATCGAGGATAACAAGATGGGGTTTTCATCATATTGCATGAGTTTATCCCTCTACATCATGTCATCTTGCTTAAAGCATTACTCCGTTCTCTTGAACTTAATACTCTAGATGCATGCTAGATAGCGGTCGATGTGTGGAGTAATAGTAGTAGATGAAGGCAGGAGTCGGTCTACTTGTCTTGGACGTGATGCCTATATACATGATCATACCTAAATATTCTCATAACTATGCTCAATTTTGTCAATTGCTCAACAGTAATTTTTCACCCACCGTAAAATACTTATGCTCTTGAGAGAAGCCACAAGTGAAACCTATGGCCCCTGGGTCTATCTTCATCATTTTAATCTTCCAACACTTAGTTATTTCCTTTGCTTTTTACTTTGCTTTTATTTTTACTTTGCATCTTTATCATAAAAATACCAAAAATGTTATCTTATCATATCTATCAGATCTCACTCTCGTAAGTGACCGTGTAGGGATTGACAACCCCTTATCGCGTTGGTTGCGAGGATTTATTTGTTTTGTGCAGGTGCGAGGGACTCGCGCGTAGCCTCCTACTGGATTGATACCTTGGTTATCAAAAACCGAGGAGGAAATACTTACGCTACTTTGCTGCACCACCCTTTCCTCTTCAAGGGAAAACCAACGCAAGTGCTCAAGAGGTAGGAGTACGTCTTGCATAATTTAACATCGCTTGCTAATTTAGGCACACAAAAGAGCGTACAGCAGATAGACCACACTTACTGAATCGAGAAATTTTAGTAATTACATAGAGCCAATTGACCTAAACATTGCTCTAACAAAAGACTATCATTAAAAACAAAGCCTAAGTACGCATAATTTAAAGTCCGCCGCCGCGCCGGCCTATGCATCGCTGGTGTGAGATGAGATGTCGATGACTTGTCCTGGCGACATGCCGCCGTTGGTGGACTCCGCGTCCCCCCTGCTGGAGTCGACCGCGTCCTCGTCCTCGTCCTCGGCGCCGCCCTCAAGGTTGTAGTACTCGTAGTAGTGGTTGCGCCAGAGCTCGTGTTGGTACTCCACCGCCGATTCCTCGACGGACAGACTCTTCTCTACCTCGACCTCGGCCACGCGCAACTCCTCCTCCCGGCGCTCCTCGATCTCCGCCGCCTCCTGCATCTCCAGCTCCCACTCGGCGACCTCATGAGGAAGCAGGTGCTCCATGGCCACCGCCGCCTTTTCAGACGTGGGTTGCATGATGGAGTCCTAGGTGGCCCGGAATATCTTGGCGTGTGTATCCTCGATCTTGCCGTGGATGGCCTCGACCCAGGCCAGGGCGACATCAGCGGCACGGACGGCAGCTCGAGCACTCTCAGCGTTTGTAGCCGTCGTCGCAGTACAGCTGCAGTCGTCTCGGCTGCTGCAGCTGCCCTGTCGGCTGCCGCAAACGCCCTCTCGGTGGAAGCGGCCACGCTCAATGCGGATGCGGCGGCACTCTCGGCGTAGGCAGCGGCGCTCGGGGAGGACACGGCCATCGTACGGGCCTTTACGAAGCGTTTCCACGGTGTCATCTTTGCAAGAAGGGGTGCAGGAATGTGGATCGGGATTCGTGGATTCGGGGGTTCCTGGCACTAGAGCAGACGAGTCGGCGAAGCTTAAGGAGGGAGACTTAAATAGATCTAGATATTTTCATCGCAAACGGTTCCTGGAAAACAACTGTGTGTGATATTGTAGATATTTTTTATTAGCTATGAAAGACGAATTTGGAATAAAGTGCCAACGGATGGTGTTTTAAATGAACGAGAAATTTTGTAGTACTAATACCACTGTCATGTCAAATTTTGGAAAATTTCAGGGGTCATTTGACCTTCTAAGACATTTAAGTGATTTTCTAGCCATTTAATGACCGTAATTGAAATTTGAACTATATGTACATGCAACAGCTAACCATAAAGGTTTGAAAACTCATATTTCGTGTACTTGTGTGCGATTTAATTCCATGTGCAATAAATTGGAAGGAATTTTCAAACATATTGGTCTAACGGCTATGACACAATTAAGCATGGAGTGACATGGCATTTTAATTCCAAAAATTAAAAAAAATCAGAAACACAAGAAACCTTGGTTGATGTAATGTCATGTCACCAAGACGATGTGGTAAAAAAATTGGCATGTTTGACCAAAGTTTGGACACACACCGCTCACAAATTGGAGCAACTCACTAGAAGGCTCGTGGTTGCGAGAGGGAAAAATACATGTTTGATGACGAACGGGAGATAGCTTCCTCTTACGGCCTTTAATTTTTTTCCTACGTCTAACGTGCACTACTACAACTGTAATGTGATTTTTTTTAAAATTATAGGGGTCATTTGACCTTTCAAAGACATTTAAGTGATTTCCTAACCATTTAATGACCGTAATTCAAATTTGAACTACATCTACATGCAACGCCTAACCAAAACGGTTTGAAAAATCATATATGTGTACTTGTGTGTGAGTTAATTCCATGTGCAGTAAATTAGAAAGAATTTTCAAACATATTGGTCTCACGACATGGACACATGCATACGTATGCATGGAGTGACATGGCATTTTAATTCAAAAAATATAAAAATGATCAAAAACACATGAAACCTTGATTGATGTAATGTCATGCCACCAAGATGATGTGGTAAATAAATTGGCATGTTTGACGAATGTTTAGACACACGCCCCTCACAAACCGGAGCAACTCGCTAGAAAGTTCGTGGTTCCGAGATGGAACAATGCATGTTTGATGACGAACGGGAGATAGCTTCCTCTTACGGCCTTCAAATTTTTTCTACGTCTAACATGCACTACTACAACTGTAATGTGATATTTTGGAAAATTCTAGGGGTCATTTGACTTTTTAAAGGCATTTAAGTGATTTTCTAACCATTTAATGACCGTAATTCAAATTTGAACTACATCTACATGCAACCACCTAACCAAAACGGTTTGAAAAATCATATATGTGTACTTGTGTGCGAGTTAATTCCATGTGCAGTAAATTAGAAGGAATTTTCAAACATATTGGTCTCACGACATGGACACATGCATACGTATGCATGGAGTGACATGGCATTTTAATTCAAAAAATAGAAAAATGATCAGAAACACATGAAACCTTGGTTGTTGTAATGTCATGCCACCAAGATGATGTGGTAAAGAAATTCGCATGTTTGACGAACGTTTGGACACACGCCCCTCACAAACCGGAGCAACTCGCTAGAAGGTTCGTGGTTCCAAGAGGGAACAATGCATGTTTGATGACGAACGGGAGATAGCTTCCTCTTACGGCCTTCAAATTTTTTCCTACATTTAACGTGCAACTGTCATGTGAAAATTTGGTAAATTTCACGGGTCATTTGACCTTCTAAAGACATTTAAGTGATTTTCTAACCATTTAATGACCATAATTCAAATTTGAACTACATCTACATGCAATGCCTAACCAAAACGGTTTGAAAAATCATATTTTTGTGTACTTGTGTGCAAATTAATTCCATGTGCAGTAAATTATAAGGAAATTTCAAACATATTGGTGTCATGGCATGGGCACATGCATGGAGTGCATGCCATGGCATTTTAATTCCAAAAAATTAAAAAATGATCAGAAAAACATGAAACCTTGCTTGATTTAATGTCATGCTACCGAGATGATGTGGTAAAAAATTGGCTTGTTTGACGAAAGTTTGGACACACACCCCTCACAAACCGGAGCAACTCACTAGAATGTTCGTGGTTCCTAGAGGGAACAATGCATGTTTGCTGACGGACGGGAGATAGCTTCCTCTTACTGCCTTTAAATTTTTTTCCTATGTTTAACGTGCACTAATACAACTGTCATGTGAAAATTTGGAAATTTTCAGGGGTGATTTGACCTTTTAAAGACATTTAAGTGATTTTCTAACCATTGAATGACTGTAATTCAAATTTGAACTACATCTACATGAAACTCCTAACCAAAACGGTTTGAAAAATCATATTTTTGTGTACTTGTGTGCGAGTTAAAAAATCATCAGACGATGTAAATATCTGGTGTTCAAAAAAGAAAATGTAAAGATCTGGCAAGACAACCGGCCCCCACACGATTGGCAGTCTATCTCGCGGCTCGAGGTTTGGTAGGTGAATGGTGGGGATCATTAATCAGACACGGTTCTGCATTGGAAACCGTCGGCTATTATGTTCACACATGGATTTTGGCTATTATGTTCACACACGGATTTTGCTGTGGGAATTGTGTGTAATTCAAACTACAGTACTCATAAATTCCGGTGACCAACGTTTATACTGCCCCCGTCGATCTATATTCCGGCCACCAATAAATACTACCTTGCTCATGTCGTCCTGCCTGCATTATCATTACATCCTCCCCTCGCTCGCCCTCTCTCTCTCTCAAATATCTTCCATGGCGCCGCCGATCTGCCCACGCACCGACGAGGAGTCGTTGCCCCCGAGGACGCTCACTCGATTAGCAGCAACGAGGACCCCTATGCGCCGCCTGATGAGGTTGCGCCGGACCCCCCAACTTTGGATTGGTTTTGGGGCCAGTACAATCTTTGTCTATGGAAGTCGCTGCCACCGGCTGAGAAAGCCAAGCAAATGGCCTTCAAGAAGGAGATCGCGGAGGAGGAAGCCAGGTACCAGGCGGCCTATGAAGCCCGTGATGCCGCCTGGAAAAAGGAGGCGGCGGAGCTTTGGGGGCGGGCGCCTCGTCGTGCCAAGGAGGTGTACGAAGACGGGTACTTCGTGAGGAAGGTCATAGGCGTTGGGTGCCTCGTCGCTACCTGGAGGTGGGCCGATAAGCTCCAGCGTGCCACCGATGAGGAGCTCCGGTGGGCGCCGAACAAAATGGCAAGATCAGTCGCGCGCATCCGCCAACAAGAGGCGGATCGATACGTCAAGTGCTGCGAGGCGGAGGAATCAGAGTATTGCCTCCGCACTGGGAAGACGCCGCGCACCAGGGAGCTGCCGGCGAGGGGCTGCTGGAATACTGGCCCCAGGAGGGATTATTAGTTCTAGTATTGAACGTTTTCAATTTTATGCATTGTACCTAGTAGTTAAGTATCATCACGTATATGTGATGATATTATATATATTATATGATGATCTAATGAACAATTAATATATATATATATATATTATGAATTCCATTTTCTATCTATTTTTGTATACTAATTTGAATCTAGCTGTTATCATCCGCATATATAGAATGGAAAGCATATACACACACACACATTGAAACAGAGCATATAAGAATGGAAAATAGAGTACACACATTGAAACAGAGCAATAAATAGAGCAATACTATGATTATTGTGAATACATAGCTATCCATGTCGAAATGACTTTTCAAAATAAAATGCGTCCATGACACCATGACCAGCAGCCCTTGCCTAGGGTAGCTCTTGGCTCTGCCTGAACTCATGCAGGCGTTTGTCCAAGTAGTCGACACGCTCGCGGTACATCTGGAGCGCGATCTCGAGCTCCAAATTGGCTATTTCATCGGAGATCACCAGCTCGAGGATGCGACAGCCATGTTCCTCTACTGCGCCCAGGTGGACACCTGGGCCAAGGAGGCGGTCGACCCTACGGACCAGCGCGTTGGCATCCAGCGGGCCGCGGACAAGGCGAACGGTGGCACCCATGCAAACAGCGTGGTGGGCGTCCGGTGAAAGTACGGCGCGGCCGGCTCTGGTGCAAGTATGGCGCTTAGGGCCTCTGCCCACTCCTGGCGAGGAATGTGGGTACTGATGGGACGTGTACCCAGCTGCGACACCGTGTCGATGGCAGGCAAGCGCCGCTTGATCCGCTCTTGTTGTGCGGCGCGCCGTGCCTCTCGCTCTGCGGCGCTCCAACGGTCTCGCCATGCGGCGAGCCGTAGCCTATCGGCACGGACGCGCCTAGCTTGCTCTACGGCGTGCCATCGATCATGTTGTGCGGCGAGTTGCAGCCTGTCGGCGCTGACATGCTTATCTTGATCCGCGGCGCTCAAGCGCCATGCGCCAAAGGTCTGCTCAACCCTGGTGATGACGCGCATCATGGCGTCGTCCATCGCGTTGCCGGGGAGCGCCTTGGCCTCGACGAGCCGTGGCGCCTGCTCATTTTCCTCGTCGACGAGTTTGATGGCAGAGGTGGCGCTTTGGTGGGTTGGCATGCTTGGAAAAGGTGGATGTGCTATAGGCTGCGCTTGTCGCCTCCGTGCGTCGTGTGCCCCCTATGCGCAATATAGCAGGGTGGCGGGAAACAAGTGAGGAAATGGCAGGAAATGGTGGCGTGTTCATAAAATGCCATCAATTAATGGAAACTTAGCATCGATCTAGCACAAGAAGTAGATGATGATCAGATGAACATGGACCACACTAGGGAACCCGTCGGTGATGAATTCATCAATCCCAAACGGTTGAATACTAGCAAGCATTTGCCCACAACACACACGGCCTATTCCATCACAAATAGGTCGGATGGATCAACTGTATGCCACGTATCGCACATTGTCAAAAAGTAATGCGGTAGACCTTCTTTAACATGTGTTAAAAAAACAAGGACCTCGAGGTTAAATTAGCTAAGGGAATGGGGCATTTCGGTCATTTGACCGAAATGACCCATCCCATCACCTAATTTAACATCGACACAACTTCCCATCCGGCCACCCATCCGATGGCTGCTCCAGCCTGAGCACACTTAACTTGATAGTTTTCTTACATGAACTACTGGAGGAACAACTAGTCCTTGCTGATAGGAATGTCTCTTCACATCCTTATGGCGTATATGGATGACCGCCCATCCCACAACGGCTAATAGATGTTGTGTAGACAAAGCATATCACATACGTCTTATTAGAAGCAATCGTCTGCATTATTATCGGTCTTCGTACACATTTCTGATTACAGACCTGTTTGCCGCGTATCACACACATCTTGTTATATTGAACCATTTCTGTTCTCTTGCCTAATCACAAACAGTTCATCCGAGTGAACCGTATGTTGTACATCGCACACACCTTGATTGGGCTGACCGTTTCTTTTGTGTTGCCTAATCACAAATAGTTCATCCGAGTGAACCTATGTTGTGTATCACACACGCCTTCATCTGCCTGCCCATTTCTTTTGTTCCTCCTCATCACAAACAGTTAATTGAACTGAACCGTATGCCCTTCATCGTTCACACAACTAAAACATGAACCCTGTTTGATGCATCCGTCATCGCAAATGTTTTACACATTTCTGACGGTTTTCATACAGCACCGTTTTCGATTATTGCATCGCACACAGTTTCTCGAAGGGTCTCTGGTCGTAGTGTCGCATTAGCAGCATCCTGTAGTAGTGGATAAACATCACATGCAATCAAATAAGTGATATGATATGGCCATCATCATCTTGTGCCTTTGATCTCCATCTCCAAAGCACCGTCATGATCACCATCGTCACCGGCTTGACACCTTGATCTCCATCATAGCATCGTTGTCGTCTCGCCAACTATTGCTTCTACGACTATCGCTACCGCTTAGTGATAAAGTAAAGCAACTACATGGCGATTGTATTTCATACAATAAAGCGACAACCATAAGGCTCCTAGCAGTTGCCGATAACTTTTAAAAAACATGATCATCTCATACAACAATTTATATCTCATCACGTCTTGACCATATCACACTACATCAAGCCCTGCAAAAACAAGTTAGACGTCCTCTAATTTGTTGTTGCAAGTTTTACGTGCTTGCTACGGGCTTCTAGAAAGAACCGTTCTTACCTACGCATCAAAACCACAACAATTTTTCATCAAGTGTGATGTTTTAACCTTCAACAAGGACCGAGCATAGTCAAACTCGATTCAACTAAAGTTGGAGAAACAGACACCCGCTAGCCACCTGTGTGCGAAGCACGTAGGTAGAACCAGTCTCATGAACGCGGTGATGTAATGTCGGTCCAGGCCGCTTCATCCAACAATACCGCCGAATCAGAGTAAGACGTTGCTAGTAAGTAGTATGACTATTATCGTGTTGGGGAACGTAGTAATTTCAAAAAATTCCAATGCACACGCAAGATCATGGTGATGCATAGCAACAAGAGGGGAAGAGTGTTATCCACGTACCCTCATAGACTGTAAGCGCAAGCGTTATGACAACGCGGTTGATGTAGTTGTATGTCTTCACGATCGACCAATCCTAGTACCGAAAGTA
The DNA here is from genome assembly GCF_002162155.2 of Triticum dicoccoides. NCBI lineage: Eukaryota > Viridiplantae > Streptophyta > Magnoliopsida > Poales > Poaceae > Triticum > Triticum dicoccoides. The sequence goes on from NC_041384.1 coordinate 218,625,871, forward strand.
CGGCACCTCCGCGATCTGCACATGTTCGTCTCGGTGACGTCCCACGAACTCTCGATCCAGCTGAGTGTCGAGGGAGAGCTTCGTCCGTATGACGGCGTGATGACAGTGATGATGATGCTACCATCGTAGGGCTTCGCCTAAGCACTACGATGATATGATCGAGGTGGATTGTGGTGGAGGGGGGCACCGCACACGGCTAAGGGATCAACGATCAACTTGTGTGTCTATGGGGTGCCCCCCTCTCCCGTATATAAAGGAGTGGAGGAGGGGGGAGGGACGGCCCTCTATGGCGCGCCCTAGGGGAGTCCTACTCCCACCGGGAGTAGGATTCCCCCCTTCCATGTAGTAGGAGTAGGAGAGAAGGAAGGGGAGGAGAGGGGAAAGGAAAGGGGGACGGCCCCCACCCAATTCGGATTGGGCTAGGGGGCGCGCCTCCCACCTTTTCCCTTCCTCTCCTATATTCCACTAAGGCCCAATAAGGCCCATATACTCCCCGGGGGGTTCCGGTAACCTTCCGGTACTCCGGAAAATGCCCGAACTCATCCGGAACCATTCTGATGTCCAAACATAGGCTTCCAATATATCAATATTTACATATCGACCATTTCGAGACTCCTCGCCATGTCTGTGATCAAATCCGGGACTCTGAACTACCTTCGGTACATCAAAATACATAAACTCATAATACCGATCGTCACCAAACGTTAAGCGTGCGGACCCTACGGGTTTGAGAACTATGTAGACATTACCAAGACACCTCTCCGGTCAATAACCAATAGCGGAACCTAGATGTTCATATTGGCTCCCACATATTCTACGAAGATCTTTATCGGTCAAACCGTATAACGATATATGTTGTTCCCTTTGTCATCGGTATGTTACTTGCCCGAGATTCGATCGTCGGTATCTCAATACCTACTTCAATCTCGTTACTAGCAAGTGTCTTTACTCGTTCCGTAATGCATCATCCCGCAACTAACTCATTAGTCACATTGCTTGCAAGGCTTATATTGATGTGCATTACCGAGAGGGCCCAGAGATACCTCTCCGACAATCAGAGTGACAAATCTAATCTCGATCTATGCCAACTCAATAAACACCATTGGAGACACATGTAAAGCACCTTTATAATCCCCCCGTTATGTTGTGACGTTTGGTAGCACACAAAGTGTTCCTGCGGTATTCGGGAGTTGCATGATCTCATAGTCAAATGAACATGTATAAGTTATGGAGAAAGCAATAGCAACAAACTAAACAATCATCGTGCTAAGCTAACGGATGGGTCAAGTCAATCACATCATTCTATAATGATGTGATCCCGTTAATCAAATGACAAGTCCTGTCTATGGTTAGGAAACATAACCATCATTGATTCAATGAGCTAGTCAAGTAGAGGCAAACTAGTGACACTTTGTTTGTCTATGTATTCACACATGTACTAAGTTTCCGGTCAATACAATTCTAGCATAAATAATAAACATTTATCATGATATAAGGAAATATAAATAACAACTTTATTATTGCCTCTAGGGCATATTTTCTTCAGTCTCCCACTTGCACTAGAGTCAATAATCTAGATTAGATTGTAATGATTCTAACACCCATGGACTCTTGGTGCTGATCATTTTTTGCTCGTGAGAGAGGCTTAGTCAATGAGTCTGCAACATTCAGATCTGTATGTATCTTGCAAATCTCTATGTCTCTCTCCTTGACTTGATCGCGGATGGAATTGAAGCGTCTCTTGATGTGCTTGGTTCTCTTGTGAAATCTGGATTCCTTTGCCAAGGCAATTGCACCAGTATTGTCACAAAAGATTTTTATTGGACCCGTTGCACTAGGTATGACACCTAGATCGGATATGAACTCCTTCATCCAGACTCCTTCATTTGCTGCTTCCGAAGCAGCTATATACTCTGCTTCACATGTAGATCTCACCACGACGCTCTGCTTGGAACTACACCAACTGACAGCTCCACAATTTAATAAAAACACGTATCCGGTTTGTGACTTAGAGTCATCCGGATCAGTGTCAAAGCTTGCATCAACGTAACCGTTTACGACGAGCTCTTTGTCACCTCCATATACGAGAAACATATCCTTAGTCCTTTTCAGGTATTTCAGGATGTTCTTGACCGCTGTCAAGTGATCCACTCCTGGATTACTTTGGTACTGTGACGCCCGGATAATTAAGCTACATCAACCCTCTGCTAATGATGCCACATCCCTTCCTTTACTGTTGCTAATCTCGCGTTAGTTCGAAACCGATTCAAATTCAAATTCAAAATAAAGCAAACAATAAAACTTTTGAAATATTAAAACTAAATGTTCGGAGTGAGTCTAATAATGCACAGGTAATTATGGTGTAGTAATCACACTTTTATAATTGTTTAAATACTAAAAAATGAACAAAATAGTAGCAAAAACAATTATTAAAAAGTTTTTATAATAATAAACCATTACACACTATTTTACTTTAGGTGCCAAGTCAATCGTGGTAGTGGCATATTTCTTAAAACTATTTTAGGTACAACTTTAGTATTTTATAAAAAAACTAAGATAAAAGAAAACAGAAAAGAAAAATATAAATAAAAAGAAAAGGGCAAAGCAGAAAAATAAAATAAAAAGGGAACCCCCCCCCCAATAGACCGGCCGACCCAGCTAGCCCACCCCACTCCTCTCCTTATCCCCTGGACCCCGAAACCCTACCCACGATTCCCCACTCCCCCCCCCACGTACTGGATCGGGGGCGCTCGC
>NC_041384.1:218629004-218695392 GCF_002162155.2 Triticum dicoccoides
GCCCCGCTCGCCCGCAGCCGCAGCCAAGCCCTCCGCCGGCCGCGCCCTGGCCCTGGCCGCTCGCGCCCGTCGATCCCAGCCGCACCACCCATGCCCGCAGCCGTGGCGCCTGACCGTCCCCTGCTCCTGCCCGCTCCGGTGCCGCCCACAACTCGTTTCGGCCGCACCCTGGCTTCCCCGTGTGCACGCACTGCCGCTCCTGGCCACGCCCGCCTCCGGCCGGCCGCGCCCTGCTGCTACCCAGCCGCCTGTGCTCCCCCGCCTTGCCTCGCGCCTGCCTGCTCCCGTGCACACCCCGCGCGCCGGCTGCTCCCTGTCGACCAGACTCAACCCACCCGCACGCTCCGGCTCCGCCTCTGCCGCTGCTGCCGCAGCCCCACCTTCCCTTCGCCGGCCGCCCTCACATGTCCCTGTCACCGCCGTCGCCGGCGCGGCCCTGGCCCGGCCACGGCGCGCCCTCACGCCCGTGCCTGTTCGGGCGGGCACCCGCGCCCAGTAGCCCGCCCAGCTGGCCCCTGTGACACTGCTAGGGGGCCCCACGCGGCCCCTGTTTAGATAAAAAAAGAAAAAGAAATGTTAAAAAATATTTAAAAAATAATCAATTAATTAGTTAAACGCTTAATTAACTTAATTAATTAATCTTAATGAGCCTAATGAACATATTTAGTCTAACTAAACCTGCTTAATTAAACTAGTCCATGACAGCTGGGATCCTCACGTCAGTTTGACCCAGTCAATGCCCTGTTGACTGCTGACGTCATGATGATGTCAGCAAACACTATTCTGGATAATGTTGATTTAAAATAATTAAATAAATCCTAAAATGATTTAAATCTTTTAAAATTAATATAAAATAAATTGTAGCTCGGATGGAAAAACTTTGTACATGAAAGTTGCTCAGAACGACGAGATGAATCCGGATACGCAGCCCGTTCATCCACCACACGTCCCTAGCATAGCGAACACGCAACTTTCCCCCTCTGGATCATCTGTCTGAAAATGCGAAACACCAGGGATACTTTCCCGGTTGTTTTCTCCCTTCGCCGGTTTCACCTCTTACTGTGTTAGGGCACACCTGGCACCATTACTTGTCATGTCATGCATCGATATGTATCTGTTTGCATTGTATTCATTGTTTCTTCCCCCTCTTCTCTCTGGTAGACTACGAGACCGACGCCGCTGCTGGTGCCCCGGTCGACTACGTTGTTGACGACCCCTACTTGCCAGAGCAGCCAGGCAACCCCCCCTGATCACCAGATATCGCCTATCCTTCTCTCTACTACTTGCATTAGAGTACTGTAGCATGTTACTGCTTTCCGTTAATCCTATTCTATTGCATAGCTTGTCATTGTTGCTACAGTTGTTGATACCTTACCTGCATTCCTAAATGCTTAGTATAGGTGCTAGTTTATCATCAGTGGCCCTACATTCTTGTCCGTCTGCCGTGCTATACTATTGGGCCGTGATCACTAGGGAGGTGATCACGGGTATATACTTATATACATATACATGATACATGTGATGACTAATGACGGGTCGGCTCGTAGAGTACCCGCGAGTGATTCATAGATTGGGGGCTGAAAGGACCTTTGTCCCGACGGCCCTCTGGGTGGATCTTTGTGGCAGAGTGACAGGGCAAGTTGAGACCACCCAGGAGAGAGGTGGGCCTGGCCCTGGTCGGTGTCCGTAGTTACTTCTAAATAACATGCTTAACGAGATCTTGGTATTCGATCTGAGTCTGGCCACTGGCCTATACGCACTAACCAACTACGCGGGAACAGTTATGGGCACTCGACGTCGTGGTATCAGCCGAAGCCTTCTTGACGTTAGCGACTGAGCGACACGCGCCGGGTTGGACCATGTAACGCAACTTCATTTGTAATGGAGGTTGCTAGGTCTGCTCACCGGCCATGTACGCAATGTGCAGGTGTGCAATGGGCGATGGGCCCAGACCCCTGCGCCCATAGGATTTAGACCGACGTGCTGACCTCTCGGTTGTGCCTAGGTAGGGCTGCGAGGTGTTGATCTTCCGAGGTCCGGCATGACCCAGGAAAGTGTGTCCGGCCAAAGGGGATCGAGCATGTTGGGAAATGTGGTGCACCTCTACAGGGAAGTTTATCTATTCGAATAGTTGTGTCCCTCGATAAAAGGATGACCCAGAATTGTACCTTGACCTGATGACAACTAGAACCGGATACTTAATAAAACACACCCTTCCAAGTGCCAGATACAACCCGGTGATCGCTCTCTCACAAGGCGACGAGGGGAGGATCGCCGGGTAGGATTATGCTATGGGATGATACTTGGTGAACTTACCATCTACTCTCTTCTACTGCTTCGAGATGGAGGCTACCAAAAGCGTATTCTTTGATAGGACTAGCTATCCCCCTCTTATTCTGGCATTCTACAGTTCAGTCCATAGATACTATCCATTTCATTGATACAGATGCATATGTAGTGTAGATCCTTGCTTGCGAGTACTTTCGTTGAGTACTCAGGTTGCTTTGCTACTTCTTTTTCCCCCTTTCCCGATTATTGCGATCATATGATGGAGTCCAGGAGCCAGAGGATCCCGGGGATGGTTCTACGCGGAGTTCGACTTCGAGGAGTAGTTAGGAGGTCCCAGGAAAGAGGCCTTGCCTTTTCGATCGTTGCTACTTTTGTGCTAGCCTCCTTAAGGCAAACTTTTTATCTTATGTTTGTACTCAGATATTATTGCTTCCGCTGACTCTTGTGCATTCGAGCTTATGTATTCGAGCCCTCGAGGCCCCCTGGCTTGTAATATAAAGCTTGTATTATTTTGATTTGTGTCTAGAGTTGTGTTGTGATATCTTCCCATGAGTCCTTGATCTTGATCGTACACATTTGCGTGTATGATTAGTGTACGGTCAAATCGAGGGCGTCACAGGTACCTCCCTGCTAAACTGATAGCAAGGCACACATCAAGTCTGGTACACAGCATTGCATACATGATAGAGCCTATGGCTGAAGCATGGGGAACACCTTTCATTTTCTCTCTATCTTCTGCAGTGGTCGGGCATAGAGTCTAACTCAACTTCACACCTTGCAACATAGGCAAGAACCCTTTCTTTGCCTGATCCATTTTTAACTTCTTCAAAACTTTATCAAGGTATGTGCTTTGTGAAAGTCCAATTAAGCGTTTTGATCTATCTCTATAGATCTTGATGCCCAATATATAAGTAGCTTCACCGAGGTCTTTCATTGAAAAATTCTTATTCAAGTATCCTTTATGCTATTCAGAAATTCAGTATCATTTCCGATCAACAATATGTCATCTACATATAATATCAGAAATGCTACAGAGCTCCCACTCACTTTCTTATAAATATAGGCTTCTCCAAAAGTCTGTATAAAACCATATGCTTTGATCACACTATCGAAGTGTATATTCCAACTCCGAGAGGCTTGCACGAGTCCATAAACGGATCGCTGGAGCTTGCACACTTTGTTAGCACCTTTTGGATCGACAAAACCTTCTGGTTACATCATATACAACTCTTCTTTAAGATATCCATTAAGGAATGCAGTTTTGACATCCATTTGCCAAATTTCATAATCATAAAATGCGGCAATTGCTAACATGATTCGGACGGACTTAAGCATTGCTACGGGTGAGAAGGTCTCATCATAGTCAACTCCTTGAACTTGTCGAAAACCTTTTTGCAACAAGTCAAGCTTTGTAGATAGTAACATTACCGTCAGTGTCAGTCTTCTTCTTGAAGATCCATTTATTCTCTAGGGCCTTCTGATCATCGGGCAAGTCAACCAAAGTCCATACTTTGTTCTCATACATGGATCCCATCTCAGATTTCATGGCCTCAAGCCATTTTGCAAAATTTGGGCTCATCATCGCTTCCTCATAGTTCGTAGGTTCGTCATGGTCAAATAACATGACCTCCAGAACAGGATTACCGTACCACTCCAGTGTGGATCTTACTATGGTTGACCTACGAGGTTCGGTAGTAACTTGATCAGAAGTTTCATGATCATATCATTAGCTTCCTCACTTACTGGTGTAGGAATCACTGGAACTAATTTCAGTGATGAACTACTTTCCAATAAGGGAGTAGGTACAATTACCTCATCAAGTTGTACTTTCCTCCCACTCACTTTTTTCGAGAGAAACTCCTTCTCTAGAAAGGATCCATTTTTAGCAATGAATATCTTGCCTTCGGATCTGTGATAGAAGGTGTACCCAACAGTCTCCTTTGGGTATCCTATGAAGACACATTTTTCCGATTTGGGTTCGAGCTTATCAGGTTGAAGCTTAGATGGTGCCCTATTTAATGTGAATGCAGTCGTCTCTAAAGCATAACCCCAAAACAATAGCGGTAAATCAACGAGAGACATCATAGATCGCACCATATCTAATAAAGTGCGGTTACGACATTCGGACATACCATTACGTTCTGGTGTTCCAGGTGGCGTGAGTTGCGAAACTATTCTACATTGTTTTAAATGAAGTCCAAACTCAAAACTCAAATATTCACCTCCATGACAGATCGCAGAAACTTGATTTTCTTGTTATGATGATTTTCCACTTTACTCTGAAATTCTTTGAACTTTTCAAATGTTTCAGACTTATGTTTCATTAAGTAGATATACCCATATCTGCTCAAATCATCTGTGAAGGTGAGAAAATAACGATATCCGCCGCGAGCCTCAATGTTCATTGGACCACATACATCAGTATGTATGATTTCCAATAACTCTGTTGCTCGCTCCATTGTTCCGGAGAACGGAGTTTTAGTCATCTTGCCCATGAGGCATGGTTCGCAAGTACCAAGTGATTCATAATCAAGTGATTCCAGAAGTCCATCAGAATGGAGTTTCTTCATGCGCTTTACACCAATATGACCTAAACGGCAGTTCCACAAATAAGTTGCACTATCATTATCAACTCTACATCTTTTGGCTTCAATACTATGAGCATGTGTATCACTACTATCAAGATTTAGTAAAAATAGACCACTCATTAAGGGTGCATGACCATAAAAGATATTACTCATATAAATAGAACAACCATTATTCTCCGATTTAAATGAATAACCGTCTCGCATCAAACAAGAACCATATATAATGTTCATGCTCAACGCTGGCACCAAATAACAATTATTTAGGTCTAAAACTAATCCCGAAGGTAGATGTAGAGGTAGCGTGCCGACGGCGATCACATCGACTTTGGAACCATTTCCCACACGCATCGTCACCTCGTCCTTAGCCAATCTTCGCTTAATCCGTAGCTCCTGTTTCGAGTTGCAAATGTTAGCAACTGAACTAGTATCAAATACCCAGGCACTACTGCGAGCATTAGTAAGGTACACATCAATAACATGTATATCAAATATATCTTTCACTTTGCCATCCTTCTTCTCCGCCGAATACTTGAGGCAGTTCCGCTTCCAGTGACCAGTTCCTTTGCAGTAGAAGCACTCAGTTTCAGGCTTAGGTCCAGACTTGGGTTTCTTCATTTGAGCAGCAATTGGCTTGTTGTTCTTCTTGAAGTTCCCTTTCTTCCCTTTACCTTTTCTCTTGAAACTAGTGGTCTTGTTGACCATCAACACTTGATGCTCCTTCTTGATTTCTACCTCCGCAGCCTTTAGCATTGCGAAGAGCTCAGGAATCGTCTTATCCATTCCTTGCATATTATAGTTCATCACGAAGCTCTTGTAGCTTGGTGGCAGTGATTGAAGAACTCTGTCAATGACACTATCATCAGGAAGATTAACTCCCAGTTGAGTCAAGTGGTTGTGGTATCCAGACATTCTGAATATATGTTCACTGACAGAACTATTATCCTCCATTTTCCAGGTGTAGAACTTATTGGAGACTTCATATCTCTCAATCCGGGCATTTGTTTCAAAATATTAACTTCAACTCCTGGAACATCTCATATGCTCCATGATGTTCAAAACGTCGTTGAAGTCCCGGTTCTAAGTCGTAAAGCATGGCACACTGAACTATTGGGTAGTCATCGGCTTTGCTCTGCCAGGTGTTCATAACATCTGGCATTGCTCCTGCAGCGGGTTTGTCACCTAGCGGTGCTTCAAGGACGTAACTCTTCTATGCAGCAACGAGGATAATCCTCAAGTTATGGACCCAGTCCGTGTAGTTGCTACCATCATCTTTCAACTTAGCTTTTTCTAGGAACGCATTAAAATTCAACGGAACAACAGCACGGGCCATCTATCTACAACAACATAGACATGCAAAATACTATCAGGTACTAAGTTCATGATAAATTAAAGTTCAATTAATCAAATTACTTAAGAACTCCCACTTAGATAGACATCTCTCTAATCATCTAAGTGATCACGTGATCCATATCAACTAAACCATGTTCGATCATCACGTGAGATGGAGTAGTTTTGAATGGTGAACATCACTATGTTGATCATATCTACTATATGATTCACGTTCAACCTTTCGGTCTCAGTGTTCCGAGGCCATATCTGCATATGCTAGGCTCGTCAAGTTTAACCCGAGTATTCTGCGTGTGCAAAACTGGCTTGCACTTGTTGTATGTGAACATAGAGCTTATCACACCCGATCATCACGTGGTGTCTCGGCACGATGAACTGTAGCAACGATGCATACTCAGGGAGAACACTTATACCTTGAAATTTAGTGAGAGATCATCTTATAATGCTACCGTCGAACTAAGAAAAATAAGATGCATAAAGGATAAACATCACATGCAATCAATATAAGTGATATGATATGGCCATCATCATCTTGTGCCTTTGATCTCCATCTCCAAAGCACCGTCATGATCACCATCATCACCGGCTTGACACCTTGATCTCCATCGAAGCATCATTGTCGTCTCGCCAACTATTGCTTCTACAACTATCGCTACCGCTTAGTGATAAAGTAAAGCAATTACATGGCGACTGCATTTCATACAATAAAGTGACAACCATATGGCTCCTGCCAGTTGCCGATAACTGTGTTACAAAACATGATCACCTCATACAATAAAATTTATCATCATGTCTTGACCATATCACATCACGACATGCCCTGCAAAAACAAGTTAGACGTCCTCTACTTAGTTGTTGCAAGTTTTACGTGGCTGCTACGGGCTGAGCAAGAATTTCTTACCTACGCATCAAAAACCACAACGCGGTATAGTGATTGCTTTTTGATCTTCAGAAAGAACCCTGTTAATTGATTCCGATTCAACTAAAGCAGGAGAAACAGACACCCACTAGCCACCTGTGTGCGAAGCACATCGGTAGAACCAGTCTCGAGTAAGCGTACGCGTAATGTCGGTCTGGGCCGCTTCATCCAACAATGCCGCTGAATCAAGAATCAACTAGTGACGGCAAGCAATATGTATATACACACGCCCACAACTCCTTTGTGTTCTGCTCGTGCATATAACATCTACGCATAAACTTGGCTCTGATACCACTATTTTGGAACGTAGTAATTTCAAAAAAATTCCTACGCACATGCAAGATCATGGTGATGCATAGCAACGAGAGGGGAAGAGTGTTGTCCACGTACCCTCGTAGACCATAAGCGGAAGCGTTATGACAACGTGGTTGATGTAGTCGTACGTCTCCACGATCGACCGATCCTAGTACCAAAAGTACGGCACCTCCGCGATTTGCACACGTTCAGCTTGGTGACGTCCCACAAACTCTCGATCCAGCTGAGTGTCGAGGGAGAGCTTCATCAGCACGACGGCATGATGATAGTGATGATGATGCTACCCTCGCAGGGCTTCGCCTAAGCACTACGATGATATGACCGAGATGGATTATGGTGGAGGGGGGCACCGCACACGGCTAAGGGATCAATGATCAACTTGTGTGTCTATGGGGTGTCCCCTCTCTCGTATATAAAGGAGTGGAGGAGGGGGAGAGCCGACCCTCTATGGCGTGCCCTAGGGGAGTCCTACTCCCACCGGGAGTAGGATTCCCCCTTCCATGTAGTAGGAGTAGGAGAGAAGGAAGGGGAGGAGAGGGGAAAGGAAAGGGGGGCGGCCCCCACTCAATTCGGATTGGGCTAGGGGGCGCGCCTCCCACCTTTTCCCTTCCTCTCCTGTATTCCACTAAGGCCCAATAAGGCCCATATACTCCTCAGTGGGCTCCGGTAACCTCCCGGTACTCCAGAAATGCCCGAACTGATCCGGAACCATTCCGATGTCCAAACATAGGCTTACAATATATCGATCTTTACATCTCGATGATTTCGAGACTCCTCGACATGTCCGTGATCAAATCTGGGACTCCGAATTACCTTCGGTACATCAAAACACATAAACTCATAATATCGATCGTCACCGAAAGTTAAGCGTGCGGACCCTATGGGTTCGAGAACTATGTAGACATGACCGATACACGTCTACGGTCAATAACCAATAGCGGAACCTGGATGTTCATATTGGCTCCCACATATTCTACGAAGATCTTTATCGGTCAAACCGTATAACGATATACGTTGTTCCCTTTGTCATCGGTATGTTACTTGCCCAAGATTCGATCGTCGGTATCTCAATACCTAGTTCAATCTCATTACTAGCAAGTCTCTTTACTCGTTCCATAATGCATCATCCCACAACTAACTCATTAGTCACATTGCTTGCAAGGCTTATATTGATGTGCATTATCGAGAGGGCCCAGAGATACCTCTCCGACAATCGGAGTGACAAATCCTAATCTCGATCTATGCCAACTCAAGAAACACCATTGGAGACACCTATAGAGCACCTTTATAATCACCCAGTTACGTTGTGACATTTGGTAGCACACAAAGTGTTCCTCCGGTATTCGGGAGTTGCATGATCTCATAGTCATAGGAACATGTATAAGTTATGGAGAAAGCAATAGCAACAAACTAAACGATCATCATGCTAAGCTAACGGATGGGTCAAGTCAATCACATCATTCTCTAATGATGTGATCCCGTTAATCAAATGACAACTCATGTCTATGGTTAGGAAACATAACCATCATTGATTCAACGAGCTAGTCAAGTAGAGGCAAACTAGTGACACTCTATTTGTCTATGTATTCACACATGTACTAAGTTTCCGGTTAATACAATTCTAGCATGAATAATAAACATTTATCATGATATAAGGAAATATAAATAACAACTTTTTTATTGCCTCTAGGGCATATTTCCTTCATATCGCCCAGAACACAATGTGTTCTACTCATGCATATAACATCTACGCATAGACCTGGCTCGGATGCCACTGTTGGGGAATGCAGTATTTCAAAAAATTTACCTACGATCACGCAAGATCTATCTAAGAGATGCATAGGAACAAGCGGGGATAGTGTGTCCATGTACCCTTGTAGACCGAAAGCGAAAGTGTTTTAGTAACGCGGTAGATGTAGTCGAACGTCTTCGCGATCCAATTGATCCAAGCACCGAACGTACGGCACCTCCGCGTTCAGCACACGTTCAGCTCAATGATGTCCCTCGATCTCTTGATCCAGTTGAGGACGAGGGAGAGTTCAGTCAGCACGACGGCATGGCAACGATGATGATGAAGTTATCGACGCAGGGCTTCGCCTAAGCACTACGACGATATGACCGAGGTGTGTAATTGTGGAGAAGGGAACCGCACACGGCTAAGAGAAGGCTTGGTGTGCCTTTGGGGTGCCCCCCTCCCATGTATACAAAGGGGGAGGAGAGGTGGCCGGCCCAAGGGGGGCGCGCCATGGGAGGAGTCCTACTTGGACTCCCGGTCCAAGTAGGATTCGTCCCCCCCTTCCTATTCCCACTAGGAGAAGGAGGGAAATAGGAGGAGGAGAGAAGGAAAGGGGGGACGCCCCCCAACCCTAGTCCAATTCGGTTTGGGCTTGGTGGCGTGCGCCTCCACCTGGCTGCTGCCTCCTCTCTATCCACTAGGGCCCATGAAGGCCCATTAACTCCCGGGGGGTTCCGGTAACCCCTGGTACTCTAGAAAATGTCCGAACCTTTCCGAAACAATTCCGGTGTCCAAACACAACCTTCCAATATATGAATCTTTATGTCTCGACCATTTCGAGACTCCTCGTCATGTCCGTGATCACATCCGGGACTTTGAACAAACTTCGGTACATCAAATCACATAACTCATAATACAAATCATCATCGAACTTTAAGCGTGCGGACCCTACGGGTTCGAGAACTATGTAGACATGACCGAGACACATCTCCGGTCAATAACCAATAGCGGAACCTGGATGCTCATATTGACTCCTACATATTCTATGAAGATCTTAATCGGTCAAACCGCATAACAACATATGTTGTTCCCTTTGTCATTAGTATTTTACTTGCCCGATATTCGATCGTCGGTATCATCATACCTAGTTCAATCTCATTGCCGGCAAGTCTCTTTACTCGTTCCGTAATGCATCATCCCGTGACTAACTCTTTAGACACATTGCTTGCAAGGCTCATAGTGATGTGCATTACTGAGAGGGCCCAGAGATACCTCTCCGATACACGAAGTGACAAATCCTAATCCCGATCTATGCCAACTCAAAAAACACCATTGGAGACACCTGTAGAGCATCTTTATAATCACCCAGTTATGTTGTGACGTTTGATAGCACACAAGGTGTTCCTCCGGTATTCGGGAGTTGCATAATCTCATAGTCAGAGGAACATGTATAAGTCATGATGAAAGCAATAGTAATAAAACTAAACGATCATTAATGATAAGCTAACAGATGGGTCTTGTCCATCACATCATTCTCTAATGATGTGATCCCGTTCATAAAATGACAACACATGTCCTTGGTCAGGAAACTTAATCATCTTTGATTAACGAGCTAGTCTAGTAGAGGCATACTAGGGACACTCTGTTTGTCTATGTATTCATGCATGTAGTAAGTTTCCGGTTAATACAATTCTAGCATGAATAATAAACATTTATCATGATATAGGGAAATATAAATAACAACTTTATTATTGCCTCTAGGGCATATTTCCTTCACCAGCAACTATCTCTTAGGACTTCCAAGTACGAACTCACCAGCTCAATCTTACCAATACCAGTTGCAATTAATGGCTATGTTTTGTACGGTCGATGTATTAATCATGTTGAAGTAAACATACCTAACACGTTTTAGCAATTTTCCCTACCTTTTTATAGACAACTGGGCCATTCTCTACTCTGGCAGCACCTGTCTTGTGATGTTTAACTCTGCCAATTGCATTTTTATTAGTACCGATTTCAATGTTTATTAAGCCTGTTACAATTAACAGTTGTATCCGTTTCTAAACAGTTGTATTTCAATGGCTACAAACTTACAAAACATGACTTAGGATGCTGTTAAGCCTATTGCAATTAACAGTTGTATCCATTTTTTAATTCATTCCTTTGCTATCGTGCTACTCTTTCGCAATGAAGATATCACTACAGATGATGTCGTTTTATTACCATTTGCTATTTTTGGTGGATGTTAACCCTGTTGTAGTTAACATTGGCTTTCCATGTACTTAAACAGGACTACAATGGGCGATGATGTTGTTTGTCGTCGAGGTTAGCTGCATCCCATGTCTTATACACCATCTGTTCCTCAATATAAGTATTTTTAGAGATTCCAATATAGACTACATAAGGAGCAAAATGAGTGAACCTAGATTATAATCTAAACTATATCTATAATTCTATATACATCCATATGTAGTTCATATTGAAATCTCTAGAAATACTTGTACTTAAGGACGTAGGTAGTTGTATTTTACATCATTTGTGCAATCTCAGTTTAGATTATAACATTTACTGGTTGCTTGTAGGTACATATATGAGCGGTACTGATCCACACTTCGATCCCTTTTGTGTATGGGGCAATGAGATATTCATGAACATGTGTCAAGTGATGAAACTAACAAAGATTATTAGGCGAAAGAAACGGGTGATGGGAATTAAGCTCCTTATTTACACTTTGTCCAAGACAACAGTGAACTTTAGGATGGTAAGTAATCTGTTGCCTTTCCCCCTGCCCACAACAAGCTACACTATTAGACCTCAGTATCCGATATTTTCCTCTTTTCAGTGGTTTCCGAAGCTATTTACTGATGATTACCTTGTAAACTATATGACCGGAGTGGAGGCAACTAAGGTTAAAGTATATAATTCATGCTACCATGATAATGATCTAGAAGTCTTCCTGGAGGCGGTGAAGGATGGTAGGCGATCATCACAAGGGGTTGGACAAAAGTTGTTCATGCCTATGGCATGCAGGAAGGCACATTATGGGCATTCCGCTTCTTCAACACTATCGGCAGTCAAAATAATTTGCACTTGTCTCTTCACCTTTACCGCCTCTAAATATTGTGGTTCATCATAGTTAATTGTTGTCTAATTTTGTAATTACTGAACATATTGTACTGAGAATTTTATTTATGGATTTGTTGTTGAACCATTGTGCTGAGAATTTGAATTCCACGTTTCATATTTCAAAATTTCCAATTCGAATAATAAATCATAGGGAAAAATAAAATTATACATGAGCGAATAAAATAATGTGCACAGGGTTTGAAAGAAAACAACGTGTGCGATGGAAAATAGAGAACAACCGGTTCTTTGACGTGAAGCGTTTGCGATGCCCGACGGACGCACACACGGTTTCGTCTCATATGCGTGTGTGATTCATGGTAATACGACAAACGTTTCAGACCAGTGTGCGTGTGTGATAGGAATACCAATTGCACACAATTATGAAAATGGAAACATTGGCATTAGTAGACGCACCGCACACATTTTACATTCTTGAACCATGTGCGATCTATCACAAACATATCAGTAGATTAAATGTTGATGTCCACTTTTTTCACATGACTATAGCAGCGTGATCGTTTGGGATGTCTCTCTGATCAGAAAGATAACGTCGAGATGTAACATGTGGGACTAGGGCGGCTTCTCATATGTTTATTCTATGGCGATTGTCAGTAGTCGCTCGCCTATCCCCAACGGTTTCTGGGTCGTGTGGGAAGGACCCCCTATCACAGCTACTCACTAGCCGACGATTCCAAATGCCGTCGCGGAAAGGGGTCAAAAAACGTTTGTATAGCACCTTACGGTACTGGTGAATAGACCTTCCGGAACGCTACACAATCCTGAAAAGGAGTAGGTACGTGGTAAGCAAACCGACTCCAAAAGTTCCATAAAAGTATTGTTTGATCGTTTTAGAATATATGAAGAATTAGGAAAATAATAAACAATCAGGAAAGTGCACCAGGAAGTGACAAGCCTGGGAGCGCACCTCCCGAGCTTGTGGCTCCCTCGTGGACTTTTCGGACGCTGTTTTTCTTCCATATTACTTGTCCTACATGAAAAAATCATTATATCCTTTGTTCCGGTTCTCTATTAAAAGGAGGCCTTAATATCCCTTAGATTTCCTTATGGACACCACTGCCATGGGAGGATAGGACAAATGCCTACATTACATTGATGAATTGGAGCTATTGTCTACCGCTCTAGGTTGTGACTGTTATATGATGAATGCCATCCAACACAAATATCCATCATTGATCCAATGCCTAAGCTTTTCGCATATTGATCTTTGCTAAGTTACTTTTGTTCTTGTTGCTTTTACAATCACTACAAAACTGCTACTGTTATTGTTACCATTACTATTGCTATTGTTACTACTACTACTATCAAAACTATCATACTATTGTGCTACTAAACACTTTGATGCAGATATTGAGTTCTCCGGGTGTGGTTGAATGGACAGCTCAACTGCTAATACTCACAGATATTCTTTGGCTCCCCTTGTGTCGAATCAATAAATTTGGGTGAAATACTACCCTCGAAGATTGTCGCGATCCCCTGTACTTGTGGGTTATCAACTGCCATTCTTCGTTCTAAGCCCCCAAGAGTAATTATGGCGTGGCGCTGAACAAGTTTGTTATGGTTTTGGAAGTCTATCTTGAAGACTTACCACGAGTGATTGGGCGAGGTCTACTGTGACCTTAGCTCAAGAGGAATACAGTGGCGACTTAGTGTCTTCTAAGTGTAATCTCAGCCGCCTCAACCAGACGTACAGTTGATACAACAACTGGAACTGGTCTACCAAATCACTGTGTCATCACCAAGCCTACCTGGTTTCAAATTCCTGACCCTTTACTTTTAGTTATTCCTCTACTGAAGAATCTGTGATCTACTTTCTGAAGAATTTGAACTGAAGACTTCATCATGTTGTTTCTTATTTCTTCAGTTCATCTTCTATATGCTTATATGATTGTATGATTACATGTTTTTCACTTGTATGTATCTTGTATACATGCTCTATGTTTCTGTGATGAATTAGTCTCGCTCTTGTTTCTATTCCTTCACTCTGATCCTTTTCAAATTCATCTGAGTTTCACGAATGTCTGAAAATCTCCCGTTCACCCTCCTCTTGGAGTAAACTTGCGCTTTCAACATGTGGTCAACGGGCAATCCCGTTAAGGGGAAGCTCGAAAATTGCTTTGAATAAGAAAGATCTCAGATCTACATTAAAGCCAGCTAGAGAAAGAACTCACCCGCTAAGCCGAAGACTTCAAGCCAGAAACATTAGTCCGGGGATGGAATTTTCGTCCTCGGCTTCAAAGACAGGTTCAGGGGCTACTTGCGGTGTCCTAGACTAGGGGGTACTTGCCTAGGTGGCCCACAGTCCATCGGCCGAGCTTACGGCCCATCGATCTCAACAAGGAAGGACTCCAGAAGCCTTGAATTCGGGTGTGATCAAGACGGACACTACCGAAGACTTGGCGTGTACTTCAAGGACAACTACAACCGTCGGTGTGTTTATTCCTAATTGGCAACCGACCATATGTAACCCTAGATACCCCCGATGCATATATAAATCATGGGGTTTTAGTCCATAGGGACACACTCACAATTATTACCCTTAGGGTTTAGGACACAACATACGATCTCGAGGTAGATCATCTTGTACTCGATACTCCATCATCAACACAATCAAAGCAAGACGTATGATTTTACCTCTTCGAGAGGGTCGAACCCGGGTAAACATTGTTTCCCTTGTCTCCTGTTACCCATGGTTTTCAGATTCACAGCTCGGGACCTCCTGCCCGAGATCTGACGGTTTAAGTACCAACAATAATCTTCTTGCACATCTTCACGGATAGCTAAAAAACTCTTATCGAGTATGCTTGGCACATTGATTTTACTAGAACTTCTCTCCTTCACTACTTAGTACCCTCTATTCCTTATCATCTTTTCATCTTGGTGACAATATGTTCGAATTGGGAATCTATCGACTGGTCAAGTGATGTTGGGAGTCTCAAATACTTCTCCACAAGAGTCGCCATTACGTTAGGGCAACACCCGAGTCGGTTATCGTTTGTTGCGACTAGTGCTGCGATCGCTAGTTCACCGCTGCATGGGGCGAGCACATGGCATATGAGTCTGTAGCAGAGGACGATGGCTCGCAACCAGTGCCACCATCGTTACAGATGGCGAGAGACAGAAACCCAAAATCTCATGGGCGGGCCGAAGCGTGAAAGGCTTCATGATTGTGAGTAAGAGAAAAGAGGTTGTGAGCCAGAGCCTAGTCATGTTGTGTGTGTGAACGCCTCTCTGCTCGCTTGGTTGCAATTTCCTATTTGGCGCCTTAAGCAATATGTAGGCTCATAGCTCGAGGCAATATATATCTATATCTACTAATAAAGCAAGATGCGTTTCTACAATTTTTTCATCCGTTCACCACCGAAAAGATTTTTTTTCTATTCGCCGCCAGAATTTCGTACATGGGCTGCCCACAGTGTGGCCCAACAAAGACAGCCCGTTATTTTCTTTTGTTTTGTGCTGTATTTTGTTTCAAAATTTTCAAAAAAGTTCATAATATCAGCAAAAATGAATGTTTTAAAATGTTCAGAATTTAAAATATATTCTGTTTTGAAAAATGTTCTGAAAATTAAATCCATATTTTCATTCCAAAATTGGTTCAGATTTAAAAAAATGTTCCATTTTTTCTTTGTCTTTTCCAAAGTTGTTCAAGATTTTCCAAAATATTGCATTTAAAAATGTTCCAAATACAAAAAAAACTTGTTTTAGTGAAATGTTTGCAAATTCATAATAATGGCCGAGTTTAAAGAAACACATTTTAAAAAATTGTTATGAATGTTCAAAATATGTTGCTTTTTTTAAAAAAAAATCATAAATTACAAATTTTCAAGTTATTATAAAAAGTTCATTTTTTCAAATAAAATTGGGAATTTTGAATGTTTCAAATCTTGTTGTGTATTTTTTAAAAAATAATTTTAGAAAAATGTTTGGGATTTTCAAAATTATTCATATTTCCAAGAATATTTAGCAATTTATATTTAAAAAAAAGTGTTTTCAATCTGACATTGAAGTATGATATTAAATGTTTGAGCTGGCCATTCGTTGGTCGGACTTGTCTCTTCGAGTGGCTAGCAACACATAGCCAGGTCTTTGAGGGCATGATTTCGATCCTTCAACTCATCATTTTTTGGATTTTTTCGCGCCTTACAAACACAAGTCGTCTTAGAGCCTACCAGTGTGCCGGTCCATACACGAACTGATGTGCATCCCACGCGCTATTTTATGCAACTAGCGTCATATAGTAGCCCCCACACATTTGGCCCAAGAAAAAAATTGCTCCGTCGCACAGGCAGTATAGGGCCTTAGGCGCACTCCGCTAGTGGGTCGTCCGAGGGTGCAATTTTTTTTCTTGGCCCAATAAAAGAGAATATTTTGGTTTGGCTCAAATAAAAATATTGTGGGCACGTGAGCGTTGAAATAATCAAAGAGAAAAAACCCTAATAAAGAAGGGACATTGATGTCTGGTTATGCACTAAATATGTTAATAAAACAGGATTTATGAGCTAGAATTAGTAATCCATCCGATTATGCCATCGTAAGAGAGAATGGCGCATAGCTACCAAGTGAGGAGATAGACAAAACCCCGAGACGGAGGCGGACCCAGAGGAAAAAGAGGCACGAGTTTGATGGTTGCCGCCACGCCGACTAACCCATCACTATCAAGATCTCACGGGACAAACATGACCCGCGAGAAGACCACAACTCCTTTCTTTGTCGCACCGCTATGGAGATCATTTTTATGGACATATCAATTATCTCTTCCATTGCTTCTCGCAAAGAAATATCTCTCCCGTTGCAACGCACGGGCATATGTTCTAATAGTCTCCTATATGGGTTGGCATAGGTAGATTTTCCCCGCCGTCTCGAGATCCTTCTAGAAGGTTGGTTTTTCCAGGATAGTTTTTGTTTGTGTTTATTTTTTCTATGTTTTTCTGCTAGGTTTTGCTCCGTCTTGTTTGGTTTTTGTGTTTTTATTTTTATCACATTCATTTTTTAAAATCATGATATTTTAAATAATTATAAACTATTAAAATATGAACATTTTTTATTTTTTAAAATTTCTTTTTCTGCGAGAATTTTCTTTTAATCTAAGCTCGTTTATTCCTTATTTTTTTAATTGTTTGGATTACTTACCGCATGTGTCACGTGGCCGTTTATCCCTTACTATTTTTTAGTGGAGTTTATCCCTTAGTAGTTGAGAAGCGAAAAAAATATGAAAGTGCTGCTTAAGAGGCTGGGTGAAACGGCTTTATGGAAAAGCCGCCCAACGAACTGGGCCTTAAACGCCGCCGAGTGGTACCCACGAACGCGCGCTCTCTGTTGAAAGCATTTAATGACCTGCGTAGCCCAAAACGCAAAACGGCCCATGCGCGTTGAGCTTCTTCCTCCAGCCCCATTGATCCCCGGCGCGACGCCCTAACCTACACCGCGCCCGCTCCCTCTCTCCCTCTCTCTGGCTCGCGGCTACCTGCTCGCGCGCGGCCGCCGTGATGGCCTCGTCGGCGACGAGGGAGGTGCTTATGCTGGAGGCGCCACCGTCCGAGGCTGCGGGTGTGCCTTGGCGCCCGCCTCCGGACGCTGAGACGGTGGACGCGCTGCCCTACATCGACGGGGACTACGGCGACCCGGCGGTGAAGCGCGAGGTTGACCGCCTCGTCGAGGAGGAGATGCGCCGCGCTCACCGCAAGCCCGCCGACTTCCTCCGTGACTTGCCCCCCGTTCCCATCATTGGATTCGAGGTGAGTTCTTGCGCCCTCTCTATTGTTTTTAGGACGCTGATCCAACGCTTAGCGATCTGAGGAGACAATTAGGGCCAAGCCGTCGAAGATTTATACTTGTATACTACTTAGAAGGGATGCACTGAGGTTTTATTTCTTTTTTATTTTAGCTTTTGGAGTTTCGACATAGTTAATGTTTAGGTTATTTACAAATTATTCCTGCATCATCACGACTTTAGCTGGGAAATACTCCCTCCGTTCCAAAATAGATGACCCAACTTTATACTAAGATTGTACTAAAGTTAATAGAAAGTTGAGTCATCTATTTTCAAACGGAGGGAGTAGCTCTTTCGAGGACTATATATGCAATTGGGAGCTGTAGGCTAAGAGGTTTCCATATGCAATTGGGAGCTGTAGGCTAAGATGTTACCATATGCAATTGGGAGTTGTAGGCTAGTACGTTGTCATATGCAAGTGGGAGCTGTAGGCTGATAGGTTGTCATATGGAATTGGGAGTTGTAGGTAGAACTCGTCTGAAATAAATTTTCCCTGTCGGATGCGTACTTGGGGAACAACATTGCAGAATACCACATTTAGTTACCCAGAAGAAAGGACTCAACTATGTTGGTTCAGTCTTATATGGTTGGTGTATACTTAAGGATATCTTACGTTCTCAATTTTTCATTCAACCAATCACTCTGTGCTATTGCTATAAACCTATATCAGACAATTTAGTTGAAAAGTACTTCACAAATTTGATTTCAAGAGCAAATTATCGCTGGATGTTTTCCCTATCAACAGTGAATAGCTGTTTTAATGGGATCAACGTTGAACCATTGAAGATGAAATATGCACCTTTTGCTGTTGAACATTAGAGAACAACACTATGAATGCTGCCTAGTTCTAATTGATTTGTGTACAAAATAAAGTAATTTTTCTGTATTGTTTGATGAAGATGCTGTTGAATTTTCGGACCCTAGTGTTGGCTGTCACGTTGTTTAGCTAGTATGAAGTTCATTTCTTTCATATTGTAATGGCCGGAGAAAAGGCTGACCCTGCTTAAAATATTATTATTTTTCATAGTTGCACACGTCCACTAAACTGAAAGCATGCACATATTGTCCTCGGTGTTATATAAACTAGTACTGTATATTGTATTGTATAAGCAGGTGCAACCATTACAAAATCTTGTACATTAGCTCATCCCTTCTGCTGTATGCATGAAGCTAAAATTACAAGTAATCTGCACCAAGATTAACACACTATTTAGATATTCAATTGTATGACTAGAGGTGGTAAATTTTAGTGCTTGGAGCATACACTGAGCAATTTATTACAGAAAAACCTCACGCGTAGCTGAACGACAGCTAGATTGAAAAGACATTCTCACTTTGAATTGCAGAGTTCTTACTATCTAAAATAGACGTTGTATTAGCACCATGCACATAGAACATGGGGAGTTTGTACCATGTTTTAGAAAGTTTCTCCTCTTTCAGTCATGTGTCACACTCTCTAATGCCAGTGCCGGTAAGCAACTAAAACACAAATTTGGTGTTACTGTTGCCTAATGAACAGCTGGAAGTATTTGCAAACTAAAAACCAGCTAGGAACTACATCTATGTTGGACCTCATTGAGCAGTTATGATATGTTTGGATGTGTCTCTGAACAGAACTATTAGTGTGTGTAGTTAGGTTTTTTCTTCATTTGTTTGCAACACCTTATATATGTTAGCAGTTCAGTAAGCTGAGTAGTCAAGTGTTTCGTATACATACATGAACGGACATGCCCAACATAAATTGCACATCTGATGTTACTTAACACAAACAAGTGTTGATAAACTGTAAATTTGTTGCACAATAGATGCTTTTGCATGTACGTTTTAAATGGTCAGCGTTTTTCTTGTATGCATATATTGTAAAACATTAGACCTACTTCTTGCTTGTTTTGATCATTTGGATTTGTTGTTTGAATGTAAAACATGTCATGTTCTCATTTAGCATTTTTGTTTTAGAATCATCCTATGCTTGCGAAAGAGTACGAACGTGTTAGAGCTGGCAAGCCACCTGCTACCATAGAGATGTCCCGCTATGGTTTGGAGCCACCCCCAGCGAACAAGAGGAATGATGTTGTTGCTTGGAGGCAGGCTTTACGGAATGCCCAGAGCCAGCTGCAGCATCAAATTGTGCGGTAAGGCTGCTTATGCATATTTGCATTTGAGGAATCATGTGTTCTGAATCAACATTGCTATAATAGACATGCACATTGATAGCTCTGTGTGGCCACTATGGCAGTCTGTTTGTAACATTTTTAAGTTATGAATATGAATGCTATTATGAAGTTGTATTAAAGCAAAATAGCTCCCATAGGGATTTCTTTGGGTCTGTGGTCAGGACATTCATGAAACTTTTCCCATCCAAAATTGCATTGAGTAATAAGCTAAACCCACATGATACTGAACTACAAATGACTGCCATAGTTCAAGCAGTAGATTGCACTTTGCTGCACCAGATCATGACAACATCACATTGGCCAGTGTCTTGCTGTGGCATGTCCTGCTGTCTGTCTTTTTAGTAATTATACCAATGTTGTTCCATTCACCGTTATAGTCTGTAAGCTTTCAATACCGCGAAGAGTATAGGTTTCCAAATATTTATGATGAAATAAAAATCAAATTCAAAAGGACAGACTCTTTAACAAAGAGTTCCGCAGTCTGTTTGAAATGACAAGTAAATTGTTACGGTTATGCAAGAGCTGATTCTCTTATACGTACTATAGTAATCATCGTTAGAATGGGAGGTAGCGTATTGCTCGTAGTTGTAGACAATAATAACCACATTGTAGACAATGCATTCTCCGATTTTTCTTTATACATATGATCGGCATAGGCTTTGAATTTCTTAGCCTCAATTGTAGTATGCACTTTATTTAGGTGTTTTTGTGTTTCACCATATGCATATGGTTCTTATCATCTATGGTCTGCTATTATTGTCAAACATACTTCTATTGTTTTTTGAAATGAAGTTAGTGTTACAGGATTGAGAATCTGGAGCTTATGCTGAAGCACGGTGTTGAGGTTTGGAAGCTCCAGAACAGAAAGATGGAATCAGTTTTGTCTAGGTAATTTGTTCTGTCCATATGTCCTTGACAGTGCTGTATCACTTGCATCTTGTCCTGTTTTCCTTGCATTTCATTTGACACTGTTCGGTTTGTGGACTGTGTCATCAGTACTATCCTACATTGAAGGTGACGCAAAACCAATGTGTTTCTAGCTGTCTCACGTGTGTGATGAATCAGTGTTCATGTAGCTTAGGCATCCACTGGATTATGAAGCACTTAAATGTATTCATGTCATGCGTATGCTTTATTATTGTGTATGTGTACATGGTCTCTAAAAAGTAGATATATTAGTTATAATGCTGGAAGTATGCGATAACATGGTACTTTGTAGGACACAAAAAATGACTCTGGAATACAATGAAAAGATAGAAACTGTCAACCGTGAGAGGAAATTTCATCAGGTAACATACTGGTCAACTCCCGTCCTTAATGTGAATCAGCATGACCATACTGTACAGGCAAGTGATATTCTGTTTTTGATCAGCAAAACACTGGTGGACAACTCCATGCCTTGACAGTAGAATGGCAGGAACTGTGTCAGAAAAACATGGCTATTCAAGCTGCCTGTGTTGATCTACAGAATCAAATTGATCTGCTTAAACTTGAAGCTAAAGAACAGTATGATCTCCCTCCCTTCCCCTCCCTCCCCTGCACTCCCTCCCCATTCTCTCCCTCTCTTTATGAGTTGTGTGCCAAATTTCTTTACAGGGGAATGCCAATGGCTGGTAGCAATGAAACTAACCCACAAGCATCAGTAGGGATTTGAGGTACAATATGTTATTCTGTTCTTAAAGGTGCAGTATTTTTCAATTTGCCTTACAATTAAGTTCAGTTGCCATTGCACAGAATGCGTTCATTCTGTTGACAAGTTAGATGTTTCTGCAGATACAGATGGAGGAAGGCAGAAGCTGTGACTCCATGAGATGTCAGCTAGAGGTTCCAGTAGCCACTATGCTTACCTGACCCACACCTGGCTGTTCCGTTGACAACTACCATTGTGGAATGTGTGTTATGCAACGTGATGGCATGTGCTGGTGGACACCTGGTAGAGAAACAGCTTAAACGCATGTATTGTTCCGTGACAAGAGAAAGAGAATCAGAATGCCCATCTCTTTTGTTGATCACAAATGGGTGTCAACTTTTCGGGGTGTAAATTTGTACCGTAACATGGAAGTGTCAGCTGAATGTTTCGTCTATTTAGCTCTGCATGTTTCAGAAAATGTCATGAACCTGCTGCATCTTGTTTCAAATAGCCTGTTCACTATGTCGCCTTCTAAGGCTTGATTGATTGCCTTACCTTGTTGCTGTTGGGTTCGTAGGCTGGTAACTGCTATACGCTTATCTTCGAAACCTTAGCATGGGACGCCTTGGAGTAGATGATACCCTGTGTATTGTTGAGGGAATTCATAGTAATATGCAGGATAAACATTTAATAATAGTAGTTAGAATCATAATCTGGTACTTGTATGATATAATGTGAAAAACTGTAGTTACATATAAAGTTTATTATGTTTTGCATGAATAGTTTATAGTTCAACTGTAAAAACAAGTAGTAACATGCAAGAGAACTATGCATTATTTTTGTGGTTTGTGCCTTCTTTTTCCAGTAAAATGACCGGAGATGTGTTCCGTTTCTTGTGCAATAATCAACTGGATGGGCATGTGTTTGTGGTTGTTTCATAGTATTCTCAGCATTCCAATTTCACTTGTGAACAACCATTAGTAGAGACGTATCAGGTCAGGTGCCTACTACTTATTGACATTGGCGGATAATAAGATACAAATTTGACAAACATTTCAGTTTCCTATTGTGATTGCCTTGTTCATTCCCGTGCTAGCAACCAGTAGCAATAGCTAGCTTGAGAAAAATATTTGTAAGTACATTCCTATTGAAATTATTGTTAGATGGATGAGACATTTCTTCAGTGTTGCAATCAGGCAGGCAGGCCTGAATAAAATGGTGTTAAACAAATTTGTACTGTATATAACAGAATAGGCAAGTTGCTATATTATCAAAACATAAAGCATGGAGGATGGTAGTATGGGCAACATATCAATGTTTAAGTAAGATGCATACATATGGAATAAATAAATGAAGTAAAGAAAACAAATTCACATATCAAAAAGGCATATGCCCTTTACATAGATTGACATGGAATCATTGATGGATATAAGATACAAGGACGCCACTACATAGGGGCGTCGCATGGATCGTGGGCGGATCCTTGTAGGGACTAAACCGGGCCATAGCCCGTCATATTCTTTGGATTTTCTTTGGTGTCTGGATTTGGCCCAATAATAGAAGTTGGCCCAGTGAGAATGTTCTTGGCCCGTTTTTCAATTTGTTCCACTCTCTGCCACAGGCATGGATGCCTTCCCATGCGGAAGCTCCCTCCTCTCACTCATTTGCATCCAACAATGACACATAGGAGCAACTCTAATAGAACATGCAAAATATAGATCGCCAAAATCATTATGGAGGCGGTCGCTAAAAATCATGGAGGCTCTAGAGCTCCAGAGCCGGGTTGGGAGGCGGTGCGGGAGGAGGAAGATGAACATTGAAAATGTGATCCTGACCGTTGGATGGAGATCTGACGGCCCAAAAAAAGTGATCTACGCAGTGAAAAAACCAATCAACTTACAATCAGTCCCAACTCTTTCTTTTTTCTAATTCCCCATACAATATGCGGAAACGCTTCTTCGTGAGCGAGTGTTGCAATGAGCGACCCCGTTGTGACGCCCCCGATTTGACCGTACACTATCATACACGCAAATGTGTACGATCAAAGATTAAGGACTCACGGGAAGATATCACAACACAACTCTAGACACAAATTAAAATAATACAAGCTTTATATTACAAGCTAGGGGCCTCGAGGGCTCGAATACATAATCTCGAATACACAAGAGTCAGCGGAAGCAATAATATCTGAGTACACACATAAGTTAAACAAGTTTGCCTTAAAAAGGCTAGCACAAACTGGGATACAGATTGAAAGAGGCGCAGGCCTCCTGCCTGGGATCCTCCTAAACTACTCCCGGTCGTCGTCAGCGGCCTGCACGTAGTAGTAGGCACCCCAATGTAGTAGGAGTCATCGTCGACGGTGGCGTCTGGCTCCTGGACTCCAACGTCTGGTCGCAACAACCGGGTATAGAAAGGGGAAAAGGGGGAGCAAAGCAACCGTGAGTACTCATCCAAAGTACTCGCAAGCAAGGAGCTACACTACATATGCATTGGTATTAATGAAAGGGGTAGTATATGTGGACTGAACTGCAGAATGCCAGAATAAGAGGGGAATAGCTAGTCCTATCGAAGACTTCGCTTCTGGTAGCCTCTATCTTGAAGCAGTAGAAGAGAGTAGATGATAAGTTAATCAAGTATCATCGAATAGCATAATCCTACCCGGCGATCCTTCCCTTGTCGCCCTGGGAGAGAGCGATCACCGGGTTGTATCTATCACTTGGAAGGGTGTATTTTATTAAGTATTCGGTTCTAGTTGTCATAATGTCAAGGTACAACTCCGGGTCGTCCTTTTACCGAGGGACACGGCTATTAGAATAGATAAACTTTCCTGTAGGGGTGCACCACATTTCCCAACACGCTCGATCCCCTATGGTCGGACACACTTTCTTGGGTCATGCCTGGCCTCGGAAGATCAACACGTCGCAGCCCTACCTAGGCACAACAGAGAGGTCAGCACACCGGTCTAAATCCTATGGCGCAGGGGTCTGGGCCCATCGCCCGTTGCACACCTGCACGTTGCGAACGTGGCCGGAAGCAGACCTAGCCTCCCTAATACAAGAGCAGGCGTTCCAGTCCAATCCGACGCGCGCCACTCAGTCGCTGACATCAAGAAGGCTTCGGCTGATACCACGACGTCGAGTGCCCATAACTATTCCCGCGTAGTTGGTTAGTGTGTATAGACCAGTGGCTAGACTCAGATCAAATACCAAGATCTCGTTAAGCGTGTTAATTGATATAACCGCGGACGCTGACCAGGGCCAGGCCCACCTCTCTCCTACGTGGTCTCAACCTGCCCTGTCGTTCCGCCACAAAGTAACAGTTGGGGGCCATCGGGAACTCAGGCCCACCACTACCTGGATGGAGCCACCTGTCCTTTCAGCCCCCACGTTGGAATCACTTGTGGGTACTTTACGAGCCGACCCAACTTTAGTCACCACATGTATCACATATCATGTATATAAGTATATACCCGCGATCACCTCCCAAATGATCACGACCCAATAGTATAGCATGGCAGACGGGCAAGAATGTAGGGCCACTAATGAAATACTAGCATCCTATACTAAGCATTTAGGATTGCAGGTAAAGGTAACAATAGTAGTAGCAAGGACAGGCTATGCATCAGAATAGGATTAACGGAAAGCAGTAACATGCTACACTACTCTAATGCAAGCAGTAGAGAGAAGAATAGGCGATATTGCTACCTCTTGAGCACTGTGTTGGTTTTTCCTTGAAGAGGAAAGGGTGATGCAGTAAAGCAGCGTAAGTATTTCCCTTAGTTTTTTAGAACCAAGGTACCAATCCAGTAGGAGACCAAGTGCGAGTCACCTCGTACCTACACAAACAAATAAGAACCTCGCAACCAACGCGATAAAGGGGTTGTCAATCCCTTCACGGCCACTTGCAAGAGTGAGATCTAATAGAGATGATAATAATAAGATAAATATTTTTGGTATTTTTATGATATAGATTGAAAATAAAGATTGCAAAATAAAATAGATTCGAAACTTATATGATGGAGAATAGACCCGGGGGCCATAGTTTTCACTAGTGGCTTCTCTCAAGATAGCATAAGTATTACGGTGGGTGAACAAATTACTGTCGAGCAATTAATAGAAAAGCGAATAATTATGAGAATATCTAGGTATGATCATGTATATAGGCATCACGTCTGTGACAAGTAGACCGACTCCTGCCTGCATCTACTACTATTACTCCACACATCGACCGCTATCCAGCATGCATCTAGAGTATTAAGTTCATACGAACGGAGTAACGCCTTAAGCAAGATGGCATGATGTAAAGGGATAAACTCATGCAATATGATATAAAACCCCATCTTTTTATCCTCGATGGCAACAATACAATACGTGTCGTTTCCCTTTCTGTCACTGGGATCGAGCACCGCAAGATTGAACCCAAAGCTAAGCACTTCTCCCATGGCAAGAAAGATCAATCTAGTAGGCCAAACCAAACTGATAATTCGAAAAGACTTGCAAAGATAAACCAATCATACATAAAAGAATTCAGAGAAGATTCAAATATTGTTCATAGATAGACTTGATCATAAACCCGCAATTCATTGGATCTCAACAAACACAACGCAAAAGAAGATTACATCGAATAGATCTCCAAGAGAATCGAGGAGAACTTTGTATTGAGATCCAAAGAGAGAGAAGAAGCCATCTAGCTACTAGCTATGGACCCGAAGGTCTGAGGTAAACTACTCGCACATCATCGGAGGGGCCATGGAGTTGATGTAGAGGCCCTCCGTGATCAATGCCCCCTCCGGCGGAGCTCCGGAAAAGGCCCCAAGATGGGATCTCTTGGGTACAGAAGGTTGCGGCGGTGGAAATAGGATTTCGTGGTGCTCCTGGATGTTCTCGGGGTATATGGATATATATATAGGAGGAAGAAGTAGGTCGGTGGAGCAACGAGGGGCCCACGAGGGTGGAGGGCGCGCCCCCCTACCTCGTGGCCTCCTCGATTGTTTCTTGACGTCCACTCCAAGTCCCCTGGATCACATTTGTTCTAAAAATCATGTTCACGAAGGTTTCATTCCATTTGGACTCTGTTTGATATTCCTTTTCTACGAAACACTGAAATAGGCAAAAAAACATCAATTTGGGCTGGGCCTCCGGTTAATAGGTTAGTCCCAAAAATAATATAAAAGTGTAAAATAAATCCCATTAACATCCAAAACAGATAATATAATAGCATGGAACAATCAAAAATTATAGATACGTTGGAGACGTATCAAGCATCGCCAAGCTTAATTCCTGCTCGTCCTCGAGTAGGTAAATGATAAAAACAGAATTTTTGATGTAGAATGCTTTCTAGAATATTCTTCAATGTATTTTTCTATATTGTGGCATGAATGTTCAGATCTGAAAGATTCATGATAAAAGTTTATTGTTGACATAAAAATAGTAATACTCCAAGTATGCTAGTCAAGCAATTATGTCTTATAAAAATACCATAGCCAGAGAAAACTTATCCCTACAAAGTCATATAGTTTGGCCATGCTTTATTTTCGTCACACAAAATGCTCTCATCATTCACAACCCCGATGACAAGCCAAGCAATTGTTTCATACTTAGCCTTTTTCAAACTCTTTCAACTTTTACGCAATATATGAGTGCGAGCCATGGACATAGCACTATGGGTGGAATAGAATATGATGATTGAGGTTGTGTGAGAAGACAAAAAGGGAGAAAGTCTCACATTGACGAGGCTAATCAATGGGCTATGGAGATGCCCACCGATTGATGTCAATGCAAGGAGTAGGGATTGCCATGCAACAGATGCACTAGAGCTATAAATATATGAAAACTCATCAAAGAAAATAAGTGGGTGTGCATCCAACTCGCTTGCTCACGAAGACCTAGGGCATTTGAGGAAGCCCGTCGTTGGAATATACAAGCCAAGTTCTATAATGAAAAATTCCCACTAGTATATGAAAGTGACAAAATAAGAGACTCTCTATCGTGAAGATCATGGTGTACTTTGAAGCACAAGTGTGGAAAAAGGATAGTAACATTGTCCCTTCTCTCTTTTTCTCTCATTTACTTTTTTTATTTTTTTTATTTGGGCCTTTTTTTCCTTTTTTTTCTTTTGGCCTCTTTTCTTTCCCTTTTTTCGTTCGGAGTCTCATCCCGACTTGTGGGGGAATCATAGTCTCCATCATCCTTTCCTCACATGGGACAATGTTCTAATGATGATCATTACACTTTTATTTTCTTACAACTCCAGAATTACAACTCGATACTTAGAACAAAATATGACTCTATGTGAATGCCTCCAGCGGTGTACCAGGATTGCAATGAAGCAAGAGTGACATGTATGAAAAAAATATGAACAGTGGATTTGCCACAAATACGATGTCAACTACATGATCATGCAAAGCAATATGACAATGATGATGCATGTCAAAATAAATGAAATGGTGAAAAGTTGCATGGCAATATATCTCGGAATGGCTATGAAAATGCCATAATAGGTAGGTACGGCGGCTGTTTTGAGGAAGATATAAGGAGGCTTATGCGTGATAGAGCGTATCATATCACGGGGTTTGTATGCACCGGCGAAGTTTGACCAACTCTCAAGGTGAGAAAGGGCAATGCACGGTACCGAAGAGGCTAGCAATCATGGAAGGGTGAGAGTGCGTATAATCTATGGACTCAACATTTGTCACAAAGAACTCACATACTTATTGCAAAAATCTACAAGTCATCAAAACCAAGCACTACGCGCATGCTCCTAGGGGATAGATTGGTAGGAAAAGACCATCGCTCGTCCCCGACCGCCACTCATAAGGAAAGCAATCAAAGAACACCCCATGCTTCAAATTTGTCACATAACATTTACCATACGTGCATGCTACGGGACTTGCCAACTTCAACACAAGTATTCCTCAATTTCACAATTACTCAACTAGCACACCTCTAATATTACCACCTTTATATCTCAAAACCATCTATCAAGCATCCATTTGACATCCAGAGACAAAAGAAGTCCCACACGAAACTGGGAATTTTCCCCAATGGATGTAACCAGCTCTGCTTTCGCGGTCTCAAAAGGAGAAGCCCCGAACGCTTGCAGTTGCTTTTTTCTCTTTATTCCTTCTAAGCGAGCCTCTAAAGACTCTACTCCTACTTTAAACTTAGAGTCCGATTCTTCCAATTCTTCCAAAGACAAAGTAGAACTTCGTTTTGAGGAGTTTGCCCCCCGTTCGCCGCCGTCCAGCCGGCGGCTACTCTGGGATGGATCGAGGTTTAGG
Source organism: Triticum dicoccoides (assembly GCF_002162155.2). Classification (NCBI taxonomy): domain Eukaryota; kingdom Viridiplantae; phylum Streptophyta; class Magnoliopsida; order Poales; family Poaceae; genus Triticum; species Triticum dicoccoides. Next base: position 218,658,201 of record NC_041384.1, read on the forward strand.
CCAGGGGGCTTGCTCCCTTTCTTCTGGAGCTAAGGAACGACCTGAGGGTGGCGTTTCCGGTAAAGGAGGAATCTCAAGGAGGGTCTCCAGACCTTCGAAGTGCCCCACCACCAGGGTTGGCGTTGTGTCGACGACCCCCTCTGGCTCCGGGCTAGAGGTAATTTCGATGATCTCCCCGGCCCTTTGTTCCTCGTCACCATCGCAATAACAATAAGGAGACGCGGTGACGTCGTCATCCAGAAGGAAAAAGAAAACCCCGAAGGTACCGAATGGAATTCTACTTGTCGGGCTTGGATTCGTTTCGTTTATCAAAAATCGAAATAATAAATAACAACCCATAAATAAAAGAGAAATTATGATAACAAATCTAAAGTGAAGCCAATCGCTTATAAAAATAAACCAGTCTCCTTTTAAAAGGAACTGGCCAATTCACTTCGAAAAACTACGTTCTAACTTGAGCAGAAAAATTGGTGGCATTTGACATCTAAAGTTTCACCACCCCTACTACTGCCCGAAATCCTGCTTTAGTGAGCTTTCCCCAAGGTGACATCGAAGGTCTACCTCCTTTCATGCGCCCCTCACCTCCTCCATGAGGATGATCCACTGGATTCATTGCAACATCATGAACAATGGGGCATCTGCCTAAGCACCAGCACCCCCACCGCGCTTAGGCTCTATACCTACTAGACCTGTATTCGGTAAAGCTTTCTTTCTATATGCTAATTCTCATGCAGTTCATATTGTCGATATGAGTATAATTGCCTCGATAAATAGATAAGAATTCCTTTCTTTACCGGTAAATGAATAGGAATCAGGTTAATAAAACCGGAACTGTTTCCGCCTTCCTCTCGAACTGAGCTATTTCTCTGAAATATACAGTTTCACATCATTACAGGAAATCCTATACCTGTGTATTACCACCCGGTATGGAGCCATCGTCGTCTTCGGCGTAGCGTGAAGACCTTCCCACGGTCTTCGAGTCGTTCTTGACTGGCTAGCAAGCACCAGTGGAATTTAACCGCCTTGTGGTCGGGACACCGCCTTCTTCTCTAGAATCACACAAGTGGTACCGCTCCCCACGGTAAGGAGAAAGACCTTAAGGCATAAACGTAGAGCCTGAGTCCACAAGATAGTATTTTCTCGGTGACGATAGTGGCCATTTTCCGGTTCAGTGGTTGTATCCAGAAAGATTCTGGAGTCATTTGCCGTACCCTCCCAACCAACCATCACATATGTGAAACTCATGTGAAAATAAAAAGCACACAAACTCTGTGTTGGCGAAACTCATTTTCCACGATAACGTATTTGGTTTGCTGTTGGAACTCGGGCAGAAATGTGTGTCCCGGCTCCAACGCTATTCTAGAAATGCAAAAAATAGAATAATAGATGAATTAGAAAACTCAACTATTCTTTGTGATTCGGTACCGCTTGAACTAACTGGCCCAATTCTTGGTAGGTACTTATTAGGGGGAGGGCCAACCACCGAATGAACAACGATCTCCCGGTCCCACTTGATTCCTGGGGAATTTAGGGAACCCTGCCGACTTGACTCTTTTAAGAGGAAGAAATTCGAAGTGAAATATCTAGAATATGCTTTACACTCCATTTTCACACAGGTATGCCCCCTACCTTTCTGTAGATTGATGCACTAATAAGACTCCAAATCCTTGGTTTGAGCATCCCTTTCTTTTGTAACCTCTCTTAGGAACTTCAAACGGAACAAGGCTAGGATCCTAATCTCTATTCCTTCCTCCTTGGCGTCAGATAACTCCAATAAAGCATGACTGAAGTAGATATAAAACGTGTCGAAGAGCAATAGACTCTTTTTTATAGAGCTTATCATTGTCATTGATTGACCAGCATGACTTATGGATTGCATTTTATACTGTGCTATTTGAATAGGGAGATTCTTGAAAGGCGGAGGAAATAGACTTTCTTGCTCCTGCATCATTCTTGCTAAGGGCATCTAAGGAACTAATCAAAGGTTACGAAAGAGAAGGCTTGAAAAGGAGCTTACTTTTCCCGCTAATGCTACTTCCGCTATCTCGTAAGGAGGATACGACTCATAAACCTCCCTTGGTATTTGGGTAGGGAGAAAGATAATTAATTAGACTGAGTGAGGAATGTATACAACTACTGCTCAAAAGGCAATAAGAAGCACGCACTCCTACTAGACATGGAAGGAGTAAACCTAAAATATGCTTTCTTTCCTTATGTTGAATCGACTTCCTTGTCTCTTTCTAGAAAGTCAGCAGCTGGCCCAAGGTGACCTACTGGGAAATGAAAAAACAATTGGTTCAATCGAGTACTTATAAGCCGAACGGAGTTCTCTCTCATATTGTTATGTTTACCTGGAATGCCATAAGCCTGCTCTCAAGGAACAACTCGAATCACTGCTGACGCGGGACTTGCTTTCGCACGGGGAGTTGGATAAATTACCCTCTTGTGGGTATGGCGATAAATAGCAATAGCAACGGATTGATTATGATTATGATTAAGTAGACTGACTGTTGGATGAGCTCCAAAAGGTGGTGAGCCTGATGAGTCAACCAAAGGGAGTGGGCCCTTTAAACCCCTAGGGCATAAGCATTTCTGCCTATCCAAAATAAGAGGTCAAGTCAATCTTGAATGCGGTTAATACCTATTAGTATTAGATACAGAATCCTATTTGCTTTGAGCGCCCCTATCATCTATTCTCTCTATCTATAGATGGAGAAAGACATGCTCAATATGAATTGGGACAAAGAAGAAAGCCAAAAGCAGGAGGTAGGTCCGTGGTTTCAAGTTGAGTAGTGAGTGGTTCCTTGAGGGGAGTCGGCAGAAACCTTTACTCATTTGATTTCCTCCCAAAAGAAGGAGGGGTTTTCCTGTGGTAGGCGCCAAGAAAGATACCATGAAATTAGGCACCAGGTACTATCCATCGCACTTAGAGTTGGTATTTATTGTTTGATTTGAATCCCTGCTTACCAAACAGTTGTCATAACAGATTTGAATGACGATATCCAATTATGAAATGGCTAGAGGAGGCACAGAGATAAGACAAAACTGATGGTAAGGTAAATCAAAGGTTTTCATTTACCTTATCATCGTCGTAACTTTCTTATCTATTTGTGTATGCTATTAGAAAGGGAAATTCGATACAACCAACGCGCAAAACCTTCCGTCTTTCCTATGAAAACAACTTCCGCCTGGATAGAATAGTTAGCCAACATGAATTCCTGCTTATTGTCCTTCCTACCCATAAGTGAGAGCAAGGCCGAAGTAGAGCATAGAGCTTAGAAGTAGGATCTGGTAATTGGTTCTGCTCAGCAGATGCAAAAAGAGAGGTGTTTTTGGGGTGAGTCCCTGCCAAGCGGCTTTTGATGACGGCGTCGTCAACGTACACTTCTGCATTACGACCCAACTGAGACCTGAGGATGAGGCTCATTAGGCGCTTAAATGTGGCGCCGGCATTTATCAAACCGAAGGGCATCCGCTTGTAACAGAAGGAAGGGGCGATAAAACTAGTTTTTTCTTTGTCTTCCTCAGCCATATAGACTTGCTGATACCCAGAGTAGGCGTCGAGGAAGCTCAACATCTCGCACCCTACGGTGGAGTCGACCAATTTAGTCCTTGTACTTCGATGGAACCAAATTCCAGTATATGGATTGCAAACTTTTTCTGCTTTGGGTCTGAAGTGAATGAAAGGGTGGGTTAAAAAACCATGGCCAGCCCCCCTCAAGAAATCTCACCCGTAGGTTACTGATGGGATGCTAGCTGCCAGTATACAGGAAAAACGTGGTGCAGAGCACGAACAAGATGTGCTAACACATATCCCTTATATTTATTGGTTCTACAGAAGATGTATGATAAAGAGCTGGCATTAAGTCATGCAACGCGCTCAGGCTTTATAAGAGGAAAGACTCTCGCCAGTATAGATTGAACGTACGGCGCTTGCTTACAAGACTGCTACTGAAAAAGGCTACCTCTTCAAACTGCTGAATGCCCTATTCCATCTATCTTTCCCTGAAAAAGCGTATACTTTTGTTCTATAAGCAAATAAAGCATACTTCTTTTGCGGATCAAGCAGTCTTCTACCTTGGTGGGTAGCGGAGAATCAAATCAACATCGGAGTATTGCTCTAGCTGCTGCTGAATTAACCTGGATTCAATCGTGACTCTCTGAACTAGGCTGTACTTCGTCTTCCCCTCTGGACCTCGGAAATGGAAAAAAGTTACCGGTGCGTAATTGAAGATTCGGTGAAAACTAGTCGACCTTTCATCACAAATTGAAGCAGAGGCTGTTAGTTGAAAATCCATTTGCAGATCCTGTTGTTGAGGTAGAACCAGCTTCACCAATAGCATAGACTCTATCAGTCGAAGAGATCAGCAGGTACGAGGATAACAGAGACAGAGATAAAGGCTTCGTCAGCAGAGACGAGAGCGGGGCCCTTTTGAAAATCAGAAATAAAAGGGGCGATCAACGAATTGACCAGGTGTAAGCAGAGGGAACTGGAGCAGAGCAATATGTAGCATACTTTTCCGTTCGAGACCCGTATCTAGACCCTTGTGATCGATAGCCGGACCCATGCTGACGGCACCGAAATCCCGCCCCTCCCGCGGAACTAGTACCACCAATAGATAGGCCCGTCCCTTCTTGGGCAACCCTGAAAGTATCTTCTTGTACGGACTGAAACAAGACAAACTACTCGCGGGACCCACTTAAGATCTCTTTCTTTAGTTTTCTGCTTTATTCCTTTCTTAGAAAAAAGTAGCTTCCCTTATTAGTAGCGCTAGTATCTTTTCATAATGATGACTTTTTTTCAGACCTTCCTAGATTTTGAGAAGCTGAGGCATTGCCGGCTGGGGGGAAATTTGATCGAAACTAATAACAACTAGTCACGATTAGGGACAAAGCTCAGCTAGTATACGTAATGTGTTCAAGGCGCATTTCCTCCAACAACTAGACTAAAGAAAATAAGGGCGGAAGGATTTACTTAAACGTTGTTGCATGAGCGGCTTCTAAATGAGTGGTTGATGATTCACTTTCTGATTATTACCCGCTAGCTATTGAAGCGGCAGTGTGACGTCGGCCCACTGCGGAATGGGAGCCACCTAACTATGATTCGGTGAAGGTTCCACCTTCCTTCCACAGATATAGTTATAGTAGTTCCACTCGATGTGGATCACGCCCATGCTTGCTCAGCTCCAGGATCAGGCTCCTAAACCTATTTTCAATAAATAAGTCATCTGGTCTATGTTGTTGGAGTTCTGCATGACGCCTTAATCCCACCTCTATGTCTAAGGAATAGCCTTTTCTTCTTTTCTTTATTGTTCGTGGGAACATGTAAGATTAGCAATGGAAATTTAGCTACGGCCGTCCCTTCCTCAAGCAAACAACGCGAGACTTAGTTAACGAAACAGGAACTCCATTCCTTGACACTAATTTCTGATACAGAAGTGGAATCGAAAAAATGCGGGAAAAATGCACATTCAATATTGAGAAAATGTTGCGTAACTGCCCTTGCCTCAAGGTCTTGAGAAACCAGAAACTAGTGTTCGATGGCCCAACAAATCCTATTGGTTTTCGCAGGGGATGTCATTTTTACAAGCTTTCGCATGCTGAGCGTGACTATGGATTTTATATAGTTATGGAATAACCTTCTTATCCGCGAGTTCTTCGGCCAAAGACTCCTGATATCGCTTGTTGGGCCCTTGATTCCGAAGTACTAGTACCGAAGGCAGACTTGAATGCATTAGGTTGGGAAGCGGCCTAGAAGGTGCTTAAAGATAGGTGACAATTGTGAAAGTTTAGTCAACTTGTCGGCAGCAACTGACCTTTCTTTCATCAAAAGTAGGAATGAAAGCTGGCATGCAGATAAGGAAATCTCTTTTCTTCTCTTCTACTCGGCTACGGACTTTCTAAAAGGAGAAGCAATAAATACAAAAGTGCTAGGTTTGGATTTGAGTGAGATCCCGGATCAGTAGCTTCAGATATCCCCTCAGACTGGAATGAGAATTTCGATAGATTTCTTTGCTTTAAAGCATAGTTGCAGGTAGGTTATGCTCCTTTGCTTCATCCCTATAGTCTAAGGATTGCCAATCAAATAGTAGCAGTAGACTAGCCATATTCATCTTCTACAGTCTCCTGTTTCCCCCTATTTAAAATGGTAAGCCTGCGCAGCAGAAAAAAAAGGCGCTCTAATCGTACTCGAGCCCTTAATCCCCCAATAGGGCTTACTTACCCGAGTCAATTCTTTCCTTCCTGTGCGAAAGCAAGGCCTCTTTCTCGACTTTACTTGAATGCCATTTACTGAGCTATCTTCTTTTTTCTTCTTCTGGCAAAAGCACATTTTATTATTTTACGGAAGCAAGACGAAAGGTCATTTCGCCAATCTGGGGAATAACAGTTAAAGCAATCGACGGAGAAGCCCCCCTAGTATTGAGAATGAAAAAGTGGATTCATTCCCCAGGCGTGTGTGTGTGCTTTCCACGGGCCTGATCTCGATTTCTTCTTAAGCTGTTATGTCCTCCGAAGTGAAGTGGATTGGTCGGAAGCTAGACTCCAACAACATCGATACTCAAATAACCGGCTCTGATACATGGCTTAGAACCTTCAATCTTTAGCCATTATTCCCAGTTCAGGTGGTTAGGTACCAAAAGTTATAAATAGGCCCAATTTCTCCTTTTATACTAGATTTCCTTAACAAGGGCATCCAATTCTTGAAACAAGTCACGCTCCCTTCTCTTTCCACTTTCACTTTCATGCCCAGTTCTTTTTCGACTTGGCAATCGTAGCAATTTATGTAAAGCCTCCTGATCCATAGAAACATGCTCGATACATTCTAGTGAACTATGAAGAGAAGCTAGAACGGTGGAAGCCTGAATCCAGTGAGTGCCCATTCTTAATAAACTTGGGAATAGTAGCTCCTATGGTTTCTAGAGCGAGTGAATGAAACACTATCTTCTTATGAGCGGAGATAGAGAGCTATGTCACAATCAATAAGTGAGATGCTGTGGGCGAGGAATCTTCTATCACAATAGAGGTCTTCTTTTCGAATTTAAGTGGGACTAGCTTCTTCCTCAATTGATATTACTGACAATCTAGCAATTCCATCCTTTAGAAGAAGATAAGTAAACCATTTCTTTGAATTGCATGATTGAGTGATGGATGCGGACAATCACAAGCCTACTTTGTTTATAGAAAAGAGCGTATAACCCCCGATCCCTACCTGTTGTAGAGAATATATCGTCTAAACTCTTCTGTGCCATTTGCCGCCTAATACACTATTTCAGTATAATGTTGTTTGCTGGTGCATATCTCTTGATTGACTATTTATTGGTTATTAAACATTAGTGAGCTGACCTATGTACAAGTTCTGAGTCAACCCCCAGATATGTATCTCCTTGCCTTGTAATCTCTCATTCATCTATTTATGTGCATGCTTTAGCGAAGTCTCCAGCCCCATAAATATTAGTTAATGCATGACGCGTAAATCAATAACTAAAACTAAAGTGTCGATCATCCCATGCTACCACAGGATTTTTCAACAACATGACATATTGAGAAAAATCTATGTTAGAGCCGCCATTTCTTTACGGTTACATTAGTGTGGATTGTTCTTCTGATTCTTATAGGCCTGGCACCCTAGCTTCGATAGATTTATTTGATTTTGCAAGCTATGGCACAAGAATGTGATATGGGTCGTATCCCGCACCTCCCTTGATTCCGTGTGAAATCCATCCAAAAAAGCACGAGTTGGATCGGCGTAAAGAACAAGACGAACGTGGTATTATCTCTATTAGGACGGTTATGAGGCTCTGCTCTTTTTTTTCTTTATTCAATATCTATTCTTTGTTTCTTATATTCCGCTAATTGTTATCTTGAATGTATCTTTATGCTTAATAGATAACTGGTGATGCTAGAGCTGTCAAGAAGGCATTGTTTTCAGTATCAACCATCATCTACAAATGCCCATCAAAAGAGACCATTTCTCTTGAAACTTCTGTCCCTCCAAGCATTGTACATCCTTCAGAGCTTCCTGTCTATCCTGCTAGTAACTTCTACTTAGTGTCAGATGCAGCTATACCTTATGGAATGGACATCCAAATCTAGCTATCTTAGCAAAGGAAGTGGCATTCAAATCTACAGGTTTTTCTTCTTTAGCCTTTTCGCCCAGCGTTGTCATTATTGACACGTTTTTGCGATCCCTGTTTTTGAGATCCTCAATGACTACCACCAGAAAGGGAATGTGACCACCATTCTTATTTGATAAAAGTGTCTCCACTATAGCACTAACGATCCTAGACAGCAGAGAAAGCTTGATTGGAGCTAAGAACTATTTCTAAAGGATCCCTTCCACTCTTGTGTGGAAAGATCTTTCTTCGTTCAGTCCAGTCTGATTTAAAACGTGTTGTCTACTATTATAGGGGCTGTCGTTAGGGTCACTCCTTCTTATGCCGGGAGATGGCAGTTATCTATATTTAGAAATAATAAAGAATATGGGTGTGATTGTCATCACAATGGAGTGATCGAGTAATCAGCCCTATAGGTTCCTCTCTATTTAGATAGACCCCATCAACATGGCCATTCCCTTCTCCTGGTAGCAAAAACCCATTAGAGGTTTGATTCTCAAAAGAAAACAGACCAGAAACTCGAAACTATTCCTACTCGCCAGGTGGCTTTATCAATTTGAGTTTAAAAATAGGAAAAAAAAGGGTGTCAAAAGTAGAAGTATCATATCTTCTTAAGGAGCCCAACTCTAGCTAGAGAATAAGAGGATTAGGTTTTGGCAGGATGCGAGGTGCCAACTTATTAAGCATGAGAGTCGTAAGATCCCGGTTATAGAAGAAGAGTAGGCCAATCCCAATCTTAGGCTGCAACAAACAAGGAAATTCCTGTCATCAAATCGGCCTGATCCCCAAAAGGAAATCGCAATCCAAAATCCCTATATACGATATACGATAGATTCCGGGCACCTTGCTACATGACACTTGTCTCGCATTGCATTACTGACTGCTTCTTCTTTTGATTTCTTTGCTTTGATGATGCCCTTGTCCCAAAGAGAGTTCTTCAGCTGAAGAGTACTTTGGCACCCTAGAACACATCTCCCTCTGGATGAAGCCAACAGGTCTCAGACAAGAGTAGTATCTGTGGCTTCATCGAAAACTATCAACCAAAATCCAAATAAAATGCATCATAGACCCAGCATCATCCTTCACTGGGAACTACAAAAGCAACATCCAACTTCAACCTGGCGGCCTCTGCACACAAAACCTCCGATATATAAGAAAAGAAAACCTTTTTTACAATATGGGAATTTGGCCCAATAGTCCCTCCAATTTGAAGTGATCAAGCCACCACTGGTACCAGTAGGGAATAGGTACTACCACCTCCTCCAGCTCTAGCTGAGCTCTCCAGTTCTTCTCCATCAGTGAGTTGCAATGGGAGCATCTCAACATCCTCTGGTAGAATCTGTGCAATCCAAGCCTTTTGGGACATCATCCACCCGCAACTGCTTTCTCTCTTGCAGCTCTTTCATAGCAATGGCCTTTATGTTTGGAGGCTAACCCAGGCATCCATCACTCTCCTCCCAAAGAAAAAAGATGCCAACACCGTCGAGGATTTCAGGCCAATCAGTATCATCTCGAGATTCATGAAAATCGTTCCAAAGAAGAGGAACAAACATTGTCTTTAACAACACTCATCCACTTATTGACATTAACACGTATCAATCGGCGTTTATCAAGGGTCGCTCACTCATAGAAACTTTCTTGGTTGTGACAGAACCACTTATCTTTCGCCACAAACATAAGATCCCTATGGTCCTACTCAAGGTAGACTATAGCAAGTCATTTGACCGAGAAAGAGAAGAGTTGTGTCTTAAAGTAAAGACGAGGATGTGGAAATCCACACACACTTGTCTTTCAGGCCCAGCCCACCAGGGATTTCCAAATCGTTAGCGGCGGGTCTTTCTTCTTCTGGGCGAGCTGCGGAGCTACTTTTTCTTTCTTTCATTCCATCTGTCTCTGTATGCTTGGGTGAATGCCATAAGCGGATTTATATGCCCCGGTTCCCAGGGTTAGGGTATTCCCTATGCTGAGCCTACTCAGATCAGAACAAAACTTTTGGATTCTCTTTCGCCTATCGGCCGGCTTTAAACAACCTTCACATTTCCTGCTGAGATCCCAAGTCTCCAAGTGGGCCCTCTTGGCCACCTAAGACCTTGGCTTTTTAGAGAATCCCGCTCCTGTGTCGTAGGACTTGTAGCTCGGCAGTCCACCGGGTAGGTTTGTTTATCCTTCCTTTTTCGAGTGTCTTCTTGGATAGTTATAGCGGCCCATAGGCGCAAGATGTACCTTATGGAGGGCGGCGGTCCCCTGGACATAGCATAGTCCTTTCAGGCAGTGGCCGTTTAGTCCATGGCCCGTTGGATGGTTGGTGCAAGGCCAGAAATTGGAACACATTGATTCCGCTCGTTCCTGTCCTTCGCTTCAGGGCCTGTCCCTCGGTGTGGTCAGTACTCCATACTGTCGGGTAGCAAAGCTTACACTTGTTCACTTATTATGATGGTTCACCAGGGCCTCTTTCCTCCTCCCTTTTCTGCTCACTCGTAGGGGTCCAGACCCCCACAAAGGGGGAGGGAGTCGACTGAACATCTCAGCCATTGGTGGGAATTTCGCCCGCATCCGATCCCTAATTCTTGTTCACCCCGATGATCGTGTTGGGTAAATTGTGACCTCGTACGATCGTATCGGGTGAGCAACAGCCGCTTCGTCACAATACTGACTTATGGGCTAACAGGTCACACTTTGGCCAAGTATCCTACAAAGAGACTCCCGAGAGCCAAAAGTATTAAAGGAATAGCCATAGGAATGGGCGCATCATGACATCTTTATCTGTCTCGCCCGAATGAATTAGTTGGTACTAGAAATGTTAGAAATAGTAAGCGAAAGGAGTAATAAGAAGTGAAAAGGACAGAGACACTTCCCAACCAGAAAGCAAAGTTCCCACTGATGGTATACTTTGTGTAAGCGAGCTCTAAGATCACATCTTTAGAATAAAATCCTGTTAGAAAAGGAAATCCAATAAGAGATAAGCTGCCCATGAGCATCATGGCATAGGTCAAAGGAAAGGAGGAGGCAAGCCCCCCCATCTTCCGCATATCTTGCTCATCCGACATGGCATGAATCACCGAACCCGCACTCAGGAAGAGTAATGCTTTGAAAAACGCATGATTCATTAAGTGAAAGACGTTAACCGAATAGTTAGAGATGCCGCAAGCAAAGATCATATAGCCTAATTGACTGCAAGTTGAATAAGCTATGACCCTCTTTAGATCATTCTGTAACATTCCAGTGGTTGCCGCAAGGAATGACGTCATAGCTCCTGCAAAAGTAATAACAATCAAAGTCGTAGGTGAGTATTCAAATAAAGGGGAGCACCTTGCTATCATGAAAACGCCAGCAGTGACCATAGTAGCTGCATGAATCAAAGCAGATACTGGAGTGGGACCCTCCATTGCATCGGGTAACCAAGTATGCAATCCTATCTGTGCAGATTTCCCAACAACACCAATAAAAAGTAAAATACAAATCAGAGTTATGGCATTCAATCTCATATTGCAAAAAATCCATTCATTTCTGGGAGCACTAGCACAAGCAAAAATGGTTGAAAAGTCTACTGTTTGAAAGAGAGTAAAACAACCAAAAATCCCAAGAGCTAATCCAAAATCACCTACTCGATTGACAAGCATAGCTTTTATAGCAGCTTTATCCGCCTGAAGTCGTGTAAACCAGAAATGAATTAACAAATATGAAGCAAGACCTGCTCCCTCCCATCCCAGGAATAATTGAAGAAAGTTATCTCCAGTCCCCAACATTAGCATAAAAAAGTAAAAATGGATAAATAACACATAAATCGAGGGCTATGCGGATCCTCAGACATACATGAAATGGAATAAAGATAGACCTAGCATTTAAAATTTATAACCAAAGTGAATTACCATGCTATTCTAAAGGACTCTCAAAATGATATAATTGAAGCATGAGAGATCAATTATTTCTATAAAATAGAACCACCGCCGTGCTCTAAAAGATATAAGCGAAGCAATAGAGCAAAAATTGTACAGCTCAAAAGATATAAGTGAATCACATAGAGTATTCTAATAAATTCCAATTCATGTGAGTCCCTCCCAAAAGGTGTGTACAACAAGGATGATTGTGATAAACTAAAAAGCAAAGACTCAAATCATACAATACGCTCCAAGCAAAACACATATCATGTGGCGAATAAAAATATAGCTTCAAGTAAAGTTACCGATGGACGAAGACGAAAGAGGGGATGCCTTCCGGGGCATCCCCAAGCTTAGGATTTTTGGCATCCTTGGATTTTACCTTGGGGTGGCTTGTGCATCTCCAAGATTAGGCTCTTGCCACTCCTTGTTCCATAATCCATCAAATCTTTACCCAAAACTTGAAAACTTCACAACACAAAACTTAAAAGAAAATCTTCATGAGCTCCATTAGTAAAAGAAAACAAACAACCACTTCAAGATACTGTAATGAACTCATTCTTTATTTATATTGGTGTTAAACCTACTGTATTCCAACTTTTGTATGGTTCATAAACTCTATTACTAGCCAGAGATTGATCAAAATAAGCAAACAACACGCGAAAAACAGAATCTGTCAAAAACAGAACAATTTGTAGTAATCTGTAGGTTTCGAATACTTCTGGAACCCCAAAAATTCTAAACTAAATTGCTGGACGTGAGGAATTTATCTATTAATCATCTGAAAAAATAATTAACTAAATATCACCCTCTAATAAAAAATGACAGCAATTCTCGTGAGCGCTAAAATTTCTGTTTTTTACAGTAAGATCAAAAAGACTTTCCCCAAGTCTTCCCAACGGTTCTACTTGGCACAAACACTAATTAAACACAAAAAAACACAACCAAAACAGAGTCTATATAAATTATTTATTACTAAATAGTAACAAAAAGTAAGGAATAAAAATAAAATTGGGTTGCCTCCCAACAAGCGCTATCGTTTAACGCCCCTAGCTAGGCATAAAAGCGAAGATAGATCTAGGTATTGCCATCTTTGGTAAGCAATCCATAAGTGGCTCTCATAATAGATTCATATGGTAATTTAATTTTCTTTCTAGGGAAGTGTTCCATGCCTTTTCATAACGGAAATTGGAATTTAATTTCCCTTCCTTCATATCAATAATTGCACCAATCATTCTAAGGAAAGGTCTACCAAGAATAATAAGACATGAAGGATTGCAATCTATATCAAGAACAATGAAATCTACGGGCACATAATTCCTATTCGCAACAATAAGAACATCATTAATCTTTTCCATAGGTTTCTTAATAGTGGAATCCGCAAGGTGCAAGTTTATAAAACAATCATCAAATTCACGGAAACCTAGCAAATTACACAAAGTTTTTGGGATCGTGGAAACACTAGCACCCAAATCACACAAAGCATAGCATTCACGATCTTTAATTTTAATTTTAATTTTAGGTTCCCACTCATTATAAAGTTTTCTAGGGATAGAAACTTCCAACTCAAGTTTTTTCTTCGTAAGATTGCATCGAAGCATCAACGATATGTTTAGTAAAAGCTTTATTTTGACTATAAGCATGAGGAGAATTTAGCACGGATTGTAACAAAGAAATACAATCTATTAAAGAGCAATTATCATAATTAAATTCCTTGAAATCCAAGATAGTGGGTTCGTTGCTATCTAAAGTTTTAACCTCTTCAATCCCACTTTTACCAATTTTTGCATCAAGATCTAAAAACTTTGAATCATTGGGACGCCTTCTAACTAATGTTGACTCATCTCCAGTCCCATAATTATCAAGATTCATATTGCAAAACAAGGATTTAATAGGGGACACAACAATAACCTTTATATCTTCATCCTTATTATCATGAAAACTTTTCGGTTTAGCGGCCATCTTATTAACTAAGGTGGCCTATTTATCCGAGATTTCAGCAATTAATTTTTCAAAATGAGCAAGCTGAGATTTCAAACCATGAAATTCCTTAGACATATCATTGAGCTCTTTATTCATGAAACTGATAAAACTTTTTTGTTCTTTAAGCTCATTTCTAGAGAAATTATTATGCTCAAACTGCAAGGACATAAAACTTCTAACGTTGTTTTCGATTTCTTCCAACCTTTTAAGGTGAGGATCAACTCCTTTTGGTAAATCCATAAGGGTAACAAGCAACAAGAGGTAAGCGAGAAAGAGGCGTACGGGAAAGAGAGGGCGAATAAAATGGCAAGGATGAAGTAGAGGAGAGGAGAACAAGAGGTAAATGACAAATAATGTAATGCAAAGGATAAGAGTTGTGATGGGTACTTGGTATGTCTTGACTTGGCGTATATCTCCCCGGCGACGATGCCAGGAATCCTTCTTGATACCTCTTGAGCACTGCGTTGTTTTTCCCTTAAAGACGAAAGGGTGATGCAGTAAAGCAGTGTAAGTATTTCCTTCAATTTTTAAGAACCAAAGTATCAATCCAGTAGGAGACCACACCAAGCTTCAAAATATCGGATATCAGGTTTGTATCGGTTTTGACATATCAGATGTCAGATATCGGGTGATATATCAGACGATATGTAGATATATCGGCGAACACCTGTCTAGTCTTGGGTACTAGATCGGGACCACGGCTTGGCGCAAGGGTGCCGGTCCCAACGATATGGTCAAGCAGATAATGATCATTTAGTTATCGAGTTCAACATCGTCATGAAATTATAAACACTCAGTTAGTTCATTAGACCACAAAAGCTAATAACTACAACATTAAGTTCAATACTAAGAGCACGGACATGAGAGAGGAAGTACTAATAGCAGGAACATAATAAGAAAGCAAAAGCCAGGCATACTGACGGTAGAGGCGGTCAAACTACAAAGCAATAGCAATTAGGCATACTAATTAGTAGCTCTGGCCAACTTCCTTGTTGGTCAACTTCATAGGTGCGCTTAGATGATCAACTGCGTGGCCTTGGTGTGAAAGCAACTGGCGGAAGCACATCATGCTCTTGTGTCTGAGACCGTCTTTTTATTTGAATAATCTCAGCTCATGTGGGAAAACTAAAGCATGATGGCACGAACTTCAGAAGATGTCATGTACTCAAAGATGACTTGAATTCAATGGTTCTACAAAACAGATAAAAATAAAGATCATTATTCTATGGATAAGTAAGGAAAAGGGAACAAATAATAAACATCTACTTCGGATTAGCTAGTGTTAATAAACCATTAAAGATTACTGAGTGTACAAAAAATGATGTGAGGTCAGACTATCGATACTCTTTAGCCTATATAACCTAGGTGTACGTCATCCCTTTCTCTACAAAGTACAATTTAGCAGTCCTTTATTGTTATTGTTGAATCAAGAAAGCAATGGAATGATAAATGGATACATTGAACTTACACGAAAGGCCACCAGATATCTCAAAGAAAAGATTGCTGATGTAAACATGTCTATGCCAACCTGTGGATATTTATTTGAGTAGATGTCACTAATTTCAAAAGTTAATATTTGGTATAGGGGAAATTCATGTAGGTAGTAATGTGGTGGTGGAACTGAATTATACAATAAATGCATATGCATATATGAAACACAATCTCTGTCTGTTGTCCAAATATATGAAATCTGCTTATAATCTTGATCCGGAGCAGCCAGTAGGTCTCTAAGCTGCTTCTTTAAAAAGGAAGATAACCAAAAAACTAATAATGATTGTAGCTACATCTTTAATCTGTGAAGTGATACACATAGCCAAAGGCCCTTGAAGATCACATGGCTAAGGAGCATGTCAATATCAGCTTTTATGCAAGTAGAAGCAGCACACTTCATTCACACTGCACTATGATAGCAGTATGTATACATTGTGTAGATACCATTACTGAAGTATAGTGATAAGAAAAGAAACATGATTACTGCACATTATTTATTCGTAATTTATTATATTTGAAGCCCCACAGAAAAAATAAATAAGTTGTAAAGATCACCATGTACGTTGATATGTTCACTAAATCCTGAACTATAGTCAGTTCATAATTTAAAAGCATTATCTCAGGGGCTTGAACTAAAAAAATGAAGAACCAAATATTAACTACATGGGCGGGTTCACAACATATATATAGCAGCAACTCTTATAGATCCTTCCTAATACAGACAATAGAAATATTTTGGAGAGGGTATTGAAGATAAATTAAATTTATTTGGTTCCTAGCCATTTATGTGGGGTTACATGATGTATTCAACGGCCATGAGAATAGTGCAAGGAATTTAATGATACAAAGCTATACATGGAATTTAAGGATAAAGAGTTACTTGTCTGCTGAGTGGGTTCAGAGCGACGAACGTGAATGGTGTCAAGGAGGTCAACAGTCACACTGCCAGATCACTGCAGTTCCATTGCTCGACACCATACATAGAGAGATGATACGAGTTTTCTGCTCTATGAGCTAAAGTTCTGCAGTAGAGACACGAATTGGAATGTACATCAGGAATTGGGTAATCAGGGTATTGCGGAAAAGAAGGCAACATTGTATGGCATGTCTAGCCGTTCGACTCCCATTTCACTCCGGGGCACCTGAGTCTAGGGCATGCATGTATACATCGATCTCATACCCTGCAGTCCTGCACACATGCAACAGACAAGGACTCAGCACAGAATATTATACATACTTAAACCAAGAAATGAGACTGCAATAAGCGAATCTGAATCATTCAAACCTGACAAAAATACAGCTTCTAGCCAAGTAGCCTGATAGTCCGGATGGACAGCAACATGATTGTGATAGCTGTCATTGTTGCCCATAAGCAACCAAGTGATGTGGCGGTAAGTGCCCACGAGCCGAAGCTCAAGCACAGGAATCGCTCGTACAAGCATACTAATAAGAAACCGTCCATTTACAGCAACGTTAACAAAAATTCTTGGGTCTCCAAAAGATGCCTTGCCTACTGAAAGAGCACGAAGACCAAAAGGGAACCACTCATGAGAATGTGTGGTGGTAACAAAGACCACAAGAAGGTCCAGAAGAATTTGGAAAAAAGAAAGCCCTATGATTACCCAGGCGATGTTTCTACTTCTATCTGCCCCACTTGCTCGGATTGCTTCGAGCATCGACAGGCACAGATGGTTGGGGCCTGAAAATGGCACACTAGATTGAGTATCTTGCAATGCAAGCAAAGCACTGGGGTATAAGTAAAGAAATGGCGAGCACCTTTTTGCATCGGAGGTCTGTCAGGCAATGGTAAGTTATCTTTCTCCATGGAACTGCCAAGTTGTGGTGAATTGTCCTTTTCAGCAACAGACTCATTAACTGATCCTACTGTTTCAATGGCCTGTGAGAAGAAACACACATAAATAAGCATAGAAGGAAGGAGAAGTTTGAAAATACAGATGATCTGGAAGTTACCAAGCTCTCTTTGTCTGTGTCAACAAACTGCTTTGTCTTTAAAAAGAATGCACTGAGATTTTGCACTAACATACTTGAACAACTTCAGAGATTCCAGTAATCACTATAATGACATCTACGCAAGCAAAGAAGAGTTATTATAAAATCACCACCAAACAAACGAGAGAAAAGATGATTAGTCACAAAATCACTTGTAAAGCGTTCAGGCATATCTGTAGGCCTAGGGAGCTGAGCTATTGGAGTCAATGCATACGTACAGAAGGGGAACTCTGCTTCCATTCCAGTTCTCTCCACAAGTTCAGTGCGCTTTATAAACTTAATCATTAAATGACCTTCCACTGGTCTAAAAACATACTTCCACGGGAATACCAGGAACTTCTGAAACTCGACGGTGTACAAAACTGCAAAGCAAAGCAAAACAACAGAAAATGAGATAGAAAAACAAGAAGCCTTAAACATCAGTCAGAAATTTCAAGCTGTAGTTGCATGGAAAGGGTAAATAAAATGGTACCAGCGTTTATAGGACCATAGGCATGGCCTGACTGGATTTCATCTAGATATTCGTTAAGCTTCATCTTAGTAATCTCAAGCCACATTGGACTACATGTAAAAATAGTAAAAGTATCAGGGGCCTCATCCACTCAACAAATTGTAAGACCATCCTGAAAGTTCTCCTGGTAGTAACGCCGACCAGTGGTATGGCTGGACGGCACAATCATTTTCATCGGCAAAAGAGAACCAATAAGATGATGGACCTGACCACAAATTTTGAAGATATTAACCCCTGCGTGCCTTTCAGCGAACGAATGACGTCGCCACAATAGACGTAAATGCCGTCCAACTGTGATGCGGTATCTTTGTTAGGAATTGCTTGGAAACACGATCACCATGACAGGATAATAAATGACTCAATAAAGCAGGAGGATTTCTGAAAGGTTTAACAACGACTTTTCCACCTTTGCAACAAAGGTTATAAACAATTTTACGTAGCACACATGAAGAATATGGATTGGCCCTCTCCTCAAACCAAAAAGAAGCCTTGCAGTGAGGGCACTGGTACTCAGGAGGACCATAGTAAGATCTGTCCTTATAGGAAACTACAGAAAACACAATACTCAAGGAGGCCGTCATGACAGGAAAAGGAAAAAACAAAACTAACATCAACCTAATAGTTAGTACCTTTGCGATTGTCAACTACCTCGACAGGAAAACCAGTCCAATCAGTTGGCAAGTTCCCTTCAAACCGAAGATCTACATGCATGTTGTTATGAGAAACAACAGCCAAAACAAAGATACTAAGGACGGAAAGACAGGAACCCCGACCAAGAAAACCAGTACATGTAACACCATGGCAACGAAGGCCCCTAAGTAATTTATGCCTCTTCCGATTTCTAGCCAACATGGCAAGAGTGAGCACTGGGAACCAGGCATCCCCTAGAAAACGACAGAACCGACACAAATGAACAGATGCAAGCCAAACAAAACCTAAGGAAATGACCATATAGACAACATACCATTTCTCTTACGAATACCACAAACACCAACAACAGGAGCATGCAAAACACGCCGACGGCGAGCCATCATCAGCAATGAGCACACATATATGCAAATACTGCATATTAAGACGAAAGCGAAGTAAAGACAGCACAGGTAAATGCAAAAAAGTATCAAACAAGAGCACAAGAGACAGTAGAGCCAATTAAATGAAATAATAATGATTCATGCATACAAAGAGATGTTTATTACAAGCATACCCAAGGGAACAATATAATGACCCAGACATAATCTATCTAAGACACTCCTAGATGGGCTTTAGAACCCAGACACCGAATTGACCAGCTGTGAATACAATAATTGTAATTGAACACTTGTATTTATACCAGCGACATCAACCTGCCCGCCTGCATGTACCAGAGGCCAGGCAGGCTGGGCAAGCGCACCTGCAAGCACCAGAACCAACTGCGCAACACCTTTTATATGCTAACATGCTATCGTAATTGTAATCTGCAACAACAAACCCATATATCCCTTGTAAAAATTGGTTTGACACGGCACCACGTCATCCCTAGTAAGAACATCAATCTCCACCCCTCCAAGCAGAAAACCATCAGATGCCACCTCTCAAACATAAGAATGAAACAACAATCGACAATAGCTCGCAACAGCCTCAAGCAGAGGCACACAGGAAGAACTGATAATAGAAATGTTTATAATAATTAATTATTAAGGAGCAACCGGAAAAATACCAATGCAGACCATACAAAGGGAAGAACACAGAAGCCTATGAAATAAATAGTAATAAACACAACTAAATAGCAAGCAATAGGAAACATAGCAAGGCATGACTTACCCTATGAACTGAGCAGCAGCTCCACCAGTAAGTAGTTTCCAACAACAAAGTGCAACCCAAGAACTCAGTTGTAACTGAAACAAGCTGCCAAACAGAAAGTAAGGACCATGAAAGAAAGCAAGGCAAATTAATAAACAGAGAAACCATATGTAGAAGCAATGAAGTCTGTAATTGAGAAGTGCAGATAATCACTAAAGCAGAGAACTAACATAACATAATAGCTGAAGGTGGCAAGCAAAAACAAGCAGACCCGATGAGCATAGCAAGCGTGAAACGCATTCAGGAGCAGTTGGTCAACATGCAAAGACACAGAATGAAAGCCTAAAGCATGGGCACCAGATAACCGAATCTCGCAGCAAGAAGCTAACAGCAGACACCCCCTATTAGAAGGCACCCTCATTAGCAGAACTGTAAACACATCAAGCACACAATCTCAAATTCTCTTTGTAACCAACCATGCCAAGTTGCCAACCATCATGGACAACATCTTAACAGCCCGGCGGAGCTCAAATCCAACACTCTCTTCCTAATCAAACATCCACCCATTAAGACAAGGCAAACATCCAGCACTGAGACCATTATAACAAGCAGAGGGATACCCAACCATAATAACTTAGGCAGACCAAATCAATCGACAGAGGCCAATTAACAGACCAAACCCTTTATTTTTTTCACACGTCACCTGACAAAGAATAATGTCACCAAACCAGTCCAAAAGGCGCATACCCTGGTACATCGACCTCTTCTGAAAATCTCACTACAATCGTAGAGAGAGAATGCCGGCCCTAGCAAGATCTAGACAACTAAGAAAAAAACACCTGTCACGCACAAGCTAACAAAGGAGGCACAATGGAGAACTACTATAATCTAACCGGAGGACACCACCATTCGTCTCCATCAACATAAAGAGACAAATGTGAACTACCAAAATCCAACCAGAGGACCCAGCCAATACAAGAAGAAACCAAACAAATTCACTGATTTGCCACCATCCACACCCATATGATCGACGGACACACCATACCGAGCAATACACATAGACAAACAAGAAACATAAAAACAGAGATAAGGAAAACGAGAGGTCGACCTGTAGTTTCCTGATGAAAACGCGAAGACCATCATAGATCGACCAGCGGCACAACAAATCTAGGCCAAGTGAGGAGGAGAACAACGGACCTGCAAGTAATAGACACCCAAGATCCAAAACTGGCCAGCCATGACAATTCGAACACAGAAAAGAGGAAAGAACCGAGAGGAGAATCACCTTAGCCGACGTCACCCCAGCGCGCCGCCATCGGAGCCCCTCGGCAACCAACCCAGCGACGACTCATGGACCAGGGAGCAGGACTACAGAGAGGATTGAGCAACGAAACGAAAGGAGGGGAGGAGAAGAGGCAGGCGATGACGCATGATAAGGGAGACGACCCACGCCCTATGCCGTCGTATAGCTCCGGGCCACGCGAGGTCCGGGTGCCTCTCCCCACGCACGGGCAGCGCGCCTCGACCCTAACACCGGATCCGGCACCGCCATGGGCCGCTCGACGGGGCACGGGCTGGAACTGGACGACGGCGGGGCAGGGAGGCGGGTGGGAGGGAGGAGGCGCGCGGGAGAGGAGGGGAGGCGGCGGCGAGGCGGGAGGAGCTGGGCGCGGTGGAGGCGCGAGGCGAAGGCGCGAGCGAGGGAGGAGGGAGTCGGCTGCGTGGGATTGAGGGAGGGAGGCAGCTGCGCGAGTGCGGGAGAGAGAGGCGGCTAGGTCATCTCCATGGCGTGGCCCCTTTTATACCCCCACCATGCGAAATGACCAAAATACCCTGGTGGGGGCATGGTATTTACATTCTGTTGCCATTACTATTCATTTCAGCAGTGTTTCTTCCAAATTCGATAGCCCAGATCCTCCCACCTCTCGATCCAACGGACAAAAACGCATCAAGGGAACCGATCCAACGGCCCAGAATCGCTGATCTCTGTGGAGCCTTGTAGGAACATCCTTCTCTTATCTCTTGATATAGGAGAAATAAGTAGGTCGGTGGAGTAACGAGGGGCCCACGAGGGTGGAGGGCGCGCCCGGAGGGGGGGTAGGCGCGCCCCCTGCCTCGTGGCCTCCTCGATTGTTTCTTGACGTCCACTCCAAGTCCCCTGGATCACGTTTGTTCCAAAAATCATGTTCACGAAGGTTTCATTCCGTTTGGACTCCGTTTGATATTCCTTTTCTACGAAACACTGAAATATGCAAAAAAAAACAGCAATTTGGGCTGGGCCTCCGGTTAATAGGTTAGTCCCAAAAATAATATAAAAGTGTAAAATAAATCCCATTAACATCCAAAACAGATAATATAATAGCATGGAACAATCAAAAATTATAGATACGTTGGAGACGTATCAAGCATCGCCAAGCTTAATTCCTGCTCATCCTCGAGTAGGTAAATGATAAAAACAGAATTTTTGATGTGGAATGCTTTCTAGAATATTCTTCAATGTATTTTTGTATATTGTGGCATGAATGTTCAGATCTGAAAGATTCATGATAAAAGTTTATTGTTGACATAAAAATAGTAATACTCCAAGTATGCTAGTCAAGCAATTATGTCTTATAAAAATACCATAGCCAGAGAAAACTTAACCCTACAAAGTCATATAGTTTGGCCATGCTTCATTTTCGTCACACAAAATGCTCTCATCATGCACAACCCCGATGACAAGCCAAGCAATTGTTTCATACTTAGCCTTTTTCAAACTCTTTCAACTTTTACGCAATATATGAGCGCGAGCCATGGACATAGCACTATGGGTGGAATAGAATATGATGATTGAGGTTGTGTGAGAAGACAAAAAGGGAGAAAGTCTCACATTGACGCAGCTAATCAATGGGCTATGGAGATGCCCACCGATTGATGTCAATGCAAGGAGTAGGGATTGCCATGCAACAGATGCACTAGAGCTATAAATATATGAAAGCTCATCAAAGAAACTAAGTGGGTGTGCATCCAACTCGCTTGCTCATGAAGACCTAGGGCATTTGAGGAAGCCCGTCATTGGAATATACAAGCCAAGTTCTATAATGAAAAATTCCCACTAGTATATGAAAGTGACAAAATAAGAGACTCTCTATCGTGAAGATCATGGTGTACTTTGAAGCACAAGTGTGGAAAAAGGATAGTAACATTGTCCCTTCTCTCTTTTTCTCTCATTTATTTTTTTTCTTTTTTTATTTGGGCCTTTTTTTCCTTTTTTTTCTTTTGGCCTCTTTTCTTTTCCTTTTTTCGTCCGGAGTCTCATCCCGACTTGTGGGGGAATCATAGTCTCCAGCATCCTTTCCTCACATGGGACAATGTTCTAATGATGATCATCACACTTTTATTTTCTTACAACTCAAGAATTACAACTCGATACTTAGAACAAAATATGACTCTATGTGAATGCCTCCGGCGGTGTACCAGGATTGCAATGAATCAAGAGTGACATGTATGAAAAAATTATGAACAGTGGATTTGCCACAAATACGATGTCAACTACATGATCATGCAAAGCAATATGACAATGATGATACATGTCATAATAAATGGAACGGTGGAAAGTTGCATGGCATTATATCTCGGAATGGCTATGGAAATGCCATAATAGGTAGGTATGGTGGCTGTTTTGAGGAAGATATAAGGAGGCTTATGTGTGATAGTGAAGGAAATATGCCCTAGAGGCAATAATAAAGTTATTATTTATTTCCTTATATCATGATAAATGTTTATTATTCATGCTAGAATTATATTAACCGGAAACATGATACATGTGTGAATGCATAGACAAACAGAATGTCACTAGTATGCCTCTACTTGACTAGCTCGTTGGTCAAAGATGGTTATGTTTCCTGACCATAGACAAAGAGTTGTCATTTGATTAACGGGGTCACATCATTAGGATAATGATGTGATTGAATTGGCCCATTTCATTAGCTTAGCACTTGATCGTTTAGTTTGTTGCTATTGCTTTCTTCATGACTTATACATGTTCCTATGACTATGAGAATATGCAACTCCTGTTTACCGGAGGAACACTTTGTGTGCTACCAAACGTCACAACGTAACTGGGTGATTAAAAAGGTGCTCTACAGGTGTCTCCGAAGGTACTTGTTGGGTTGGCGTATTTCGAGATTAGGATTTGTCACTCCGATTGTCGGAGAGGTATCTCTGGGCCCACTCGGTAATACACATCACTTAAGCCTTGCAAGCATTGCAACTAATGAGTTGGTTGCGGGATGATGTGTTACGAAACGAGTAAAGAGACTTGCCGGTAATGAGATTGAACTAGGTATTGAGATACCGACAATCGAATCTCGGGCAAGTAACATACCGATGACAAAGGGAACAACGTATGTTGTTATGCGGTCCAACCGATAAAGATCTTCGTAGAATATGTAGGAGCCAATATGGGCATCCAGGTTCCGCTATTGGTTATTAACCAAAGAGGTGTCTCGGTCATGTCTACATAGTTCTCGAACCCGTAGGGTCTGCACGCTTAACATTCGCTGACGGTATAGTATTATGAGTTATATATGTTGGTGACGGAATGTTGTTCGGAGTTCCGGATAAGATCACGGACATGACGAGGAACTCCGGAATGGTCCGGAGATAAAGATTGATATATGGGATAATAGTGTTTGGACTCCGGAAGGGGTTCCGGATGTTTCCCGAAATGTTTGGGTATGAGAACACTTTATTTGGGCCAAAGGGGAAAGCCCACAAGGTTTTTGGAAAACGGAAAAGGAAGTTTTGCGGAGTCCAGGGGCCAGACGCCAGGGTCCCTGGCGTCTGGCCCTGGAGTCCGAGAAGGACTCTTGCCTTTCAGGTGAAACCGACTTTGTGGAGGCTTTTACTCCAAGTTCCGACCCCAAGGCTCAACATATAAATAGAGGGGTAGGGCTAGCACCCAAGACACATCAAGAAACACCAAGCCGTGTGCCGGCAACCCCGTCCCCTCTAGTTTATCCTCCATCATAGTTTTCGTAGTGCTTAGGCGAAGCCCTGCGGAGATTGTTCTTCACCAACACCGTCACCACGCCGTCGTGCTGCCGGAACTCATCTACTACTTCGCCCCTCTTGCTGGATCGAGAAGGCGAGGACGCCACCGAGCCGAACGTGTGCAGAACTCGGAGGTGCCATGCTTTCGGTACTTGGATCAGTCGGATCGTGAAGACGTAAGACTACATCAACCACGTTGATATAACGCTTCCGCGAATGGTCTACGAGGGTACGTAGATAACACTCTCCCCTCTCGTTGCTATGCATCACCATGAACCTGCATGTGCGTAGGATTTTTTTTGAAATTACTATGTTCCCCAATAGTGGCATCCGAGCCTGGTTTTATGCGTATATGTTAGATGCACGAGTAGAACACAAGTGAGTTGTGGGTGATACAAGTCATTCTGCTTACCACCATGTCATACTTTGGTTCGGCGGTATTGTTGGATGAAGCGGCCCGGACCGACATTACGCGTACGGTTACGCGAGACTGGTTCTACCGATGTGCTTTGCACATAGGTGGCCGGCGGGTGTCAGTTTCTCCAGCTTTAGTTGAACTGAGTGTGGCTATGCCCGGTCCTTGAGAAGGTTAAAACTGCACTAACTTGACGAACTATCATTGTGGTTTTGATGCATAGGTAAGAACGGTTCTTGCTCAACCCGTAGCAGCCACGTAAAACTTGAAAAAGTAGAGGACGTCTAACTTGTTTTTGCAGGGCATGATGTGATATGATATGGCCAAGGCATGATGCTATATTTTATTGTATGAGATGATCATGTTTTGTAACCGAGTTATCGGCAACTGGCAGGAGCCATATGGTTGTCGCTTTATTGTATGCAATGCAAACGCCCTGTAATGCTTTACTTTATCACTAAGCGGTAGCGATAGTCATAGAAGCATAAGTTGGCGAGACGACAACGATGCTACGATGGAGATCAAGGTGTCACGCCGGTGACGATGGTGATCATGATGGTGCTTCGGAGATGGAGATCACAAGCACAAGAAGATGATAGCCATGTCATATCACTTATATTGATTGCATGTGATGTTTATCTTTTATGCATCTTATCTTGCTTTGATTGACGGTAGCATTATAAGATGATCTCTCACTAAATTATCAAGATATAAGTGTTCTCCTTGAGTATGCACCGTTGCGAAAGTTCTTCGTGCTGAGACACCACGTGATGGTCGGGTGTGATAGGCTCTACGTTCAAATACAACGGGTGCAAAACAGTTGCACACGCGGAATACTCAGGTTAAACTTGACGAGCCTAGCATATAACAGATACACGGAGACCGAAAGGTCGAGCGTGAATCATATAGTAGATATGATCAACATAGTGATGTTCACCATTGAAACTACTCCATCTCACGTGATGATCGGACATGGTTTAGTTGATTTGGATCACGTGATCACTTGGAAGATTAGAGGGGTGTCTATCTAAGTGGGACTTCTTAAGTAATATGATTAATTGAACTTAAATTTATCATGAACTTAGTACCTGATAGTTTCTAGCTTGTCTATGTTGATTATAGATAGATGGCTCGTGTTGTTGTTTCGTTAAATTTTAATGCGTTCCTTGAGAAAGCAAATTTGAAAGATGATGGTAGCAATTACACGGACTGGGTCTGTAACTTGAGGATTATCCTCATTGCTGCACAGAAGAATTACGTCCTGGAAGCACCGCTAGGTGTACCACCTGCACCAGCAACTGCAGACATTGTGAATGCCTGGCAGTCACGTGTTGATGACTACTCGATAGTTCAGTGTGCCATGCTTTACAGCTTAGAACCGGGACTTCAACGATGTTTTGAACATCATGGAGCATATGAGATGTTCCAGGAGTTGAAGTTAATATTTCAAGCAAATGCCTGGATTGAGAGATATGAAGTCTCATATAAGTTCTATAGCTGCAAGATGGAGGAGAATAGTTCTGTCAGTGAGCATATACTCAGAATGTCTGGGTACTGCAATCACTTGATTCAACTGGGAGTTAATCTTCCGGGTGATAGTGTCATTGACAGAATTCTTCAATCACTGCCACCAAGCTACAAGAGCTTCGTGATGAACTATAATATGCAAGGGATGGATAAGACGAATCCCGAGCTCTTCGCAATGCTAAAGGATGCGGAGGTACAAATCAAGAAGGGGCATCAAGTGTTGATGGTCAATAAGACCACCAGTTTCAAGAAAAAGGGCAAAGGGAAGAAGAAGGGAAACTTCAAAAAGAACGGCAAACAAGTTGTTGCTCAAGAGAAGAAACCCAAGTCTGGACCTAAGCCTGAGACTGAGTGCTTCTACTGCAAGTAGACTGGTCACTGAAGCGGAACTGCCCCAAGTATTTGGCGGATAAGAAGGATGGCAAGGTGAACAAAGGTATATGTGATATACATGTTATTGATGTGTACCTTACTAATGCTCGCAGTAGCACCTGGTTATTTGATACTGGTTATGTTGCTAATATTTGCAACTCGAAATAGGAGCTACGGATTAAGCGAAGACTAGCTAAGGACGAGGTGACGATGCGTGTGGGAAATGGTTCCAAAGTCGATGTGGTCGCAGTCGGCAGACTACCTCTACATCTACCTTCGGGATTAGTTTTAGACCTGAATAATTGTTATTTGGTGCCAGCGTTGAGCATGAACATTATATCTGGATCTTGTTTGATGCAAGATGGTTATTCATTTAAATCAAAGAATAATGGTTGTTCTATTTATATGAGTAATATCTTTTATGGTCATGCACCCTTGAAGAGTGGTCTATTCTTATTAAATCTCGATAGTAGTGATACACATATTCATAATATTGAAGCCAAAAGATGCAGAGTTGATAATGATAGTGCAACTTATTTGTGGCACTACCGTTTAGGTCATATCGGTATAAAGTGCATGAAGAAATTCCATACTGATGGACTTTTGGAACCACTTGGTTATGAATCATTTGGTACTTGCGAACCGTGCCTCATGGGCAAGATGACTAAAACGCCGTTCTCCGAAACTATGGAGCGAGCAACAGATTTGTTGGAAATCATACATACAAATGTGTGTAGTCCGATGAATATTGAGGCTCGCGACGGGTATTGTTATTTTCTCACCTTCAAAGATGATTTAAGCAGATATGGGTATATCTACTTAACGAAACATAAGTCTGAAACATTTGAAAAGTTCAAAGAATTTCAGAGTGAAGTTGAAAATCATTGTAACAAGAAAATAAAGTTTCTATGATCTGATCATGGACGAGAATATTTGAGTTACGAGTTTGGTCTTCATTTGAAACAATGCGGAATAGTTTCGCAACTGACGCCACCCGGAACACCACAACGTAATGGTGTGTCCGAACGTCGTAATCATACTTTACTAGATATGGTGCAATCTATGATGTCTCTTACTGATTTACCGCTATCATTTTGGGGTTATGCTCTAGAGACAGCTGCATTCATGTTAAATAGGGCACCATCAAAATCCGTTGAGACGACGCCTTATGAACTATGGTTTGGCAAGAAACCAAAGTTGTCGTTTCTGAAAGTTTGGGGTTGCGATGCTTATGTGAAAAAGCTTCAACCTGATAAGCTCGAACCCAAATCAGAGAAATGTGTCTTCATAGGACACCCAAAAGAGACTGTTGGGTACACCTTCTATCACAGATCCGAAGGCAAGACTTTTGTTGCTAAATTAGGAATCTTTCTAGAGAAGGAGTTTCTCTCGAAAGAAGTGAGTGGGAGGAAAGTAGAACTTGATGAGGTAACTATACCTGCTCCCTTATTGGAAAGTAGTTCATCACAGAAACAGGTTCCTGTGACACCTACACCAATTAGTGAGGAAGTTAATGATGATGATCATGAAACTTCAGATCAAGTTGTTACTGAACCTCGTAGGTCAACCAGAGTGAGATCCGCACCAGAGTGGTACGGTAATCCTGTTATGGAGGTTATGTTGCTAGACCATGATGAACCTACGAACTATGAAGAAGCGATGGTGAGCCCAGATTCCGCAAAATGGCTTGAAGCCATGAAATCTGAGATGGGATCCATGTATGAGAACAAAGTGTGGACTTTGGTTGACTTGCCCGTTGATCGGCAAGCCATCGGGAATAAATGGATCTTCAAGAAGAAGACTGACGCTGATGGTAATGTTACTGTCTATAAAGCTCGACTTGTTGCAAAAGGTTTCGACAAGTTCAAGGGACTGACTACGATGAGACCTTCTCCCCCGTAGCGATGCTAAAGTCTGTCTGAATCATGTTAGCAATTGCTGCATTTTATGATTATGAAATTTGGCAAATGGATGTCAAAACTGCATTCCTGAATGGATTTCTGGAAGAAGAATTGTATATGATGCAACCGGAAGGTTTTGTCGATCCAAAGGGAGCTAACAAAGTGTGCAAGCTCCAGCGATCCATTTATGGACTGGTACAAGCCTCTCGGAGTTGGAATAAACATTTTGATACTGTGATCAAAGCATATGGTTTTATACAGACTTTTGGAGAAGCCTGTATTTACAAGAAAGTGAGTGGGAGCTCTGTAGCATTTCTAATTTTATATGTGGATGACATATTGTTGATTGGAAATGATATAGAATTTCTGGATAGCATAAAAGGATATTTGAATAAAAGTTTTTCAATGAAAGACCTCGGTGAAGCTGCTTATATATTGGGCATCAAGATCTATAGAGATAGATCAAGACTCTTAATTGGACTTTCACAAAGCACATACCTTGACAAAGTTTTGAAGAAGTTCAAAATGGATCAAGCAAAGAAAGGGTTCTTGCCTGTGTTACAAGGTGTGAAGTTGAGTAAGACTCAATGCCCGACCACTGTAGAAGATAGAGAGAAAATGAAAGATGTTCCCTATGCTTCAGCCATGGGCTCTATCATGTATGCAATGCTATGTACCAGATCGGATACATGTTTTTATTAAACGGTGGAGCTGTCAGTTGGTGCAGTTCTAAACAAAGCGTCGTAGCGGGATCTACATGTGAAGCGGAGTATATAGCTGCTTTAGAAGCAGCAAATGAAGGAGTCTGGATGAAGGAGTTCATATCCGATCTAGGTGTCATACCTAGTGCATCGAGTCCAATGAAAAATCTTTTGTGACAATACTGGTGCAATTGCTTAGGCAAAGGAATCCAGATTTCACAAGAGAACCAAGCACATCAAGAGACGCTTCAACTCCATCCGGGACCAAGTCCAGGTGGGATACATAGAGATTTGAAAGATACATACGGATCTGAATGTTGCAGACCCGTTGACTAAGCCTCTTCCACGAGCAAAACATGATCAGCACCAAGGCTCCATGGGTGTTAGAATCATTACTGTGTAATCCAGATTATTGACTCTAGTGCAAGTGGGAGACTGAAGGAAATATGCCCTAGAGGTAATAATAAAGTTATTATTTATTTCCTTATATCATGATAAATGTTTATTATTCATGCTAGAATTGTATTAACCGGAAACATGATACATGTGTGAATACATAGACAAACAGAATGTCACTAGTATGCCTCTACTTGACTAGCTCGTTGGTCAAAGATGGTTATGTTTCCTGACCATAGACAAAGAGTTGTCATTTGATTAACGGGGTCACATCATTAGGATAATGATGTGATTGACTTCACCCATTTCGTTAGCTTAGCACTTGATCGTTTAGTTTGTTGTTATTGCTTTCTTCATGACTTATACATGTTTCTATGACTATGAGATTATGCAACTCCTGTTTACCGGAGGAACACTTTGCGTGCTACCAAACGTCACAACGTAACTGGGTGATTATAAATGTGCTCTACATGTGTCTCCGAAGGTACTTGTTGGGTTGGCGTATTTCGAGATTAGGATTTGTCACTCCGATTGTCGGAGAGGTATCTCTGGGCCCACTCGGTAATACACATCACTTAAGCCTTGCAAGCATTGCAACTAATGAGTTGGTTGCGGGATGATGTGTTACAGAACGAGTAAAGAGACTTGCCGGTAATGAGATTGAACTAGGTATTGAGATACCGATGATCGAATCTCGGGCAAGTAACATACCGATGACAAAGGGAACAATGTATGTTGTTATGCGGTCCGACCGATAAAGATCTTCGTAGAATATGTAGGAGCCAATATGGGCATCCAGGTTCCGCTATTGGTTATTGACCAGAGAGGTGTCTCGGTCATGTCTACATAGTTCTCGAACCCATAGGGCCCGCACGCTTAACGTTCGTTGACGATATAGTATTATGAGTTATATATGTTGGTGACTGAATGTTGTTCGGAGTTCCGGATAAGATCACGGACATGACGAGGAACTTCGGAATGGTCCGGAGATAAAGATTGATATATGGGATAATAGTGTTTGGACTCCGGAAGGGGTTTCAGATGTTTCCCGAAATGTTTGGGTACGAGAACACTTTATTTGGGCCAAAGGGGAAAGCCCACAAGGTTTTTGGAAAGCGCAAAAGGAAGTTTTGTGGAGTCCAGGGGCCAGACGCCAGGGTCCTTGGAGTCTGGGTCCAGACGCCGGGAACCGTGGCGTCTGGCCCTGGAGTCCAAGAAGGACTCTTGCCTTTCAGGTGAAACCGACTTTGTGGAGGCTTTTACTCCAAGTTTCGACCCCAAGGCTCAACATATAAATAGAGGGATAGGGCTAGCACCCAAGACACATCAAGAAACACCAAGTTGTGTGCCGGCAACCCCGTCCCCTCTAGTTTATCCTCCGTCATAGTTTTTGTAGTGCTTAGGTGAAGCCCTGCGGAGATTGTTCTTCACCAACACCGTCACCACGCCGTCGTGCTGCCGGAACTCATCTACTACTTCTCCCCTCTTGCTGGATTGAGAAGGCGAGGACATCACCGAGCCGAACGTGTGCAGAACTCGGAGGTGCCGTGCTTTCGGTACTTGGATCGGTCGGATCGTGAAGACGTACGACTACATCAACCGCGTTGATATAACGCTTCCGCGAATGGTCTACGAGGGTACGTAGACAACACTCTCCCCTCTCATTGCTATGCATCACCATGATCCTGCGTGTGCATAGGATTTTTTTTGAAATTACTACATTCCCCAACAGATAGAGCGTATCATATCACGGGGTTTGGATGCACCGGCGAAGTTTGCACCAACTCTCAAGGTGAGAAAGGGCAATGCACGGTACCGAAGAGGCTAGCAATGATGGAAGGGTGAGAGTGCGTATAATCCATGAACTCAACATTAGTCATAAAGAACTCACATACTTATTGCAAAAATTTACAAGTCATCAAAACCAAGCACTACGCGCATGCTCCTAGGGGATAGATTGGTAGGAAAAGAGCATCGCTCATCCCCGACCGCCACTCATAAGGAAAGCAATCAAAGAACACCCCATGCTTCAAATTTGTCACATAATGTTTACCATACATGCATGCTACGGGACTTGCCAACTTCAACACAAGTATTCGTCAATTTTACAATTACTCAACTAGCACACCTCTAATATTACCACCTTTATATCTCAAAACCATCTATCAAGCATCCAACTTCTCTTAGCATTTAAAATTTATAACCAAAGTGAATTACCATGCTGTTCTAAAGGACTCTCAAAATGATATAAGTGAAGCATGAGAGATCAATTATTTCTATAAAATAGAACCACCGCCGTGCTCTAAAAGATATAAGCAAAGCAATAGAGCTAAAATTGTACAACTCAAAAGATATAAGTGAATCACACAGAGTATTCTAATAAATTCCAATTCATGTGAGTCCCTCCCAAAAGTTGTGTACAACAAGGATGATTGTGGTAAACTAAAAAGTAAAGACTCAAATCATACAATACGCTCCAAGCAAAACACATATCATGTGGCGAATAAAAATATAGCTCCAAGTAAAGTTACCGATGGACGAAGACGAAAGAGGGGATGCCTTCCGGGGCATCCCCAAGCTTAGGATTTTTGGTGTCCTTGGATTTTACCTTGGGGTGCCTTGTGAATCCCCAAGCTTAGGCTCTTGCCACTCCTTGTTCCATAATCCATCAAATCTTTACCCAAAACTTGAAAACTTCACAACACAAAACTTAAAAGAAAATCTTCGTGAGCTCCGTTAATAAAAGAAAACAAACCACCACTTCAAGGTACTGTAATGAACTCATTCTTTATTTATATTTGTGTTAAACCTACTGTATTCCAACTTTTGTATGGTTCATAAACTCTATTACTAGCCATAGATTCATCAAAATAAGCAAACAACATGCGAAAAAGAGAATCTGTCAAAAACAGAACAGTCTGTAGTAATCTGTAGGTTTCGAATACTTCTGTAACCCCAAAAATTCTAAAGTAAATTTCTGGACGTGAGGAATTTATCTATTAATCATCTGCAAAAATAATTAACTAAATATCACCCTTCAATAAAAAATGGCAGCAATTCTCGT
Organism: Triticum dicoccoides; assembly: GCF_002162155.2. Classification (NCBI taxonomy): domain Eukaryota; kingdom Viridiplantae; phylum Streptophyta; class Magnoliopsida; order Poales; family Poaceae; genus Triticum; species Triticum dicoccoides. The sequence goes on from NC_041384.1 coordinate 218,691,377, forward strand.
GAGCGCTAAAATTTCTGTTTTTTACAGCAAGATCAGAAAGACTTTCCCCAAGTCTTCCCAACGGTTCTACTTGGCACAAACACTAATTAAACACAAAAAAACACAACCAAAACAGAGGCTAGATAAATTATTTATTACTAAATAGTAACAAAAAGCAAGGAATAAAAATAAAGTTGGATTGCCTCCCAACAAGCGCTATCGTTTAACGCCCCTAGCTAGGCATAAAAGCGAAGATAGATCTAGGTATTGCCATCTTTGGTAGGCAATCCATAAGTGGCTCTCATAATTGATTCATATAGTAATTTAATTTTCTTTCTAGGGAAGTTTTCCATGCCTTTCCTTAACGGAAATTGGAATTTAATTTCCCTTCCTTCATATCAATAATTGAACCAATCGTTCTAAGGAAAGGTCTACCAAGAATAATAGGACATGAAGGATTGCAATCTATATCAAGAACAATGAAATCTATGGGCACATAATTCCTATTCGCAACAATAAGAACATCATTAATCTTTTCCATAGGTTTCTTAATAGTGGAACCGCAAGGTGCAAGTTTATAGAACAATCATCAAATTCATGGAAACCTAGCAAATCACACAAAGTTTTTGGGATCGTGGAAACACTAGCACCAAAATCACACAAAGCATAGCATTCACGATCATTAATTTTAATTTTAATTTTAGGTTCCCACTCATCATAAAGTTTTCTAGGGATAGAAACTTCCAACTCAAGTTTTTTCTTCGTAAGATTGCATCAAAGCATCAACGATATGTTTAGTAAAAGCTTTATTTTGACTATAAGCATGAGGAGAATTTAGCACGGATTGCAACAAGGAAATACAATCTATCAAAGAGAAATTATAATAATTAAATTCCTTGAAATCCAAGTTAGTGGGTTCGTTGCTATCTAAAGTTTTGACCACTTCAATCCCACTTTTACCAATTTTTGCATCAAGATCTAAAAACTCTGAATCATTGGGACGCCTTCTAACTAAAGTTGACTCATCTCCAGTCCCATCATTATCAAGATTCATATTGAAAAACAAGGATTTAATAGGGGACACATCAATCACTTTTAGATCTTCATCCTTATTATCATGAAAACTTTGCGGTTTAGCGGCCATCTTATTAACTAAGGTGGCCTCCTTATCCGAGATTTCAGCAATTAATTTTTCAAGATGAGCAAGCTGAGATTTCAAACCATAAAATTCCTTAGACATATCATTGAGATCTTTATTCATGAAACCGATAAAACTTTTTTGTTCTTTAAGCTCGTTTCTAGAGAAATTATTATGCTCAAACTGCAAGGACATAAAACTTCTAACGTTGTTTTCGATTTCTTCCAACCTTGTAAGGTGAGGATCAACTCCTTTTGGTAAAGCCATGAGGGAAACAAGCAACAAGACGTAAGCGAGAAAGAGGCGAACGGGAAAGACAGAGCGAATAAAACGGCAAGGGTGAAGTGGGGGAGAGGAAAACGAGAGGCAAATGGCAAATAATGTAATGCAAAGGATAAGAGTTGTGATGGGTACTTGGTATGTCTTGACTTGGCGTAGATCTCCCCGGCAACGGCGCCAGAAATCCTTCTTGCTACCTCTTGGGCACTGTGTTGGTTTTCCCTTGAAGAGGAAAGGGTGATGCAGTAAAGCAGCGTAAGTATTTCCCTCAGTTTTTGAGAACCAAGGTACCAATCCAGTAGGAGACCACACACGAGTCACCTCGTACCTACACAAACAAATAAGAACCTCGCAACCAACACGATAAAGGGGTTGTCAATCCCTTCACGGCCACTTGCAAGAGTGAGATCTGATAGAGATGATAATAATAAGATAAATATTTTTGGTATTTTTATGATATAGATTGAAAGTAAAGATTGCAAAATAAAATAGATTGGAAACTTATATGATGGAGAATAGACCCGGGGGCCATAGTATTCACTATTGGCTTCTCTCAAGATAGCATAAGTATGGTGGGTGAACAAATTACTATCGAGCAATTGATAGAAAAGCGAATAATTATGAGAATATCTAGGTATGATCATGTATATAGGCATCACATCCGCGACAAGTAGACCGACTCTTGCCTGCATCTACTACTATTACTCCACACATCGACCGCTATCCAGCATGCATCTACTACTATTTCTCCACACATCAACCGCTATCCAGCATGCATCTAGAGTATTAAGTTCATAAGAATGGAGTAACGCCTTAAGCAAGATGACATGATGTAGAGGGATAAACTCATGCAATATGATATAAACCCCATCTTTTTATCCTCGATGGCAACAATACAATACGTGTCGTTTCCCTTTCTGTCACTGGGATCGAGCACCGCAAGATTGAACCCAAAGCTAAGCACTTCTCCAATGGCAAGAAAGATCAATCTAGTAGGCCAAACCAAACTGATAATTCAAAGAGACTTGCAAAGATAAACCAATCATACATAAAAGAATTCAGAGAAGATTCAAATATTGTTCATAGATAGACTTGATCATAAACCCGCAATTCATCAGATCTCGACAAACACACCGCAAAAGAAGACTACATCGAATAGATCTCCAAGAGAATTGAGGAGAACTTTGTATTGAGATCCAAAGAGAGAGAAGAAGCCATCTAGCTACTAGCTATGGACCCGAAGGTCTGAGGTAAATGACTCACACATCATCGGAGGGGCCATGGAGTTGATGTAGAGGCCCTCCGTGATCAATGACCCCTCCGGCGGAGCTCCGGAAAAGGCCCCAGGATGGGATCTCTTGGGTACAGAAGGTTGCGGCGGTGGAAATAGGGTTTCGTGGTGCTCCTGGATGTTCTCGGGGTATATGGATATATATATATATATATATATAGGAGGAAGAAGTAGGTCGGTGGAGCAACGAGGGGCCCACGAGGGAGGAGGGCGTGCCCAGGGGGGTAGGCGCGCCCCCTGCCTGATGGCCTCCTCGATTGTTTCTTGACGTCCACTCAAAATCCCCTGGATCACGTTTGTTCCAAAAATCACGTTCCCGAAGGTTTCATTCTGTCTGGACTCCGTTTGATATTCCTTTTCTACGAAACACTGAAATAGGCAAAAATCAGCAATTTGGGCTGGGCCTCCGTTTAATAGGTTAGTCCCAAAAACAATATAAAAGTGTAAAATAAAGCCCATTAACATCCAAAACAGATAATATAATAGCATGGAACAATCAAAAATTATAGATACGTTGGAGACGTATCAGATATCTGGTGTTCAAGGGGGGCTTGCCTAGTTGCTTTGGCAAGAAGGAAGGGTCGTCAACACCGTAGTCGAGCTGGGGGTCGCCGGTAGTCTCGGGGTCTACCAAAAAGAAGTAACGGAGGGGAAACACAATAAATAACAAAGCAATCAAAGCATCACAAAGTATAACATGGCAATACGCGGTGCTAGGTTTGACCTAACGTAGTACTAGGTGATACCGGTGAAGGAGGAAAACATCCGGGAAGTATTCCCGGTGTTTCGCATTTTCGAACAGATGAACCGGAGGGGGAAAGTTGTGTGTTTGCTATGCTAGGGATGTGTGGCGGAAGAACAGGCTGCGTATTCGGATTCATCTCGTCGTTGTGAGCAACTTTCATGTACAAAGTATTTTCATCCGAGTTACGGTTTATTTTCTATTGTTTATCAAAGTTTTAGGCATTTTTAAGTTTATTTAATTATTTAAATCAAACATTATCCAGAACAGTGAAAGGTGATGTCAGCATGACATCACCATGACATTAGCAGGTCAAACCCAGCTGACGAGAGTCAAACCTGGCCTGTGGGTCTAGTGGGACCCACCTGTCATAGACTAAGGCTAACTAAACATGTTTAGTTAGTTTAGCTAATTGATTAGGTTAATCAAACACAATTAATTTAATTAATTAATTTAGTTAATTAATTTAGTTAATTAATTAATTAATATTTGTATTTATTTATTATTATTCTTAATTCTTTTTTAATTCTTTTTTCTAATCGTTCTGGGTGGGCCCCCCTTGTCATAGGCCCTAGAGGCCTTAATGG
>NC_041384.1:218695673-218698717 GCF_002162155.2 Triticum dicoccoides
AGGACAGCACGCCGGCGTGGAGCAGTGGCAGGGCGTGCACGCGCGGTCTCGACAAGGTGCGGGCATGGCGGCCGTCAACGGGGAAGGCGGGTCGGCACGGTGGCACATAGTAGCAGCAGAAGCGGTGCAGCAGTTGAGGCCGTGGGCGCGTGAGCGGCTGCCGGCAGACGAGGTCAAGCAGAGGGGGAGCGGGGCGGGGTACGTCATCCGGGCGCAAGGACGCGAGCGCATACGTGCGTGATGGTGCGCTGAGCGAAGCGGGCAGGGCCACGGCGCGGCCAACGACGGCTACAAGGCGAGGTGGGCGCAGTGGCCGGCGAGCAGCAGTGAAGGTGGTGGAGGGGGCCGCGGCAGACACGGGACAGAGGAAGAGACGGGGAAAGGGCGAGGCCCTCACCGGCGATGTAGAGACCAGGGGGCCGCGAGGCTCGAGGTGTCCTTTGGGGAGGAGGACGCGGATGCAAGATCCGGCGACGGGGCGGTGGTCGGCGACGAGCGTCGGCGGAGTGGCTCCGGGCGGCGTCGGCGACGGTTCCTCGGGTGGGGGCGCGGTCGGGCAGCCGTGTACGACGAGGCGACGGCGGGGGACGACTCTGGCGCGGGAGTGGTGGCGGAGGTGGGTGCAGGGGAGGATGAGGCGAGTTCGGGGGAGGCGCAGGGCGTGGCCGGCGGGAGGAGCTGCGGGGTCGAGCGAGAGCGCTCTCGCTCGTCCGTGGCGGCGCGAGGCGGGTGGGGGTCGAGAGGATCATGCAGATAGGGAGTGGGGGCGAGAGGTGTGAGGGTCTAGGGTTCAGTTGCAGGGGGTTATTGGGGCAGTGGTGGGCCGACTGGCTGTGCGACCAGCTGGGCTATGGCCCAGTTGGACCAGGGGCACTTTTCCTTTTTATTTTACTTCTTTTTGTTTTCTTTTTATTTATCCTTTATTTATTTATTTTAGTTTCTATTTATTTTAGTTTTAATAAAATACAAAAGTGACACCTAATTTAGTGTTACAAATTGTGGCTTTGCAACTATTAATTTAGCTCTCCAAAATAAAATGGTTTGTAATAGTTTATTCTTTTTAAAAGCATTTAAGTAATTGTTTAGCCCCTATTTCAATTAATTTCTTACATCTAAACGTTTTATCAAAATGTGGTTTCATCAGCATAATTACATATGCATTATATGTCATCTCTCGAACATTTTAGTTTTAATTTTTGAAAACATTTGTTGCTTGCCTATATTTTAAATTTGAATTTGAATCGTTTTTTGAACCATCGCGAGATTAATAACAGTAATCGCAGTGAGGTGGCATCATTAGCAAAGGTTCACTGTAGCTTAATTATTCGGGCGTCACAATTCTCCTCCATTACAAGAAATCTCGTCCCGAGATTTTAAGAGGCTGAGTAAGGGGAAAGATGTGGTTACTAAATTCTAACGATTCTTCTCGGTCTTAGTTTCTCTTCTCGAAGAGGTCGATCCATTACATTCATGTCTTCATTTCTCTGCTTCAAGTCATCATGATGAAGTTGTCGTCCTTCCTTAAGGATCTTCACTGTACTTACAAAAGACTAAAGGAGGAGCATTCCGGGAGAACAGACCTCGGCAAGGTTGACTATCTGGTCGAGAACATCGAGGAAGGTGGTGGAGAGTAACTATCGAATTGAAACTTATGAAAATATCGAGAGCAAAGTAAGGAGGTATCACGGGAAGTTTCGAGCGGGCAGGCAAGCGCTCGATGCCTGAAACAGGGCGCGAAAGGGACCCAAAGCAACGGGAATAAGTATTGTGTCTGATAGCAGAATTGATGATCTCTCGGAAGGTGGCTCATGAATTACATATGAGACCACACGCGAGGAATAACTATGGAAATAGGGGGTACATGAGAGTGAAGGAAATATGCCCTAGAGGCAATAATAAAGTTATTATTTATTTCCTTATATGATGATAAATGTTTATTATTCATGCTAGAATTGTATTAACCGAAAACATAATAAATGTGTGAATACATAGACAAACAGAGTGTCACTAGTATGCCTCTACTAGACTAGCTCGTTAATCAAAGATGGTTATGTTTCCTAACCATGGACAAAGAGTTGTTATTTGATTAACGGGATCACATCATTAGGTGAATGATCTGATTGACATGACCCATTCCATTAGCTTAGCACTTGATCGTTTAGTACGTTGCTATTGCTTTCTTCATAACTTATACATGTTCCTATGACTATGAGATTATGCAACTCCCGTTTACCGGAGGAACACTTTGTGTGCAACCAAACGTCACAACGTAACTGGGTGATTATAAAGGTGCTCTACAGGTGTCTCCAAAGGAACATGTTGGGTTGGCGTATTTCGAGATTAGGATTTGTCACTCCGATTGTCGGAGAGGTATCTCTGGGCCCTCTCGGTAATGCACATCACTTAAGCCTTGCAAGCATTGCAACTAATGAGTTAGTTGCGGGATGATGTATTACAGAACGAGTAAAGATACTTGCCGGTAACAAGATTGAACTAGGTATGGGATACCGACGATCGAATCTCGGGCAAGTAACATACCGATGACAAAGGGAACAACTTATGTTGTTATGCGGTCTGACCAATAAAAGATCTTCGTAGAATATGTAGGAGCCAATATGAGCATCCAGGTTCCGCTATTGGTTATTGACCGGAGACGTGTCTCGATCATGTCTACATTGTTCTCGAACCCGTAGGGTCCGCACGCTTAAGGTTACGATGACAGTTATATTATGAGTTTATGCATTTTGATGTACCGAAGGTTGTTCGGAGTCCCGGATGTGATCACGGACATGACGAGGAGTCTCGAAATGGTCGAGACATAAAGATTGATATATTGGAAGCCTATGTTTGGATATCGGAAGTGTTCCGGGTGAAATCGGGATTTTACCGGAGTACCGGGAGGTTACCGGAACCCCCCAGGAGGTATATGGGCCTTAGTGGGCCTTAGTGGAAGAGAGGAGAGGTGGCCAGAGATGGGACGCGCGCCCCTCCCCCCCTTGGTCCGAATTGGACAAGGAGAGGGGGCCGGGCCCCCTTCCTCCTCT
>NC_041384.1:218699233-218716006 GCF_002162155.2 Triticum dicoccoides
CTATTCCAACTAGGAAAGGGGGGAGTCCTACTCGAGGGAGTAGGACTCCTCCTGGCGCGCCTCTCCTGGCCGGCCGGCCCCCCTCCCTTGAACCTTTATATACGGAGGCATGGGCACCCCCTAGAGACACAAGTTGATCCACGTGATCATATTCTTAGCCGTGTGCGATGACCCCTTTCCACAATAGTGCTCGATAATATTGTAGCGGTGCTTAGGCGAAGCCCTGTGACGGTAGTACATCAAGATCGTCACCACGCCGTCGTGCTGACGGAACTCTTCCCCGACACTTTGCTGGATCAGAGTCCGGGGATCGTCATCGAGCTGAACGTGTGCTAGAACTCGGAGGTGCCGAAGTTTCGGTGCTTGATCGGTCGGGCCATGGAGACGTACAACTACATCAACCAAACGCTTCCGTTGTCGATCTACAAGGGTACGTAGATCATACTCTCCCCTCTCGTTGCTATGCATCACCATGATCTTGCGTGTGCGTAGGAATTTTTTTGAAATTACTACGTTTCCCAACAGTGGCATCCGAGCCTAGGTTTTATATGTTGATGTTATATGCACGAGTAGAACACAAATGAGTTGTGGGCGATATAAGTCATACTGCTTACCAACATGTCATACTTTGGTTCGATGGTATTGTTGGACGAAGCGGCCCGGACCGACATTACGCGTACGCTTACGCGAGACCGGTTCTCCCGACGTGCTTTGCACATAGGTGGCTTGCGGGTGACAGTTTCTCCAACTTTAGTTGAACCGAGTGTGGCTACGCCCGGTCCTTGCGAAGTTTAAAACAGCACCAACTTGACAAACTTTCGTTGTGGTTTTGATGCGTAGGTAAGATTGGTTCTTGCTTAAAGCCCATAGCAGCCACGTAAAACATGCAACAACAAAGTAGAGGACGTCTAACTTGTTTTTGTAGGGCATGTTGTGATGTGATATGGTCAAGACATGATGCTAAATTTTATTGTATGAGATGATCATGTTTTGTAACTGAGTTATCGGCAACTGGCAGGAGCCATATGGTCATCGCTTTATTGTATGCAATGCAATCGCGCTGTAATGCTTTACTTTATCACTAAGCGGTAGCGATAGTCGTGGAAGCATAAGATTGGCGAGACGACAACGATACTACGATGGAGGTCAAGGTGTCGCGCCGGTGACGATGGTGATCACGACGGTGCTTCGGAGATGGAGATCACAAGCACAAGATGATGATGGCCATATCATATCACTTATATTGATTGCATGTGATGTTTATCTTTTATGCATCTTATCTTGCTTTGATTGACGGTAGCATTATAAGATGATCTCTCACTAAATTTCAAGATAAAAGTGTTCTCCCTGAGTATGCACCGTTGCCAAAGTTCGTCGTGCCCAGACACCACGTGATGATCCGGTGTGATAAGCTCTACGTCCATCTACAACGGGTGCAAGCCAGTTTTGCACACACAGAATACTCAGGTTAAACTTGACGAGCCTAGCATATGCAGATATGGCCTCGGAACACTGAGATCGAAAGATCGAGCGTGAATCATATAGTAGATATGATCAACATAGCGATGTTCACCATTGAAAACTACTCCATTTCACGTGATGATCGGTTATGGTTTAGTTGATTTGGATCACGTGATCACTTAGATGATTAGAGGGATGTCTATTTACGTGGGAGTTTAAGTAATATGATTAATTGAACCTAAATTTATCATGAACTTAGTACCTGATAGTATCTTGCTTGTTTATGTATGATTGTAGATAAATGGCCCGTGCTGTTGTTCCGTTGAATTTTAATGCGTTCCTTGAGAAAGCAAAGTTGAAAGATGATGGTAGCAATTACACGGACTGGGTCCGTAACTTGAGGATTATCCTCATTGCTGCACAGAAGAATTACGTCCTGGAAGCACCGCTAGGTGCCAGGCCTGCTGCTGGAGCAACACCAGATGTTGTGAACATTTGGCAGAGCAAAGCTGATGACTACTCGATAGTTCAGTGTGCCATGCTTTACGGCTTAGAATCGGGACTTCAACGACGTTTTGAACGTCATGGAGCATATGAGATGTTCCAGGAGTTGAAGTTAATATTTCAAGCAAATGCCCGGATTGAGAGATATGAAGTCTCCAATAAATTCTATAGCTGCAAGATGGAGGAGAACAGTTCTGTCAGTGAGCATATACTCAAAATGTCTGGGTATAATAATCACTTGATTCAGATGGGAGTTAATCTTCCAGATGATTGCGTCATTGACAGAATTCTCCAATCACTGCCACCAAGCTACAAGAGCTTTGTGATGAACTATAATATGCAAGGGATGAACAAGACTATTCCCGAACTCTTCGCAATGCTGAAAGCTGCAGAGGTAGAAATCAAGAAGGAGCATCAAGTGTTGATGGTCAACAAGACCACTAGTTTCAAGAAAAAGGGCAAAGGGAAGAAGAAGGGGAACTTCAAGAAGAAAAGCAAGCAAGTTGCTGATCAGGAGAAGAAACCCAAATCTGGACCTAAGCCTGAAACTGAGTGCTTCTACTGCAAGCAGACTGGTCACTGGAAGCAGAACTGCCCCAAGTATTTGGCGGATAAGAAGGATGGCAAGGTGAACAAAGGTATATGTGATATACATGTTATTGATGTGCACCTTACTAGAGCTCGCAGTAGCACCTGAGTATTTGATACTGGTTCTGTTGCTAATATTTGCAACTCGAAACAAGGACTACGGATTAAGCGAACACTGGCAAAGGACGAGGTGATGATGCGCGTGGGAAATGGTTCTAAAGTCGATGTGATCGCGGTCGGCACGCTACCTCTACATCTACCTTCGGGATTAGTATTAGACCTAAATAATTGTTATTTGGTGCCTGCGTTGAGCATGAACATTATATCTAGATCTTGTTTAATGCGAGACGGTTATTCATTTAAATCAGAGAATAATGGTTGTTCTGTTTATATGAGTAATATCTTTTATGGTCATGCACCTTTGAAGAGTGGTCTATTTTTGATGAATCTCGATATTAGTAACACACATATTCATAATGTTGAAGCCAAAAGATGTAGAGTTGATAATGATAGTGCAACTTATTTGTGGCACTGCCGTTTAGGTCATATCGGTGTAAAGCGCATGAAGAAACTCCATACCGATGGACTTTTGGAACCTCTTGATTATGAATCACTTGGTACTTGCGAACCATGCCTTATGGGCAAGATGACTAAAACACCGTTCTCCGGTACAATGGAGAGAGCAACAGATTTGTTAGAAATCATACATACAGATGTATGTGGTCCGATGAATGTTGAGGCTCGTGGCGGATATCGTTATTTTCTCACCTTCACAGATGATTTAAGCAGATATGGGTATATCTACTTAATGAAGCATAAGTCTGAAACATTTGAAAAGTTCAAAGAATTTCAGAGTGAAGTTGAAAATCATCGTAACAAGAAAATAAAGTTTCTGCGATCTGATCGTGGAGGAGAATATTTGAGTTATGAGTTTGGTCTACATCTGAAACAATGCGGAATAGTTTCACAACTCACGCCACCCGGAACACCTCAGCGTAATGGTGTGTCCGAACGTCGTAATCGTACTTTACTTGATATGGTGCGATCTATGATGTCTCTTACAAATTTACCGCTATCATTTTGGGGTTATGCTTTAGAGACGGCCGCGTTCACGTTAAATAGGGCACCATCAAAATCCGTTGAGACGACACCTTATGAACTGTGGTTTGGCAAGAAACCAAAGTTGTCGTCTCTTAAAGTTTGGGGCTGCGATGCTTATGTGAAAAAGCTTCAACCTGATAAGCTCGAACCCAAATTGGAGAAATGTGTCTTCATAGGATACCCAAAGGAGACTGTTGGGTACACCTTCTATCACGGATCCGAAGGCAAGACATTCATTGCTAAGAATGGATCCTTTCTAGAGAAGGAGTTTCTCTCGAAAGAAGTGAGTGGGAGGAAAGTAGAACTTAACGAGGTAACCGTACCTTCTCCCTTATTGGAAAGTGGTGCATCACAGAAAACTGTTTCTGTGACACCTACACCAATTAGTGAGGAAGCTAATGATAATGATCATGAAACTTCAGAACAAGATACTACTGAACCTCGTAGATCAACCAGAGTGAGATCCGCACCAGAGTGGTACGGTAATCGTGTTCTGGAAATCATGCTACTAGATCATGATGAACCTACGAACTATGAAGAAGCGATGGTGAGCCCAGATTCCGTAAAATGGCTTGAAGCCATGAAATCTGAGATGGGATCCATGTATGAGAACAAAGTATGGACTTTGGTTGACTTGCCCGATGATCGGCAAGCAATTGAGAATAAATGGATCTTCAAGAAGAAGACTGACGCTGACGGTAATATTACTGTCTACAAAGCTCGACTTGTCGCAAAAGGTTTTTGACAAGTTCAAGGGGTTGACTACGATGAGACCTTCTCACCCGTAGCGATGCTTAAGTCTGTCCGAATCATGTTAGCAATTGCCGCATTTTATGATTATGAAATTTGGCAGATGGATGTCAAAACTGCATTCCTGAATGGATTTCTGGAAGAAGAGTTGTATATGATGCAACCGGAAGGTTTTGTCGATCCAAAGGGAGCTAACAAAGTGTGCAAGCTCCAGCGATCCATTTATGGACTGGTGCAAGCCTCTCGGAGTTGGAATAAATGCTTTGATAGTGTGATCAAAGCATTTGGTTTTATACAGACTTTTGGAGAAGCCTGTATTTACAAGAAAGTGAGTGGGAGCTCTGTAGCATTTCTGATATTATATGTGGATGACATATTACTGATTGGAAATGATATAGAATTTCTAGATAGCATAAAGGGATATTTGAATAAGAGTTTTTCAATGAAAGACCTCGGTGAAGCTGCTTACATATTAGGCATAAAGATCTATAGAGATAGATCAAGACGCTTAATTGGACTTTCACAAAGCACATACCTTGACAAGATTTTGAAGAAGTTCAAAATGGATCAAGCAAAGAAAGGGTTCTTGCCTGTGTTACAAGGTGTGAAGTTGAGTCAGAGTCAATGCCCGACCACTGCAGAAGATAGAGAGAAAATGAAAGATGTTCCCTATGCGTCAGCCATAGGCTCTATCATGTATGCAATGCTATGTACCAGACCTGATGTGTGCCTTGCTATAAGTCTAGCAGGGAGGTACCAAAGTAATCCAAGAGTGGATCACTGGACAGCGGTCAAGAACATCCTGAAGTACCTGAAAAGGACTAAGGATATGTTTCTTGTATATGGAGGTGACAAAGAGCTCATCGTAAACGGTTACGTTGATGCAAGCTTTGACACTGATCCGGACGATTCTAAATCGCAAACCGGATACGTGTTTACATTAAACGGTGGAGCTGTCAGTTGGTGCAGTTCTAAACAGAGCTTCGTGGCGGGATCTACGTGTGAAGCGGAATACATAGCTGCTTCGGAAGCAGCGAATGAAGGAGTCTAGATGAAGGATTCATATCCGATCTAGGTGTCATACCTAGTGCATTGGGTCCAATGAAAATCTTTTGTGACAATACTGGTGCAATTGCCTTCGCAAAGGAATCCAGATTTCACAAGAGAACCAAGCACATCAAGAGATGCTTCAATTCCATCCGGGATCTAGTCCAGGTGGGAGATATAGAGATTTGCAAGATACATACGGATCTGAATGTAGCAGACCCGTTGACTAAGCCTCTTCCACGAGCAAAACATGATCAACACCAAGGCTCCATGGGTGTTAGAATCATTACTGTGTAATCTAGATTATTGACTCTAGTGCAAGTGGGAGACTGAAGGAAATATGCCCTAGAGGCAATAATAAAGTTATTATTTATTTCCTTATATCATGATAAATGTTTATTATTCATGCTAGAATTGTATTAACCGGAAACATAATACATGTGTGAATACATAGACAAACAGAGTGTCACTAGTATGCCTCTACTAGACTAGCTCGTTAATCAAAGATGGTTATGTTTCCTAACCATGGACAAAGAGTTGTTATTTGATTAACGGGATCACATCATTAGGTGAATGATCTGATTGACATGACCCATTCCATTAGCTTAGCACCCGATCGTTTAGTATGTTGCTATTGCTTTCTTCATAACTTATACATGTTCCTATGACTATGAGATTATGCAACTCCCGTTTACCAGAGGAACGCTTTGTGTGCAACCAAACATCACAACGTAACTGGGTGATTATAAAGGTGCTCTACAGGTGTCTCCAAAGGAACATGTTGGGTTGGTGTATTTCAAGATTAAGATTTGTCACTCTGATTGTCGGAGAGGTATCTCTGGGCCCTCTCGGTAATGCACATCACTTAAGCCTTGCAAGCATTGCAACTAATGAGTTAGTTGCGGGATGATGTATTACAGAACGAGTAAAGAGACTTGCCGGTAACAAGATTGAACTAGGTATGGGATACCGACGATCGAATCTCGGGCAAGTAACATACCGATGACAAAGGGAACAACGTATGTTGTTATGCGGTCTGACCGATAAAAGATCTTCGTAGAATATGTAGGAGCCAATATGAGAATCCAGGTTCCGCTATTGGTTATTGACCGGAGACGTGTCTCGGTCATGTCTACATTGTTCTCGAACCCGTAGGGTCCGCATGCTTAAGGTTACGATGACAGTTATATTATGAGTTTATGCATTTTGATGTACCGAAGGTTGTTCGGAGTCCCGGATATGATCACGGACATGACGAGGAGTCTCGAAATGGTCGAGACATAAAGATTGATATATTGGAAGCCTATGTTTGGATATCGGAAGTGTTCCAGGTGAAATCGGGATTTTACCGGAGTACCGGGAGGTTACCGGAACCCCCCGGGAGGTATATGGGCCTTAGTGGGCCTTAGTGGAAGAGAGGAGAGGTGGCGAGAGATGGGACGCGCGCCCCTCCCCCCCTTGGTCCGAATTGGACAAGGAGAGGGGGCCGGCCCCCCTTCCTCCTCTCTCTCTCCTCTTTCCCCCCCTCCACGAATCCTATTCCAACTAGGAAAGGCGCGCCTCTCCTGGCCGGCAGGCCCCCCTCCCTTGAACCTTTATATACGAAGGCAGGGGCACCCCCTAGAGACACAAGTTGATCCACGTGATCATATTCTTAGCCATGTGCGGTGCCCCCTTCCACCATAGTCCTCGATAATATTGTAGCGGTGCTTAGGCGAAGCCCTGTGACGGTAGTACATCAAGATCGTCACCACGCTGTCGTGCTGACGGAACTCTTCCCCGACACTTTGCTGTATCGGAGTCCGGGGATCGTCATCGAGCTGAACGTGTGCTAGAACTCGGAGGTGCCATAGTTTCGGTGCTTGATCGGTCGGGCCGTGGAGACGTACGACTACATCAACCAAACGCTTCCGTTGTCGATCTACAAGGGTACGTAGATCATACTCTCCCCTCTCATTGCTATGCATCACCATGATCTTGCGTGTGCGTAGGATTTTTTTTGAAATTACTACGTTTCCCAACAGAGAGTCAGGTTTCGATCATGTGGAACTTATGGGTTATGGGCGCACCATGTGGGTTAAAACAAGGAAGGGCGTTAACAGCTGATACGTCTCCAACGTATCTATAATTTTTGATTGCTTCATGCTATATTACCTACTGTTTTGGACTATATTGGGCTTTATTTTCCACTTTTATATTATTTTTGGGACTAACCTATTAACCGGAGGCCCAACCCAGAATTGCTGTTTTTTGCCTATTTCAGTGTTTCGGAGAAACAGAATATCAAACGGGGTCCAAACGGAACGAAACCTTTGGGAGCGCGATTTTCTCATCAGATAAGACCCAGGAGACTTGGACCCTCCGTCAAGAAAGCCACGAGGCAGTCATGAGGGTGGAGGGCGCCCCCCCTAGGGCGCGCCCCCTGCCTCGTGGGCCCCTCGAAGCTCCACCGACGTATTCCTTCCTCCTATATATACCGACGTACCCCCAAACGATCAGATATGGAACCAAAAACCTAATTCCACCACCGCAACTTTCTGTATCCACGAGATCCCATCTTGGGGCCTGTTCCGGAGCTCCGACGGAGGGGGCATCGATCACGGAGGGTTTCTACATCATCATCCAAGCCCCTCCAATGAAGTGTAAGTAGTTTACTTCAGACCTACAGGTCCATAGTTAGTAGCTAGATGGCTTCTTCTCTCTTTTTGGATCTCAATACAATGTTCTCCCCCTCTCTCGTGGAGATCTATTCGATGTAATCTTCTTTTTGCGGTGTGTTTGATGAGATCGATGAATTGTGGGTTTATGATCCAGTCTATCTATGAATAATATTTGAATCTTCTCTGAATTCTTTTATGTATCATTTGTTATCTTTGTAAGTCTCTTCAAATTATCAGTTTGGTTTGGCCTACTAGATTGGTTTTTCTTACCATGGGAGAAGTGCTTAGCTTTGGGTTCGATCTTGCGGTGTCCTTTCCCAGTGACAGAAGGGGCAGCAAGGCACGTATTGTATTGTTGCCATCGAGGATAACAAGATGTTTTTTTATCATATTGCATGAAACTATCCCTCTACATCATGTCATCTTGCTTAAGGCGTTACTCTGTTTTTAACTTAATACTCTAGATGCATGCTGGATAGCGGTCGATGAGTGGAGTAATAGTAGTAGACGCAGGCAGGAGTCGGTCTACTTGTGTCAGACGTGATGCCTATATACATGATCATACCTAGATATTCTCATAACTATGCTCAATTCTGTCAATTGCTCAACAGTAATTTGTTCACCCACCGTAGAATACTTATGCTCTTGAGAGAAGCCACTAGTGAAACCCATGGCCCCCGGGTCTCTTTCTCATCATATCAATCTCCATCACTTTATTATTGCTTTGCTTTTTACTTTTCACTTTGCGTCTCTATACAAAAAATACCAAAAATATTATTTATCGTCTCTATCAGATCTCACTTTCGTAAGTGACCGTGAAGGGATTGACAACCCCTAAGCACGTTGGTTGCGTTGAGCTATTGTTTTTGTGTAGGTACGAGGAACTCGCGCGTAGCCTCCTACTGGATTGATACCTTGGTTCTCAAAAATTGAGGGTAATACTTACGCTACTTTACTGCATCATCCTCTCCTCTTCGGGAAATCCAACGCAGTGCTCAAGAGGTAGCAACAGCTTGCATGACCATGATAGCAAGGCATGTCAGAGAATATCCGGTCAGTTATGTTGGCAACATCGTTGGTACCAAGGGTGAGGGACGAAGAGAACCATTTTCCTACTCGTTGAACGAGGCAGACCAATAGGCAAAGTTCTCATCCGTCGGTGGTTACCGGAATGTCATCAACAATAGTAACAGGTCCTTACTGACAGAGTTGTACACCAAGGTGTTTACATAAGTAGGAGAATATTACTGCTTAGATCATATAGATCACCAGAAAGGTTAAACAAATCAATGAAAAGGAAAAGGTGACCATCAGATTAAACAAAACAATGGAAAGGAAAATGTGTTTAAACACATTTTTCAGGGGTATATCCTTCACAAGGACAAGCAAAGAATGGTATCCATGACAGGATATAACGTAGAAAACCCTTTAGGAAAGGGGAGAGGAATTTCATGACATTACCCATTGATACGTCTCCAACGTATCTATAATTTTTTATTGTTCCATGCTATTATATTATCTGTTTTGGATGTTTAATGGGCTTTATTATACACTTTTATATTATTTTTGGGACTAACCTACTAACCCAAGGCCCAGTGCAAATTGCTGTTTTTTGCCTATTTCAGTGTTTCGCAGAAAAGGAATATCAAACAGAAGCCAAACGGAATGAAACCTTCGGGAGAGTTATTTTTGGAACAAACGTGATCCAGGAGACTTGGAGTAGACGTCAAGAAAGAAGCGAGGTGTCCACGAGGCAAGGAGGCACGCTTGCCCCCCTGGGCGCGCCCCCACCCTCATGGGCCCCTCGCAGCTCCACCGACCTACTTCTTCCTCCTATATATATCCATATACCCCGAAAACATCCAGGAGCACCATGAAACCCTATTTCCACTGCCGCAACCTTCTGTACCCAAGAGATCCCATCTTGGGGCCTTTTTCGGAGCTCCGACGGAGGGGGAATCGATCACGGAGGGCTTCTATGTCAACACCATAGCCTCTCCGATGATGGGTGAGTAGTTTACCACAGACCTTTGGGTCCATAGTTATTTGCTAGATGGCTTCTTCTCTCTCTTTGGATCTCAATACAAAGTTCTCTTCGATCTTCTTGGAGATCTGTTTGATCTAACTCTTGCAGTGTGTTTGTCGAGATCCGATGAATTGTGGGTTTATGATCAAGTTTATCTATGAAGAATATTTGATTCTTCTCTAAAATCTTTTATGTATGATTGGTTATCTTTGCAAGTCTCTTCGAATTATCAGTTTGGTTTGGTCTACTAGATTGATCTTTCTTGCAATGGGAGAAGTGCTTAGCTTTTGGTTCAATCTTGCGGTGTCCTTTCCCAGTGACAGCAGGGGCAGCAAGGAACGTATTGTATTGTTGCCATCGAGGATAAAAAGATGGGGTTTATATCATATTGCTTGAGTTTATCCCTCTACATCATGTCATCTTGCCTAATGCGTTACTCTGTTCTTATGAACTTAATACTCTAGATGCATGCTGGATAGCGGTCCCTGTGTGGAGTAATAGTAGTAGATGCAGAATCGTTTCGGTCTACTTGTCACGAACGTGATGACTATATACATGATCATGCCTATATATTCTCATAATTATGCACTTTTCTATCAATTGCTCGACAGTAATTTGTTCACCCACCGTAATACTTATGCTATCTTGAGAGAAGCCACTAGTGAAACCTATGGCCCCCGGGTCTATCTTTTATCATATAAGTTTCCAATTTACTTTGCAATCTTTACTTTCAATCTATATCATAAAAATACCAAAAATATTTATCTTATTATCTCTATCAGATCTCACTCTCGTAAGTGACCATGAAGGGATTGACAACCCCTTTATCGTGTTGGTTGCGAGGTTCTTATTTGTTTGTGTAGGTACGAGGGACTTGCGTGTAGTCCCCTACTGGATTGATACCTTGGTTCTCAAAAACTAAGGGAAATACTTACGCTACTTTGCTGCATCACCCTTTCCTCTTCAAGGGAAAACCAACGCAGTGCTCAAGAGGTAGCCCCCATACAACGGTGTTTGGATAATTTTGGATAATTGATAAAGAAATTTTAGCATTGTGCTTCAAATGTTCTTATTGAAAATCATAGTACCACAGACATGCTTCGAGATAGCATTAACGTGGTCATTAGGTGAAGATCAGACTTTGGAAACACAAAGGATCCATCAGGAACAACGTATAGAATAAGCGTTACAATTTCCTCGGGGAATAATGGATAACCTTGCTAAAAAGGGAACTATAACAATAGGTCCTTCGGCCAGGTGTGTTAGGCATGACCTCACCTTACTGGTTCATATAAAGACCAATTATTATAACTCTTGGAAATATGTTCCAACCATCATATCTGACCAAGATTCAAATCTGATTGGTGTTAGGATACCTCAGACTCATGATGCCTCAGAAGGAATGGGTGCAACACAGTTTGACGAGATGGCGTTGCGAGATTCTCGGGAAATGAACTATGGAAGCAAGTTCTTAATCATGAGTTCATCATTAAACCAAGGAGAGGATGAGATGGCTGATGGACTCAGCAACAATTCATTGAGATTTCCAAAATATGGATTTCCACGATTATGTGAACAAGGAGATAACATTTGTCAGATCAAATGATATAATGATGTATGCTCGAGGAGAACATCCAAGAGCAAACATTGGTTGAAAGGTGCACCCGAAATATGGGCTTAGGTAGCATGATCATTGTTAGTATGGTTATTTGATAACCAATACACAAAGAATGAAACTATCATTCATTAACTTACAAGCAACAGGGTTGCTAGAAGTTTTGAAAATTTCACATCACAGTCCATTTGTCAGTATTCTGGTTAGAAATAATGCCGGGACTAAGGAATGAAGGGAGATGGCAAGAAGTATCACTTGTATCAAGAATTTTTAAGAGGTGGTGAAAATCTCAGGACATTCTTGACATAAAAGATGGTAATACTCCAAGGTAAAGAAGAACAAATGCTAGATAGCAAGGATCTCAAGGTATAACACAAAACATGAACAAGTTTGTGTTGAACGGAAGGCAATAAAGTGGTCGATGATAACACAAATAATTTAGGGCAAGGATGGTATTTCTCATCATGAATTCAATTGATATCCTGGAAGAGCTCAGAATGCTGATGATGATCATGAAACATTTGTCGAGAGATTTCATGAAGATGTAATCAATCGGCGATGGCATCAAGTCAAAGGAATGATGAAGCGAATGGCTATTGGAACCATGAGTACGGCACAAACTCGAAATTGAGTTTGTTTTTCAAGGAGAAATTATATGACAAGGAAAATCTACGTAAGATTAGCTCACCGTTGAAATTTGTGCTATAGGAAGAAGGACCAGGTAGCACAGTTAAAATCAGCACGATAATGATATAGCCGATTGGGCTAGGAATGACTTGAAGGATTATTAAACTCATAGGCAACAAAAATTACTTAGGGTTATCGAACCGGAATGCGGAATCTGTTCACATATCAGTGTTCTCGGTTGACGACAACCCAGAACCCATGAAAAATTGGAATCAGTGAGAAATAATAGCTGATGAAGACTCATAAGATGCAACACAGTTCTTAGATATTCTCGAGATACCAGAGGGTAATACTCGACGGTAGATCAAAGTAGAGGTTGGACTGGTGTAATGACTTGCAAAAGACAAGTGCTTTAACTTGTCCGAGAAATGGGATCAAAGAAGAACATGGTCGAAACCACGATTGCAAAGGATCAATTCACTGATACCAAATGATATTATATCAAGGAAATAGTTTTTATTACAAGAAGCTTCCATGATAGGATCTACATCATGTCCATGGGCATGAACACAAGTTCAAGGTCGACTCCCACCTCTTCAATGTATAACCTTCCATTCACCTCTCTCTTTCTGAAAATGACATTAGTTGTTGAAAGTTTTACCTGGTACAATACCAGATAAGTATGACCCGTGAAATCTTTCGGGTTCACACAGATTAAGGAAGGCATAGGTTCAACCCATCGGGGCATCGTAGAAACATATGCAACAAACATCAGGAGTAAATAACACAAGCTCGAAAGTAGAGCATGGTTGACAAAGCAGAGGATACAATTTACCAAAGGCATTATGTATTAGGAAAAGAACTTTCCAAGGTTTTTGTAAACGAAGGACAATTTCAGATGATAAATTCAACAAAGGATCTGACGGTCCATAACGGAGCTGATGTGAACATCGGTACCCAACCAGAATAAGAAGGGATGCAAGGAGATCAGATTATAGAAACAACTGACTAATTGAAACTCAAATGCAAAGGAATTATGATTTCCGAATCAAATGATCAGAAGTAACACTCTGATTAAGGATGGATAAGTTGGATAGACTTAGGGGTACAATCGACGACAATTTGATTGGTCGAGAACCAGCTCACGTTCAAAATGACGTCTGAGTCAGGAGGATGAATTCTAGGATCTGTCTGAGGATTGCGAGCATTCGCAACATATTGAATCAAGGGACTTAGAATGATAGTGACAAAGAATGTCAACGGAGATTACCAGAAATATGGAATTAACCATAATGCATGAAGGCAAGAAATTCAGGATCAATAGGCTGCTGAGGATTTTCAGAAGATCAAATAGTTTCTCAAAGAACTTTGTGAAACACACGAACAAATAGATGAACAAATCCTCGGTAAATGTGAGGAATTATTCATAGGGGTATTCATGCGGCAAAGATCTGCAAGGCAGTAGGCACAAAGTATTCTTGGAGCAATAGAGAGAATTTCGGGGTATCTTGTAATAACAAGATCAACGGGGAATGATTGTATGAATGACAAGTGTACATGGTTATCCAAAAGGGTTTAGCAATGGAAAGGAATTGCTGAAACGATGGCACAAAGTCTCAAGAGAACATCAGAGAGTATCTTCGGAATCTTGTGGTGCAGCAGGTGATCATCGATAATAAGGTGCTCCCCGGGTGAAAGTGATCACGCGATCCTAATGTTAGATTTAGCAAAATTCATTTAAACCGAATAGAAGAGAGATCAAAGTCCCAAAGTATAGACGAGAAATAAAAGATCCTGATACAACCCAATGGCGGCATGGGCCCATGGGCCGCACAACCATGTTAGTAAAACAATTTTCATCGACTAGACTCGACCTTCAGCCAAGGAGTGTGGAAGGGGATTCCTACAGGCAGTCGGCTCTGATACCAACTTTTGACGCCCTCGATTTTACCATACACTAATCATACACGCAAATGTGTACGATCATGATCAAGGACTCACGGAAAGATATCACAACACAACTCTAGACACAAATTAAAATAATACAAGCTTTATATTACAAGCCAGGGGCCTCGAGGGCTCGAACACATAAGCTCGAATACACGAGTCAGCGGAAGCAATAATATCTAAGTACACACATAAGTTAAACAAATTTGCCTGAAGAAGGCTAGCACAAACTGGGATACGGATCAAAAGAGGCGCATGTCTCATGCCTGGGATCCTCCTAAACTACTCCTAGTCATCGTCAGCGGCCTGCACGTAGTAGTAGGCACCTCCAGTGTAGTACGAGTCATCGTCGACGGTGGCATCTGGCTCCTGGACTCCAACGTCTGGTCGCAACAACCGGGTATAGAAAGGGGAAAAGGGGAAGCAAAGCAACCGTGAGTACTCATCCCAAGTACTCGCAAGCAAGGAGCTACACTACATATGCATTTGTATCAATGAAAGGGGTAGTATATGTGGACTGAACTGCAGAATGCCAGAATAAGAGGGGGATAGCTAGTCCTATCAAAGACTATGCTTCTGGCAGCCTCCATCTTGAAGCAGTAGAAGAGAGTAGATGGTAAGTTAACCAAGTAACATCGCATAGCATAATCCTACCCGATGATCCTCCCCTCGTCGCCCTAGGAGAGAGCGATCACTGGGTTGTATCTGGCACTTGGAAGGGTGTATTTTGTTAAGTATCTGGTTCTAGTTGTCATAAGGTCAAGGTACAACTTCGGGTCATCCTTTTACCGAGGGACACGACTATTCGAATAGATAAACTTCCCTGTAGGGGTGCACCACATTTCCCAACACACTCGATCCCCTTTGGCCGGACACACTTTCCTGGGTCATGCCCGGCCTTGGAAGATCAACATGTCGCAGCCCTACCTAGGCACAACAGAGAGGTCAGCACGCCGGTCTAAATCATATGGCGCAGGGGTCTGGGTGCATCGCCCGTTGCACACCTGCATGTTGCGAACGTGGCCGGAAGCAGACCTAGCCTCCCTAATACAAGAGCAAGCGTTCCAGTCCAATCCGGCGCGCGTCGCTCAGTCGCTGACGTCAATAAGGCTTTGGCTAATACCGCGACGTCGAGTGCCCATAACTGTTCCCGCATAGTTGGTTAGTGCGTATAGGCTAGTGGCCAGACTCAGATCAAATACCAAGATCTCGTTAAGCGTGTTAATTGATGTAACCACGGACGCCGACCAGGGCCAGGCCCACCTCTCTCTCCTAGGTGGTCTCAACCTGCCCTGTCGCTCCGCCACAAAGTAAAAGTTAGGGGGCCATCGGGAACTCAGGCCCACCACTACCTGGATGGAGCCACCTATCCTTTCAGCCCCCACATCAAAATCACTTGCGAGTACTCTACGAGCCGACCCAACTTTAGTCACCACATGTATCACATATTATGTATATAAGTATATACCCGTGATCACCTCCCAAGTGATCACGACCCGATAGTATAGCATGGCAGACGGACAAGAATGTAGGGCCACTGATGGAATACTAGCATCCTATACTAAGCATTTAGGATTGCAGGTAGAGGTAACAATAGTAGTAGCAAGGACAGGCTATGCATTAGAATAGGATTAACGGGAAGCAGTAACATGCTACACTACTATAATGCAAGCAGTAGAGAGAAGAATAGGCGATATCTGGTGATCAGGGGGGGCTTGCCTGGTTGCTTTGGCAAGAAGGAAGGGTTGTCAACACCGTAGTCGAGCTGGGGGTCGCCGGCAGTCTCGGGGTCTACCAGAAAGAAGTAACGGAGGGGAAACACAATAAATAACAAAGCAATCAAAGCATCACAAAGTATAACATGGCAATACGCGGTTCTATGGGTGACCTAATGCAGTACTAGGTGATACCGCGAAGGAGGAAAACATCCGGGAAAGTATTCCCGATGTTTCGCGTTTTCGGACAGATGAACCGGAGGGGGAAAGTTGCATGTTTGCTATGCTAGGGATGTGTGGCGGACGAACAGGCTGCGATCTCAGATTCGTCTCGTCATTTTGAGAAACTTTCATGTACAAAGTATTTTCATCCGAGTTACGGTTTATTTTCTATGATTTCTCAAAGTTTTTAGGCATTTTTTTAAGTTTATTTAATTATTTAAATGAAACATTATCCGGAATAGTGAAAGGTGATGTCAGCATGACGCCAGCAGGTCAAACCCAGCTGACCAGAGTCAAACCTGGCATGTGGGTCCAGTGGGACCCACCTGTCATAGACTAAGGCTAACTAAACATGTTTAATTAGTTTAGTTAATTGATTAGGTTAATCAAACACAATTAATTTAATTAATTAATTAATTAATATTTGTATTTATTTATTATTAGTCTTAATTCTTCTTTTTAATTCTTTTTTTCTAATCGTTCTGGGGTGGGGCCCCTTGTCATAGGCCC